>NW_024609883.1:18617505-19108881 GCF_016920785.2 Ixodes scapularis | reverse complement strand
TACCAGCTCCGGGCGCCGTACGGCAGCGATGGTCGACAATGGTCGACTAATTAATCTCGGAGTTTGATTGGAGTTCTTTGGCGCACTATTCCCATACCTGCTTGTACGGGAGTATGGTAACAGAATTTAATAATATATATAAAAAAGCTACCAGAAAAATTATGGTCAAACAAAGAAATCTGGAAAAGAAATGGGTCGACTCGGAAATATTAAAGCTATGTTATATCAAAGATAAACTATTGACTAAATGTAAACAAAATCCGGGGAATGAAGCTTTAAAAGGAGATTTTCGACCAATAAGAAACAAACTAACAGCCAAGCTCAGAATTGCAAAACGCAATTACTATGTAGCAAAATTTAAAACCATGAAAGATAGTACGAAAGAAACATGGAACTTAGTAAATGAGTTAACAGGTATACAGAAACAAAACCAAGTATTGACGACACAATCACAAGACATTTTGGTGAATCAGCCGATCTCGTCTCACTATGTCAATTATTTAGTAAAAAATTTGTCAACAATGTGTCGGACCTGTGGTCTAATATTAACTATCAGATGCAAACCGGAAGGTCACAGCATAAGCAAATTTTGGAATCTGCATATCTTCCTTTGATGACGGAAGCAGATTTACGCGAAATCATAAGCACTATGTAGGTAAATAAACCGGCAGGAAAAGATAAGTTTCGTTTAAGAGACATTCTATGAAATTTCGATAAAATGAAAGATGTTCTGCTAGCACTTTTAAACGGTATATTCGTTACGGGAGTTACCCCGGATGGACTAAAAAGTGCTATAGTGAGGCCATTCTATAAAAGTGGTGAAAAAAAAGAGGTAGGAAACTAGAGACCGCTATCTATTATGCCAGTGATTTCTCATGTTATGGAAAAATACATTGCCAATATAATTAATTCCTTTTGTAATAAATTTGATTTAATTAATAAATCGCAGTACGGCTTTAGAAAAGGAAAAAGTACAGCGATGCTGCTCGAAGATTTCACTGATATTGCAAATGAAGCTCTAGATCATGATAAAATTTGCTTAGCACTTTTTGTAGATTTGTCGAAAGCTTTTGACACAATAGATCATTCAAAAATGCTTGAGAAGTTGTACACGTTTGGTTTTAGAGGACCATTTTTTTAGTTTTTTTAAAATTATTTTTCAAATAGAACGCAGTGTGTTAAAATAAAACAAAATATTAGCAAGGAAGTACATATAAATTATGTAATACCTCAAGGGTCTTCCTTGGCCCCCTTGCTATTTAATATTTTCGTAAACGATTTGGGAAACCTAAATTTTCAGTCAAAGCTATTATAGTATTTTTTGATGATACGGCTTTAATTTTTCCACATGAAAACTATGAAGAGGCAGTGACAATATTCCAAACCAACATTAATGGATTATCCAATTGGTTTACTGAAAATCATATATTTGTGAATTCAAAAAAGACAAAATTAATGTGCTTTAGAAATCCCCACAAGCGTGTTTTATTGAATCGTTCTGTATTCCTTCCTGGAAACAAAGGGGTGCAGGATACTGAATAGAAATATGAGGCTACCGCTAAATATCGTGGACTAAATTTCGATGAACACATGACTTGGGAATGTCACATTGACTGCATTAAAAAAAGATTAAGAACTGTCTCATCATTTATATATCGTATTGGTACTTCAGCATGTGCTCAAGTAAAGAAAAATATTTATTGTGCTTTAGGAGAGTCTATACTGAGATATGGCATTCTAATTTATGGATTCAGCTCCAATAACAAATTACGAACCGTAGATAGACTAATATATAGGATAGTAAACAATATTGCATATGGTACACAGGTTCAACATTTAGACCTCATCAACAAACTTGAAGCATTTAATATAATTCCATTGAGTATTTTATTTAAATATATAGCTATAATAATATATTACTTCTCTAGAACAGAATAAAAACATCCGGTACAGAAAAGGCCTCTCAGAAATATAGACAGATATTATTTGCCAAGAATAAACACGCATTACGGAAAAAGAATGAGAAAGTTTTATGTCCCTTATATATTCAATAAAATACCAGAAGAACGCATTAGTTTAGACTCTTTAAAAGAAGTTAAAAACAAATTTAGAGCATGGTGTTTGCAAAATCAGATGTAAACATTTTTATATACACAGATCTTCTATTTATAAATTACTTCACAATATCTGTGTAGTCTAAATCTGTTGTTTTGCGACGCAGAATTGTTTTGTTCTAAATGCTTACGGTTAAAAGTTGTTTTTTTTATTGTTTGGTTCTTATAAGAAGAAAACGTTCGCGTTTTTTCGGTGGGCGTGATATTTTGTATGTCAGCTATTTGGTTCTGATAATGAGAAAACAAGATAACATTTTTTTTTCTTTCTTTATTTTTATGTATATCTCCAAAGGAGTGAACTTGTCATTGACGTATTGTTGTTGTTTTGTTTGCGTTTTGTTTGCTTTTCAACGCAAATGGCAGCGTTGTATAAATAACTACTCGCGGCTGCCGGGCCACGTCGTACAAGCCTCTAGGCTTTGACGGACCCGATTTTCTGTATTGTGAAAAAAAGACCAATAAAAAATATTATTCTTATTATTATTGTTATTATATATTTTTTTCGACAGCAAGAAACGAAGACAACGGCTTGTGTATGTGCCTGGATTACCAGTCCCATGATCCTCGGTCCAGATTTCGTCGTAGCGGAAGCCATTGCATTCAACTTTGCTCGAACTGCTTATCGGTTAGAAAACGAGACTGCTAACGCCGTTTACCAGAGGAGAGGACGGCATTGCTATACGGACACGATTCCGTTGAACTTTCCGCGACAGGTAGTTTGGCTCCCAGCAGTGTTGAAAGTAACGCGTTACAAGTAATAACGTTACTGGTAACGCGTTAGTCTTTTAGTACCGCACTAACGTACTCGTTAGAATCCCAAATGACTAACGAGTAAAGCAACGCCGGTATTTTTGTAAGGTACCTGCTATCAAATTGCGTTACCCATTACCCGTTACTTTTGATTAACAATGGCCGCTTTGTAGTTTGAAAGCAAAATAATTTTTATTCTGCGCGCTACAAAAAGTAGCAAAAAAAAAGAAAAAAGCACACCAACAAAACTATGTATAAACAGCGTCATTTAAAACTCCCTCGGAAAACACTTCCAGCGTTGCCAGGACCGGGCCCAAGATACGCAAGGTTATCGCTCTGTGGAATTCCTAAGCATCCTTGGTGTAGTCTTTGTATCAAAGCTAGTAAGACCACCGTTGCCGTGCCCTGAAGGAGAAGTCGCTTTGCTGGAAAGAGACAGGATTGAAAGGCGTCCGTCACCAGAAAGACTTCACCATTTTTTTGAATCCCAGCTGCCGTGGTACAAAGGTCCGGTCCGTCGCTGGATAACGACTCCAGTTCAGTAGGTCGCCTCCCACTAAATCCTCTGGGCATGCTTTCGCCTATAGCGCCTCAAAGATTAGACGAAAGACTGCGTAACCACCACGGACGGCATCTTCTTTGTATCGAAGTTAGACCCCAACTCCCTGGCATTTAAAGACCGAATTATCTATTGATGGACGCTGCGCCCGCCGTATCCTTCTCCCATTTCCAGGTTGTATGGGAAGGCTACTAGGCCATTCTTCTAGAGAGACACTTTCGTAGCAGGAATAGGGGTGGCTTTTGTCTGCTTCGTCCTTACTTCGTGCTGCCAGCGTGAAAAAAAAAAGTGAAAGCCATTTACCACTCCCTGTAACGCCGAATTGGAGCGCAGCTCTTGAGGAGGAGGGAAGGGTACTGAGGGCCATGGTTTCTCGGGGGGGTCACGTGACATAGAGGAAAGGATCACGTGACCCCCCCCCCCCCCGAGGGCACGTGACCTTGTTGGGGTCACGTGACCTCGGGGGAGGGGGGGGTCCACGTGGAAGGAGAAGTCACGTGCCCCCCGAGGTCACGTGACCTCGGGGAGGGGTCACTTGACTCCCCAGATCACGTGACAAAATTTCTCCGCTAGAGTTAGCGGGGAAAGTTTACCGCTAGATTTAGCGGGGAAATGTTTTCGCTAGATCCAGCGGAAAAATTTTTCCGCTAAATTTAGCGGGAAAAATTCTCCGCTAGATTTAGCGGGGAAATTTTTTCGGTAGATCTAGCGGGGAAATTTTTCCGCTAAATTTAGCGGGGAAATTTTTCCGCTAGATTTAGCGAGAAATTTTTTCCGCTAGATTTAGCGGGGAAATTTTTCCGCTAGATATAGCGCGGAAAATTTTCCGCTAGATCTAGCGGGGAAATGTTTCCGCTAGATTTAGCGGTGAAATTTACCCATAATGCACCGCGCGGTTACGCCGACGGCGACGGCGACCACGACGCCGCTCAAGCCGGAAACGGGCGCCTAAGAGCTGCGCTCTAAAAAGTTCACAGTCGAGAAAAAGAAACTTACGGTAAAAAGCTTCTAAACGCTCGCCGCCTTGTTTAATCATAATTAATAATGATACTACAGGTAGGCATGTGATTACAACTAAAGTGTGGCCGGCGCTATACTTCGTTCATAATCCCAAATAATCTTTTTTGGTTATTTTTATTGGTTATAATAAGCGATGGGTGCCCTCTTTTCGTTGCTTGTGTAGCCTAACCCGGACTGTGAGTAAGACCGGCGTGAATATCTGCTGTTTCCTGAGCACTCCGGGTATTGTACTGTTGCCTCTGTAACGCAACGTCTGCCCCTAACCAACAAGGCCGTTTTGAAACGCGTGTTATAAAAGCCCCTTTTACGGCCATCTGGCACTCAGTTTTCGTTCAAGATGGGAACCGCCACCGAAACTCCGTTATTATGGCCCTGGCTAAGAGCTATAGCTCCTAGCCAGGGCCTGACTTCGTTTTCCTCAGTCTGACTTCGTTTCTCTCAGGTCAAACATATATGTTTGAACTGAGGGAAACGAGTTGAGACAATTTTATGCTTATATGTCTGCTCTGTATGCCGAAACTCGAGCTGCTGCGCACATCCAGGATGTCGAACTCTAATTTGAAAAAGCGCATTAAGGTAAGTTATTCTTCAATGTCACTTACTTTTTTTCCCCGTTAAAATTTCGTTGTTAAGCTTTCTTAGCCAAAAGAACGCACCTTTCTTTCGAGATCTTCGTGTTAGTGGCTGTTTTTCAGCTACATCTCACAATGCACATTGATGTAAGCTAGCGAAAAGTCTTCGAAAACAACTTAGGTTAGCTTACTTGTATAATTCAGAAGGAGCGTAAAACAATTATGACTGTTATATATAAACACGCTTATTTGATTTTTCTTTAAGTTTGCAATTTATTTAGAGATTTTTATTTTATGCCAACTCGTGATGCAGTTTATTTAGCTATTATTGCGTTGTTCCACACCTCTGATAACTTGAAATTAACAGTGGTGCTTCGGATCAGACCTTCTTTTTTTTTTCTTTTTCGCCAGTCCCTCCATTCGCAGAAGCTATGAGAGTTCGCTGCAATTTCAAAGAAACGAAAAACATATGAGGTCATCAGCTTTCTACAAGAACACAGTGCCAACCAATACCGGCCCTTCTCAATTGACATCAAAGACCTATACTATGCTTTAGCTCAGGTACGCCTTTTAGAGTGCATTGAAGACAGCATTGACTCGTATGGTGCCATGGCTTTCCATATACCTCAGGACTTTCTCAAAGCAACTTTCTTGATTTGCTCAGGTATTACCTCAGGTCTACCTTCGTGTCTTGGAACGGTAACACAAAGCTTAAAAAAAAAAAGGGATTCTGCATCGGATCCTGCATAGTGCCAATTCTCAGTGATTTATTCCTGGCACACCACGACAGACTGCTTCAAAAGAGCTTAGATTCCTCGACTGTTGTGAGGGTGTTCCGCTACGTTGATGACTATTTGATACTCCTGGACACCAACGAAAAAGATCTTTTGATTCATGTGCGCAATGTGCTCGTCAAGTTTAAAACATGCTTAAACCCTTTTGAGATTACGCACGAGCTTCCAGAGCTAGAATCCTTAAGATTTCTGGACCTAAGATTGACTCTTCAGCCCCGTCATGTCTGTTGGTCGTATGAGCCAATGGGGAAAAAAGTACTCCTCGATTATTTTTCGGCACATTCCAAATTGGTTAAGAGAGGCATAGTTAATCAGTGCTTCAAAAACTCCATTTTCAAGTCCTGCCCGCATTCAGGCCTAACAAGCTTCACAGGACAAGTATCTAGGATACTAAGTGCAGGATATCCTTCACATATATTAACTTCAGTCGCTGAAAGTCTCCTTTAACAGAATAAAAAAGGTCAAATCACATCCCGCAAGCCACGCGAAAGATTCAGTAACCAGAGACCGGTAGTCATCCCCTACATTCATAACATTTTTCATAACATGAAGAAGATTGGGAATCGCGCAAACATCGACGTAGTCTTTTCCGCCGCCATCAAACTATCAGACCTATGCAAAAAAGTTAACGCCACGCCAAAAACTAATACCGTCTGCACTAAAAAGCATAGAACCCCATACATACCTTGCTCAGAAGGACTGATTTATTCCTTTCCCCGATCATGCGGCAAACAGTACATAAGACAAACTGGAAGATGTATTAATGACAGATTAAGGGAACACAACAACAACACCCGATTAGCAAACTCAGGACTTTTGGGCGTTCACTGCCGTGACTGTGGGTGCGCCGCGGACTTCAAAAATAGCACCATAATGGGAAAGAACTATCATAAGTTAACACGTGAGATAATAGAAGCAGCTAACATCATAAAAAGGAGTGACACCTGTGTTAGTAGTCCATCCATAACGCTTACGGAAAAAGAATTGTTATACCTTGATTCTCGAAGGTAATTGTTGCGATAGACATTGCTAATGTTTTTTTACAGAAGAGAACGAAGCGAGATGACATTTAATACGGGTAGAAGAAAAACGAAAGAAGACTAAAATACAATTTGAGTTGAAAGTCACCGCGACGTGAGTGACCGTTTTTCTGGTGTGAGTGTGAGTGTGAGGGTGAGTGAGTCTACTTTAGCGCTTCTCCTACAACATGAATATCCAACTCGCCTAAGCATCCATTCTAAGAAAAACCGAGACTACATGCCACTTTCCTCACACACCCTTGCTGAAGCAGAGAAAGATCGACCGTATGCATCAAGCTTTTATATACTAACAACTTTTTTATACTAACAGTGAAAAAAGTAACGAGAAACTAACGTAAATGTAACGTCCGTTAGTCATACCGAGTAACGACACAGGTATTTCGTTACATTTGCAAAATGGTAACGGAGCTCTCTGACGCGTTAGCTCTTTTCAAGCTAACAAGTAACGCTAATTCGTCACCTATTTGCGGTGATGGGCACAACAGTGGCTCCCAGGCAGTATCAACTAGGCGGTTGAAAAGTGTCCCGGTAGCAGCTCCCAGAAGCAGCGGCTCCAGCACCCGCTGGAACTCTTCTCGCCGATGTTCACGGAAAGACCTGGGAAAACCTATTTCATACGGCACCGAATCGAAGCGAAAATTGCACCTCCGAATTGGAGGTGCAATCCGTGACCCATAAGTCCTCACAAGCGGAAACTTTTTCATGCGGCGCTCAAGGAAATGATCAACACAGAGTACTTCGGTCAAAATGCTCATATACTTCACCCGTTTCACCTACTGAGACGGACGACACAGCAACGCTTTGTGTTGATTACAGGTGCCTAAACAAAATGTCAGGCAGAGACAGTTTCCCGTTTCCCAGTGTTTCCTCAGAAATGCAAGGCCTTAAAGACACGGCTGTTTTTATTGCTTCCAACCACTGTCGCGGATTCCTTCAAATCGAAGTTCATCCGGCTGATGTTCAGAAGACGGCATACATTTGCCACAAGGGATTGTTGGAATTCACTCGCCTTCCCTTTGGTTTGTTTAATTCTCCCGCCAGCTTTCAGCGCCAAATGGACGTCGTCCTCGGCGACGCGAAGTACGAGTTTGCGATGGCGTACATGGATAATGTAGTTGGGTGATTTCAGATAAGATCGACCAAAGGGTGGCTGGTCGACATTTTTAAATCAACTGATGTTTTTATATGACATTGTCTAGTGTCTGGTATAAACGAATCCACACTTAGTTTTGACCAGAAAAAAAATTTGGAGACAAGAAAAATCGTAAGGCAGGGAGAGGTGGACAGTTGCAATAACGCGCACTGATGGAGGGGGCAAGTTTGAAAGTGAATAATTAAAACAATAAAATTAGGAGAATTTTAAAACTTTTTACAAACAAACTATGGGTACAACGTGCTTGTAATATAAAGTAATAATAGTTATTAAAAATTTATTTAGTTTTCTAAAAATTGCCAAACATGCCTGCTCGAACGACAAATGGCAAACTTTGGAAATCTGTATCTCATGAAATAATTTAATCATTATTACATAACTTGCAGACATTATTTTACTAATATATGGCTATTATTGAAAAAATAAATAAGGTATCTGAGTGACACAATAGTTACAATATATTTAGGCAAACATGGGAAAAAAATCAAACAAAGAAAAATTCCAATGCGAATAAAAAAAAAAACACCACCTTCGATTTTTTTAAAATTTGGGTACCCTGTTATACTCTATTTCGGCATCCATTTCTATTAAAAACATGTTGCATCATTGCACTGTGAAAGAAGAAACAACTCCCCAAAGTAGGGTCCTTTTTCAAAGCCTACACTTAGCAGTGTCCTATACAAGAAGTGACTCTGAGTTCCAGTTTCATGAAACTTGCACAAATCTTTTATATACATTTATTCAGATGAGGTCATTGATAAAAAGAGTGATCGGTCACACAGTAAAAGGGAGGAGAAACTATATACAGCATTTTACATAAGCGTACAAAGTGGTATCATATTAGAGACTAATCATTTGAGAAAAGATGATGCAGTGTGAAGTTGTACCTTCCGGTATATTTTACATCTAGAGTAAAATAAATAACTTTACTTCCACACACAAAAACAAAGATATAATAGTAAGATATTTAGGTTGGCTGTGTATTTACGATTACAAACAATTTCAGGTGACGGATGCCATAGTGCCTAACTGGAGCAGCTTCGATGCTCTCGGTGTATGAATGAATCGTGGCAAGCCGATATATTTTATCCTGCTCGAGGATAACATTTTGGGATTTTTTTATAGTGATCAGATAAAAATTATTAGTAACCACCAACACAAACAGTAGGTTAAATACCCCGTGAAGAAAAATATGATAAATAAGATGTCCCTGCATTCAAAATGAGCAGTCCTTGGGAAATCAAATTCGGCACTTTACGCTAAGGTTTTCCTCGCTGTACCCATTTAATAAAGTTGCTTCCAAGCAGATCCGACTGTCCGTGCTACATATACGTCACAGGTCCCTTCTGTTGATGACTTGCTGAGCCGCCACGCGTGCCAAGACTGAATGCCAGGGAAGGCGCGCACCGTCAGCCACTCTTCTTTTTTTTGTTCACGATACCGAACAACCTCATTTTCGTCCAGATATACAAGATGCACGCCTTTCAGTTTCTTTGATAGAACGCTCACCATTGTCCTGGCCGTCTGAATTGCGCTTACTGAACGTTCTCTCAGGTTGTTCAGCGTGGCCTGGTGCTTCACGAGTCCGCCAACTCCGTCACATGCATTTTTCCCATGTCCAGATGCAGAAAATAACCACTGGGCTTGTGGGCAATCGTCCTTTGCAAATTGGTGAAGCTGGTAGCGATTCTTGAAATGACTGGCGGCGCCGTCACTTACGTACGTCACGTACGAGTATACCGCAACGTTGTCTTCAACCCACTCCTTCACTTTTTCTAGAGCCAAGCAAGCGTGAGCGGCGTCGTGACACAGGTCCTCACTGATGATGGCAAAGCTGTTTGTAGATTTTCTTGTCGTCACTACACATGTAAATATCGAAACTTGTTTTTTTTTCCAGTGATATGCTTGCACTTCGTCAGGAAGCACGATGGTCCAGTTTTCAGCAAAGTCAAAATGAAAGACAATGCTCCCGCGTTGCATACACTGTTTTTCATCGTAGATCGCTTTACCTTGCGTTTGCCGGATATGGTTGTGAAGTACCCAACTTCCAACCGTCACTTGGATGACTTTTAGGAAAGTCTCAGGTTCCAAAGTTTTTTTCACAAGATCGCCGGACTCCCATGTTGCAAGCACAATCTCTTCATCCTCCGGGATATCAAGTTCCTGGAGTGTAAGAAACTGGCCTTTTGGGCAGTGATCACAGTCTCCTTGAAGGCACAGTTCTGTTGCTGGGTCGCACAGAAATGCCGAGTTCATTTCACCAGTGTTGAATGTTGAGCCTGTAACGTTCTCTAGAGCGGCAATACAAAGATAATAATTGGCGCAGCGCACACAAACGCACACTTCCTGGTGTGGAATACATTGGACCCATCTAGGGCGCAACGAATAAAATTTCGTTAGCCCAACGCCGGAATCGGGATGCTTGTCTTTGTATATACGGAAGGCCTCTCGTATTGAGCGTGTCATGAAGCGCTTTGGCACGAACGTTTTCTCTCCGTTGAGCATGACAGAGATGACGTCCTTCTGGTTGGGACTTTGGCGCGAACATTGTAGCTCGTCTTTCGTGAAGTACTCTAGGGCAGCAGACAGGTTCTCAGGGCTCACCTTGCACCTCGTGTAAGGATACGGCTCATACCACACGCCATGCTTTTTTTTCCTTGAGTTTTCGGGATTTACTGATGAGGTACATTGAGGCCTGTGGAATCATCTTTTGAACCTCATTCTTCGTCAGTGTTGACGGCAGGAGTGTAAGCAGTTGACAACGTTCCCGGAGAGAGGTGGCGGTTTCAAAGGCCTGCCGAAAGTTGTCCACCCACTCAGTGCATGTGGAGCATGTTGGTTCGGACGACCCCGATGGTGCGTCCCTGTCGTACGAAATACGTAGCCTTGAGCGTATATTCTTGACAGCAACCTGCTCCAGTTCTGTCTGCTTTCTCTTGACATAGGCAGGCCTGTCCCGACTTCTTACGACGCTTGGTTGTCTCAGCGGCGACACATCTGTAGGTAGTATGCTGCGATTTAGATCTTCAATTGCTTCTTCAGCTGGCACAAATATGTCAGGGCACTGCTCTGAGCTTCGCATCGAGATCTCCTTAGTGATGTGCATGAAGCAATGGTAGCACAGGTAGTCCGTCGCACTCACTTTGGTGGAACAGTCAGGCGGAAGAATTTGCTTCAACGAGTTTAGGTCCAACTCGCCAACACTTCGAAAATTCCGCTGCTTTGGTATAGTCTTTTTGTGTTTGCAAAAGTAATCTGCACAAAACACTCGTTCGGAGCTCCAGGACGTCTTCATAATGTATACATAAATAATAGAAATTAAACCCCAACTGATGGCATATAATTGCCAAGTGAAAGAACTACTGGGTGCACAAGGGACAAGTCCGAGGCTGAGGAGCTCACTCACTGCAAACGTACATTTGAAAAGAGAGGTCACAACTGAGGCTGTCGGCAAAGCTTGATCCACGTCAAAGGAAGAAAGAGGGAAAGTCTCCAGACAAAAAATTGTGGTCAGCGGCCTTCGAAAAAGACTTTCCGGAATCGCACTGTCGTCTCTCCACGCGCTGATATGAAAGCACCCGAGCTTCTACCACGTGGTTCATGACACAGCCTGAGCCATGTCGGCGACCGGTTCGCGAGGGGTTGGCGGTGGGGTTACGTTGATGGTCACTCGGATTAGCCCTTGCTGTACTGAGCTACCGCCTGCAGTGCCTTATCGCCGGCTGGTGTCAACAACGAGAACACACACACCCTGTCTACACTAAAACTACAAGCGTTCACCGCACACGCGTCGCCGCCGCATTTAAGCTTTTGTGAAATTTCTTTCTTTTGCCGCGGAGAACCGCCTTATCTTAACTACGCGCCTGAAATCCTTCCAGGCGGGCGTACACAATATCAAGCGTTTCGAGAAATGCCCGTGGAGTAGAACTATGGGAAAATTCGGAGCCCGCGATGTCGATATCGTCGCCGTTGTGTTAGTACGCAGTCGCGTACCGCAGTCCCCCGTTGGGGGAGGGGGGGGGGGGGGGGGGGGGCGGTCTTACTACGATAACATGGCGACAGCGTTTACACTCTATGTATTTACGCGAGGCTCGAGTATTTGGGGATAATGCTGCCGGTTGGTGTGCCCCTTTGTGCCTGATATTATCGCCCGTGACGCCAGCGAGTGAGATGGCGACAGGCATGACTGCTCAGTAAACAGGCGTCGGCGGCCATGTTTTGCTGGTTGAAGCGAACCCCCTTGTCCTTGACAGCGAGCGGGGAAATGCGAAAAAAAGATTGTATCGGCCGTTTTGCCAGAACTAGCGACGAGTGTCGTCTGCGGTTTCCGGCAACTATTTTGCCATAATCGTGAGCTTAGCGAGGAAATGATTTTTGCTAGCCACAGAACACTACCGCGCAGAAAGGGAATGCTTGAACATGTTTTTGTTCTGGATATATATCAGGGATATATATGAGAGAGAGAGAGAGATGAAGGTAGAGCGGAAGAGGGAATAGCATATAGTGTCGTAGGAGAATAAAGTAAACAAAGTTCCTAGTGGCCGATGGCTGCATGATCTTTTCTCGGATCACTAGTCCGTAATATGATACCTCGTTGTACACAGTAGTTTCTCCTTAATTTAAGTGTGTGAACGATTTCTTTAGTTATCATTGGCCTCATCTGAATAAAAATATATAAAAGATGTGTGTTGGTTTCATGAAACTGGAACTCAGAGTCAGTTCTTGTATAAAACACTGCTAAGTGTAGGCTTTGAAAAAGGACCCTACTTTGGGGAGTTGTATCTTCTTTCTCAATAAAATGATGCAACATGTTTTTAATGGAAATGAATGCCGAAATAGAGTATAACAGGTTACCTAAATTTAAAAAAAAATCGAGGGTGGTGTTTTTTTTTTATTCGCATCGGAATTTTTCTTTGTTTGATTTTTTTTCCATGTTTGACTAAATATATCCTAACTATTGTATCACACAGATACCTTAGTTATTTTTTTAAATATTAGCTATATATTAGTAGAATAATATCTGCAAATTATATCATAATGATTAAATTATTTCATGAGAAACAGACCTCCAAATTTTGCCATTTGTCGTTCGAGCAGGCATGTTTGTCAATTTTTAGAAAAATAAATAAATTTTAAATAAATATGATTACTTTATATTACAAGCAAGCTATACCCATAGTTTGCGCCTAAAACGTATTAGAGTTCTCCTAATGTTATCGCTTTAGTTATTCACTCTCAAACGGGCCCCCTCCATCAGTGCGCGTTAATGCAACTGTCCACCACCTCATGCCTTACGATTTTTCCTGTCCCCAAGTATTTTTTCTAGTCAAAACTAAGTTTGGATTCGTTCATACCAGACACTAGACAATAACATATAAAAACATCAGTTGATTTGAAAATGTCGACTAGCCATCCTTTGGTCGATCTTATCTGAAATCACCCAGTTGTATTTTCACGAACATTCGAGGGAGCACCTCGTGTCCTCGCCCGTAATCAACGTTCTTAGCTTTGTTGTAGATAACGACACGCTGCGCCCGAATCAAGAGAAGTTGCGCGCAATTACGGTGTGCCCACCTCCTCAGGACGTCAAAAGCCTACAGAGTTTTCTCGTTAGTGTTCATTTCCACCGCGAGTGGGCCAAGGGGAACTAGCTACGCGAGCGGCGTTCCGCCGCCGAGAAGGAGCCATGGGAGTGCATGCGCGGGGCTCTCGGGACCGCAGCGCGGGCAATAACTGTCAATAAATACTTAAACTACAGTGTTCTAGAGAGTTGTTGTGGCCAGAGCGGCGGCCATCGCGTGAAGATTTTGCGCGTAGACGACACCGTAGCGCTGCTGTTCTGAGCCTTAGGAACTGTGACAAGAGGCTTGAATAAAGAAGAACGAAGCGCCGGCGACACACGCGCTTCATGTCTAGAGCCCAGCGAACATGGCTACATGGCCTCGTCTCGTTCTTCCTAGATATTCCTACAGGAACATGCCCCCGTCAGCCTCGTCGTCGGCGCTGCTCGGCGTGTTCTACTGTGGTTAGACTGGAGCTTTCGCGACGCAGAACAAGTGCTAATGTGAAAAATTGAAGGTTTTCTTTGTACTAATGCCTCTAGAACGTGTGCTATCTTCTACTTTTATTATTCGCGTGTTTTGATGAAAAACATTTGATTATCATCGCCCCCTCCCTTCCCAGTACTGACAGGTCGATCAGCAATGCTATTCACACTTTGCGGCAGCTGTGCATGGCCGCCGCCATAACTGACCTTCAGTTTTTGTTTCCTCTTATTTTGTTTATTTCACTTCATCATTACCATAGCAGGCCAGGTTATTGCCACATTATATTCAAAGCTGGGTCCTTTTCTAAAGCATCGGCCTTTGTAGAGGATCGGCAACTACCGTTTCAGTTGCTCGGCATCTCGGTAAGACAAGAGAAGGTCAGCAATGGCGGCTGTAAATTGGCGCGTGTGTAAAGCGTCTATAGGGAGTATTCACTGGCGGCCATATCCGTGTGCGCTGCTGCTGAGCGTGTGCTGACGGCGAGCTTCTGCAGTCCTTTTGGAGCGTGCATTAAGCACCATCAAGGTTGCCGGTCTTAGCAGGATATTAATGTGAGCTCGTTCTGAGCATGCGCTCCAAACAGCACCCACCAATATGGCGCCCAGTGAATGCTCCCTATCACTTGGTTTGCACGCTTAATAGCTGCGAAAGAAACCACGCGATACTGATATAGCAAGGTACAATAGACTAATAAATCTCAACACATCTCTCACTTTTTTAATGGTGAGAGGAACAATAAAATGGTGTATTGTTTTTTGTCATCGTGTTGCAGATGCGGGGACCAGCGTTGTGCAAGATGCGAGGCGGAGCGCGTTCGGGAACCGCCAAGGTGCCATTGCAGCTGACGAATATTTAACCAATTGTTTTTGTGAAAGGCAGTCTATGAAGAAAAAATACCTCGATTGGGAGTACGTGACGCATTAAAATACGATATGAACACAAATTTCAACAACCCCTAATATAAAAAACATTATTGTCAACCCACTGCTTTAAGACTTCTCAAAAGTGGTAATACACAGCAAGCACATGACAGAAATTCAGTAACCATAGTACGCAAAAAGACTACAAAACAGTCATAATATATTGCGGCATAGAATCCTAACCTCTTGGCTAATGACGATGTGCACATAGTCCCGAAGGATAAGGCGCGGTTCAAAATGTCTCTCGCACACCGCTGATGTCTCGGCGAGAGGTTTATCTTCTAGATTATGTCCCCCCCCCCCCCCCCCCCCCCTGTAGTCTGCGCGACTCCTCCTTTGGCACACGAAACAGCGACGGCTTACGATCGCTGGTGGCTGCCCTTGTTGACCGGGTAGCCCGACTTGCATCCAGGCGCGAAGCAGTGTGTACGTCCATCTTTTTCCTTGCATTTATGACCAAGACGGCAACGGAACGGGGAAGACTCCCCACCACTACACCACAAAGAAAAGTGGTACGGTGCTACGTTCGGGAGATGCATACCGCCTCAGCTTCGTCGTCTTCTTCGCTCATCGCACATCTGCCAACTGCCACAAATTCTCCTAGGGCACGGAACTCCAGCGCCACTCGTGGCATCTACGTTGACCGTCTTCACGCAGCCCATTGCGCCGCTCTTGCCACTACACACTCTAGAACACTGTACTTAAAATTTTGTGACTGGGTGTAAAAAAGTCACGTGATGCTTTGCCCGTGAATACAGGCTCCTAAGCCTGGTAATCTTGATGGTGTGGATTGCACTTTGTAAAAGAACAGTGGAAGCTCGCCATCAGCACGCGCTCAGGAGTCGCGCACACAGATATGGCCGCCAGTGAATACGTTTGAGTGGGCGCTCTGTCAAACCTTGGTTAGTTCGTAACCCGTTCTCCAGCGGAGACGATAGCTCCTTACCCAAGTATAGAAGCGCAGGTGTTTACCGTCGTCTGGACTGAAAAACCCATCTCGACGATGTGTTCGTCCCAGTCACTGTGTCTCTTCATTAGTGTGATCAGCATGTTCCTCAAGTTTCGGTTCAGTCTCTCAGTGATATTAGCCTGAGGATGGTATGGGTCGGTTGAAGTGGAAATAGACCCTTTCCAAAAGTTCATCAAGCATCATTGCTTGTAGCCATTTTTTTGTGGACGTAGTCCGTGATTGGATCCCAGTCTTCGCCGAAGGTAGACGCAGCCTTCGTGTCCAATACGCGCTCAAAGTATGTGATCAAGCAGTGGCGGACAGGCGATGTCGCCGACTTTTCGAAAGTGTCTATATCGAAGAAGGGGAAATGGTATGTGCATTTCCTTGATCGGCGCTCGACGTACACGTGCATTCGTCAGCGATAGCTTGCTTTGTTGCAAAGCTGTCTCCGAGCTTTGCCCGTTCAGAAAGGAACTTCTTGTCGGTGCCATTCTCAGCGTGCGCGGATATGAAACTTTTTTACTTGCATTCCAGAGCATTAACACATACTCTCTTTGCTTTTGAGATTGCACAAGTGATTAAGCATCTATAAACATACACCGACGTGCAGTCGCGTTAGTAAAGTATAAGCACAATACTTGACTAGCTAAATTTTAAACGTGAACTGGTGCAGCCATACCCCATGGGCCGGCCTACAACACGGTACCGAAAGAAATGCTTTCGCATACAAAATAGTTCCAATAAACGATGTTCCTTTCTTACGTCAGCTCAAATCACCCAGGTGGCGAAACCTTGACTATTGTTTGATTTGAGGAGGGGGGGAGGGGGGAAGGCGTTGAAGTCTCTCTGTGGGCTGTCAATCTATTGTAAAGTAACAACGTATCGCTATCTGGTCGACCCTCAGGTGGAGAACCATAAAAAACGTGACACAGACAATAAAATCTTGTTGTCTTCGTCTGTTTTGTTTTATCGCTCACCAGCTCAGGGTGAATAAGACGTCGATTCATTACCAGCCCGCCTTCACTCTGTCACCGCTTATAATGTATCGTTCTTTGATCCCTCGTTAAGTGCAGATAAAGGCTTGCAATGGCTTTGTCCGATGCGCTTCGGACCCTCGGGTTCATGTTTGAAAAACAAAATTATTAACCTGCAATTATTGGCAGGTAAACGTTTGTAGACAAGTTCGAGTGATTTTAGTGTACAAACTAAGAAAAATATCAAAGAAGGATACATTCACCGTTGTACCTTTAGTTGCCCCTACTCACTAACACATGAGCGAATGAAGATTTGAAAACATGATGTATCTAGTTCAAAGTTAAACGTATCGAGCGGCTAATTTGTGTTTTCAAAAAGAAAACAAAAATCTATGAATAGCAGCAGTGTTGAAAGCTGGGCTAGTTAGTAGTGTGATTTATGATAAAAAGAAGCGCACAGAAAATAAGGACGAAAAAGGGGACACATACTACAGACAAGCGCTTACTAAAGCGCTATTTTAGACGGTGTTTAAAAAAGTAATTAGTGTAAAGTAATTTAATTGTTTTTTAAAGAAATTTTTCCATCTCTGGTGTTACGAGGATATCAGCGTAGAAATATCTCTCGGGTTCAAGTTTTTGAATCTAGATGGTGCCGCCACTCTGGTTTGGAAAAACACGCAATGGAAGCCAGGCCAATCTCAGTGGCCTGTTTGTGCCACTGATCTCATTTGTAGCCACCAATCCTCTACTGAAAATAACACTTCCGCCACGATGTCTTATAGAATCATCTCAGCGCTTCACACACCTTTAGTCCATCAAACCTTCAAACCTCTTCAGCCCTTCAAAACTGTCGCCGAAGACTGTCGCCGAAGACTCTCACCAAAGACTGTCGCCAAAGACTGTCGCCGAAGAACACTCCACGTGCGGGAAGTTTCCACTGCAGTGCGTTTAGCAGCAAGATCGGCTAAAGCACAAAGCGCAATACGCCTTCAATTTAGCCTCGACGGCAGACGAAGGAGACAACGTTTTCTCTATCTGCCAGACATGCAAATTCCTCTGATCGTAGGACAGGACTTCGTCTGCCGGGAGGGGATTCACATAGACTTGAAAAATAACGGTACCACTATAATTTGTTGACTCCCCTTATCCCCTTTGCCGTCCCACCGAGTTTCGGTCAGGACATAGAACACTTACTCGCAGGATCACGAGAGGAGCAAACATTTGCTGTGCGAGCAGACCGCAAATGCTCGACCAACAAGATTGCAGACTCACTTTCCCGGGCGTCCCATGATAGTGGTCGGAAGGAGGAGACGCAACCAGGGGATTGCAGCAGACGAGCCTCCCGCGCGGCCGCTCATAAGCGAGACAGCGGGGAGGGATCGATGCAACAGGAGCTCGTCGCAGTGTCAGGCGGCCGCATGAGGGAACAAAGGATCGTGGCTTAGGGTGAAGTGTTAGGCAAGGAAGAGCTTGTCGAGGCCAAAAAGGCAGATGGTTTTTGTCAGCGGGTGTTGGGGAAAATTGCGAAAATGGCAAGCAACACCGGGAACGCTGGCGGTCAAGTGAACGAACATGCTGATTTATACGTGCTGGGCCAAGACGGCTTATTTGCTCCGCCACATCCCAACAGTCAATGACGACGAGGGGAACGACTCTCCGTTCAGGGTGGTGATTCTTAAGAGGCTACGGAGGCGGTTTATTGGATACTTCCACGACTCGGGTCTGGCTGGTCATGGCAGCGGCAGCAAGATTTTTCAAAAGTTATGTCACGTTGCGAACTAACCGGGGATGAGACAGGACACACTCCGATACGCCCGTAGCTGCCCAGCCTGCCAGAATGCGAAGCCGCGAGGGGGAAAGTCCCAGGCCTGATGTAGCCTGTAGAGACTGACTACCCATGGGAGATGGTTGCTTGCGACATCATCGGCCCACTACCAAAGAGTCCCCGGGGCAACCAGGATGTATTGGTAATAACCAACCATTTCTCAAAATGGGTGGAGTTACACCCGCTGAGGAAGCTGGTTTTGGAGCGCATCTTGGAGAAGTTGTGTGAAACTTTTATGTGCTTCGGCACACCCACGTGTCTCATCAGCAGTAATGCTAGCCATTTTACCAGAAGTGTTCACTGACTCCTGCTTGGCGCTAAACATAAAGCACAAAAGGACGACCCATACCATCCTCAGGCTAATATCACTGGGAGATTGAACCGAAAATTGAGGAACATGCTGATCACACTGACGAAGAGACACAGTGACTGGGACGAACACATCCTGGAGATGGGTTTTGCAATCTAGACGACGGTAAACACCTGGGCTTCTAAACTTGGGTAAGGAGCTATCGTTTCCGCTGGAGAACGGGTTACGAACTAACCAAGGTTTGACAGAGCGCCCACGCCCTAAATACGCGGAGGAGTTGAAAGTTCGCCTTTGGAATGCGTCGCACGACGCCAGAGAGTACCTCGATGCCGCAAGGATTGAACAGGCGGCCCAGTACGATAAGAGTCATCGTCACCTGGAGTACAAGGTGAGGGACCTGGTCCTCAGGAAAACCCACCCTTTGAGCAAAGCAGCAAACGGATTCGCAGCCGATCTTGCTCCGAAGTGGGAATGGCCCTACGTGGTAAAGGCACGACTGTCACGTCTTACCTACAGGCTCGCTCGGCAAATTGCGAGCAAGGAGTCTGGCCCGGTCCAGATTACAAACCTGAAAAAGTACCCTCTTCGTGATCGGGATGACGATGAACGAGAACAAAACGAAGAATCCTCCGTTCCGCGTGACTCTTGCGCGCGAACGGCAACGCGACCTAAGCGCGGTAGCCGAACAGTGCGCGAGTCCGTCGGTGAGAGATCTGATAGAGGCTCTGCACTGCGCTATTAGCGGTGAGATGTTTCTATGGCGCCCTCGTTCGGTCACCTTTCGTGACGTCATTACCTTGTGAACAACAAGTTCGATGGTGTTTGTAATGGGCATGGTGGAAGCCTGAAAGCATAGCGATCTCAAAGCAACACTGAAAACACCGTCAAAATTGAAGTTCCTACATTCCTCTTATTTCCGTCGATGAGACATCCTTTGCTGACGTCATAGTCAGCATTCGGCCAATTGTGGTGGGCCGTCCACAGCGACGCTTTCGATCGCTCACGTCGGTAATAATCCGCGGCCTAGAACTTGATCTAATGTTTGCAAGATGTTAATAGAGCTCGCTCTGTCCAGAAATGCCCCCCGGAAAAATCAGAATGGGCGGCGCCATCCAGCAGGGCGACCTTGCTCCTCCTGGGACACCGGCGGAGTCAGCCGGACCAACTCCCAGCGTGGTAAACCCTTCCGGCAAAGGACGAGTCAGCCCAACGCACCGGGTAGTCAACGCGTTCGGCAGGAGACCGGCCAGACCAACCGACAGGGTGGTCAGCCCGGTTGGCAAGGCGCAAGGCGGACCAACCGTTAGGGTGGTCAACCTGGTCGCCAGAGACGGGGTGAGCCATTCCGACGTTGACCACGTTAACGAAGGCAGGGCGGCGGCGACGCGGAGTACCGGGGAAGTCCCACGGACACGCTGAACGATGAGGTGCTAAAGATTATGCCGATGCAGAAGCAGACGCGTGCCGGCCAGCGCACTCACTTCAAGGCTGCCTTCCCGTCATTCGCTGCCCGGAAATCCCTCGTCCGCGGCCGCCGCGGTCGTTTCGAAGACGTTTTCGCAATCGCGGCGCTAACACGTGTTCGACGCACGAGGAGCAGGAATGGCTCAGGCGCTTCTAGCAAAGATTGCCGGAATGCCCGTAGCGCGGCCAAAACCTTCTCTTCTCCTTCCTAAAAAACGAACCGGCTGTCGAGCCAAGGGGTAAGCAAGCGGCCATTACAAATTCTTCTCATGTCGAGACAATCTAGGAGCCCAGCCCGCGACGTGCTTCTTCTTCTGAAGGAAGATGGGCGAGATCAGGCGATATGCCTCACGAGAAAGGAAGTCACGTGTGCGCTGCGAGGGCTGGTCCGGCTGGCTTCCGGTTGAATCCGCCGAAATCGTGGGAGCGACTTTGCTCGGATCCAGATAGAGATCTGGAGCGGGAGCTAATCCAAAACGACCAGTGAAACACCTCAATCTCGATCCCTATCGCCCAGTGAAATAGGTTTGCTCCATAAAAGTCGATCCCGGCGCGCTCCAAAACGACCCGTGGAATGCGCCATTAGACCGAACTGCATCGCCTCGCTATTTAGCAGCACAGGCTGGAACTGAAAGGTGCCCTCTGCACATTCGCGCGTGCCGTTCGCGGTGTCCTCCGGCTTTCTTGTTTGATCTTCGCACTATCGGCTTCTCGAGCTGCCAAACGCTGTTCCGGTAAACACCGAGAGGTGTTCGGCTCGCACGTGGAGGTAACGCTGGGGGAAGTGGGAGAGAGGGGCGAATGTTGTCGATGAGCACCGCCCCTTGTGCTATCAGGCGTCGTTTTTAGGAAAATTGTTGCGCCGACCGAGACCAAGCCATCGATAACGTGTGGGTTGAAAGAAGAAAACGAAGGCCAACGCAGGAGGCACGTTCGCATGTGTATGTCGCAAATACATCGAAATCCAAACGCCTTTCTTTCTATCGAACTCGTCAATATTTTCACTCTTCCTACTCTGTTGGTAATCTTAATACTGATTCCGTGTCAACTTACAAGTATCGTGGCGTTCACTTCACTCACTCAAACCGCACTCTTGGTCTCTTGCGCCGTAATCTTCGTCTCGCGTCCTTATCTGTGAAGCGACTTGCATACGTCACATTGGTACATCCGAAACTAGAATATGCATCGTCAATCTGGGTCCCCTATCTTAAATGCCTTGTATCCGACTTAGAATAAATACAAACTCGTACCCCTCGCTTTATAACGCCTCAATAATCTAGGACTGTTCGTGTCGCTGAACTTAAACAAAATTTATCATTAACCCCATTGTGTTCATGCAGGCGCATCGCTGTATTATTTCTTTTCTAGAGGTTTTACTTTGATGATCATTTACACAATTCATGCATCTTGCCACCTCATCGCATATTACCTCACATTGACCACCATGCCAAAGTTGGCCTTTTTTTTCATCCGAAGGGTACAGCATTCCTTAAATTTTTTTTTTCCCGGCGACATCTGTGGACTGGAGCGGCCTGCCCGAAGCGATCTTCTCTGCTCAAGACATCGATTCGTTCCGTCAAATGTTAACCTCGCTACTTTGTTAACCCACTCACTTATGTAATACCGTGACTCAGGGTTCTTAATGTATTTAAATAAATACATAAACCAAAATGAATAGGTGTAGCCTATCAGTTCCAGCCGGCGCTGCTAGAGAGCGGGGCGATGCAGTTCGGTCGCCACTCCGGCGCTCCGTTTTACTTTGAGGGGACCTGTACATTTCGGTCAGAGTGGGGATCGAGACCGCGCCTCCCGGGGTGCGAGACGGGCTCGCTTCCCCGAAACCACGGCGGCTCCACGGTTCTGGATTACTAAAGGTGTGCCTAGCGCATGCGTCATCGCACACGTCACGTCGCAGCCATTTGGATGTTTAAAAGTGTTGCCTTGTGCGTGAGTCACTAGGCACGTGGCGGCGCAGCCATTGGGGAGGAGGCGGCACCACATCATGAGTGGATAAAATGAGCCCGCTGCCTCCCGCGCGTAACACACCGAATCAGAAAGAACTTTAATTCATGTCTAAAACACAAATCGAGAACATTTCACCAAAGGGACTACAATGCTTTCGGATTCCCACACGTAACCAATGTAATCTGCCTGTGCCGAGTTTTTTTTTTTTTGTGTGCTCTTTTGCCGGATCCCCTCAGACACATGCATGTCTGGAAATAAATATTATAATTATTATTAACTCACGGACGCTTGTTGTTGTAATATGTATTTGCATTTTCGCAACATGTACACAAAAGAACTGCCAAGCAGTCCGGATCATCCAAACTTCAGTGTGTCTTCACGTTCCTATGGCCGTCTGAGCGTTCACGTTTAAATCGCAAAACACCGTAGGCCGTCTTCTCTTTTCAAATGACAACGAACCGTAGACCACAGAAGGTATATGCAAGCTGTCGTCACGATAATTGCGATATAAAATAATGAGAAGCCTGTAAAGACCTGTAAACTTAATGGGTGTTCAGACTCATTTGACTCAGTGTAAACAGGAGATACAAGGTGATGTTGAACATTGTAACCTGTGGAAAACACTGACTTGTTATGTCTGATTTATATAATTTGATCCTGCTTGGAATGATCAATTTTGACGTCGAGCTCCGCAGTTTCCGTCTACAACTATTTTGCAGCACGAGAGACCTCGCAACTAAAAATAGCAAGTGGAATCGTCATTAGGTATCTTTAGGCCATTCACAAAAAAACTATGCGATGCTAGCGGGAACCAATGGTGCTCGTGCCATAACACTGAGTGCAGATTAAGCACACGTTCGCTAGGTCCCCCATTCCACATTTTAGGATGTACGCGAAGGCCCTGCTAGGGCCTTTTCGTAGATGGCGCAATACGGATTGCGGGCATACTTGTTCGCAACGTGTTACAAGGTTCTTGTAGACAAATCTTTTTTATAAACATTTTGTAGCACCTCCATTACATTTCTTGAGCTATAACTAATCTGTAATTCTAAAACTTTTTTGAGTAATGAGTTACCAGTAACGCATTACTTTTTTCACTTCAGGTGAGGTTTCTAAACTGAAAGAAATATTATTCTTAGTTTTAGACATAACACTCTCCGGGAGATGTCTACTAGTAGAGTAAGTTTGAAAGCTGAGGTATTCCTCCACGATGGCGGACAGAAGGGAACCTGCGCGGTTGGAAAGGTGGAACCTTAAAAAACAGACCTGTTTATTTATCTTGGAGTGAAGGGAAATAAATTCCACGTCGTCGTTGCTATCATATATAGTTCAAGGTTCGCACCATTCTTGGTTTCGGAACATGGCGGAAGCATGTTCCGAAATATGGCGGCAGCATGTTCCGAAACATGGCGGCGGCATGTAAAGGAGGGTGGCGTCGAGCGACGTGTTCGATTTTTTTGTTGATGTTTGTGAAAAGCATGGTGGATGCTTAAAGCCGCTGCTTTCTCAATAAAAAACGTCGAAGTTGACAGTCCGACGGTGCTCCTATTTGCGTCCAAAGAAGGAAAAATAAATCCCAATATCAGAGTGGCAACCTTGTCACTGTTGGTACAAGAAGGCGACGACCATAAACTTCCACCATTCTTTTTATACAAAACATCAAATTTTCGTTCTACAGAATAATATTTTCTCGCCGGAACGGTGGTACAACCTCCAGCTCTCGGAGAAGTGGCCTAGTACTGGGATTTGCAAGCATTCGTGATCTGGCGCATGTGACTTCGAAACGCGATAACGTCTGCTTATTTCAGTCTAGAAAACGTTTGTGCAAATACACCGTAAGCAATTTGTTTTCAGATGGTTAGGCAGTGGAAAGTTAAATTATCATAAGAGACACCTAGTTTGTAAGACGAGGGTGATGAGACATTTAGCGCGCCGGTACGATGCTCATCCAGATCGAAATGGGCGGCGGCGTGGTTTGAGTCGATGATTCCTGGGTTCCGCAGCGCAAATTTTTACTCCGCGTTATGCTCCTGACGTGCTTAGGATTGGAGCCGAAAGTGCTAATGAACATGCGCTTGCCTCCTTCAGCAGTTGGAAGAGCAGTGGCCGGGCTAGAGTGAACAGCAGAGACCTCTTACGGTCTTTGCACGGGGAGTAGCGTCTTCCTGCGATGGGAGCTCGAAGGGGTCGCTGTAATTCTACCCCACTTACAGCGCTTTAATTCCTTCTGAGAGCCACCTCTTCCTCGCCGTGTTGTTTTCTTTTCTTCCGGGTTGATTTGGAGAAGTTTCTAAAGTAATTAGACCGACAGGTTAGGAGGCCGTCTGCCTCCAGGGACTTATGCGGAACAATTTTTTTTCTTCGTCTCCCCAAGAAACGAGTTTCTATTGACAATCATTTAAGTTTCGTAAGCCGAGACTTATTTTAATCGGCTCGCTACCGTCATCTCTCAGCAACTGGCTGCGACCACCTCGCTCAATCGCCGACATTGCAATTCTACGTTCGTTGGCATTTCCACTATTGCCATAGCCCCTGGTGTCACCCTGGCAGTCGTACCCATCTGTGTCGTGTGGTGCTAGCCTGGCACGGTTGCGTGCTGCCACATGTGGGGCGTGCCACACCGCGCCACGCTAGGGCATAGCAAGTCACGGCGCACCAGTCTGTTACTAAGGCACGTCGCTGACCGACCAAGTGCTCTTCATCATTACTATAGGTCAGGCATCTGCTCTCAACTCGGTGCGTCATCTCCGAGAGTTACACTGCATTGGCCCCGCAGCTGGCCGCCATCTCCGCTGGAGCCCGAGTGGGAATAGAACCCGCTGAACTTCGGAGCCATAGCACTACCGGATAGTTGTTCCCGCTGTCTCCACTTCGCCTGACCTAAACCTTAACCACAACCTGCCCGGTCTCCAGACGCTGTCGTTAACGTCTACCGCTCTCTGCCGCGTCATTCCGCTCGCAGCACGCCAACAGTAACCGCTCATTCACACTGGAAGCGGATCCGCGTTCGCAAAGCGGTTGCGAACGCGGTTGTATAAAGATCCAGTACATTTGCACGCGCACTTGATGTCATCGAGTGCGCGTGCAATTGCACTGGATCTTTATACAACCGCGTTCGCAACCGCTTTGCGAACGCGGATCCGCTTCCAGTGTGAATGAGCGGTAACAGCGTCACTCCTGGAAGCTTCACCGCCTACTGCTCACAAAATCGCTGCATCCCCCGCAGCCTGCTGCACTCCTATAGGCGACGTCTCTAGGAAGGGGGGGGGCCGAGTTTTTTGTAGCCACCAATACGTCCAGTGTCCGCACCAACAAATACAACGAATCAACTTCTTGGCGCGAGCCCAACGGCACGTGAATTAAACAGAACGTTTTTACCTAAGCTCGGAGTCGGCCGCAACATCTCTGCCGTCCACTACATCGAACGCGCCACACCCTGAAATGTCGTGGCTGTCTTATAACGAGAAACTAAGTTACAACACTTGAAAAGAGCATAAAAAGGCTCTTTTTGAATAAATATTAAAAATGTGAGTGCGCTAAATAGAAAAGCACGCATTCACAGAACTAGACAAGACCTTTCTCTATTCAATAAAAAATAAGAACGCGTCTTGGATGCCTTACAAGTTTGCAAGCTCGGAATGAACAAATGTATGTCTTTGAAAATACCAAAATTTGCACTTTTTGTTTTCTTTTTGTGCGTTAAGTTTTGAAAAATGCATATGGACATTCTACACTAAAAGAGTGATGATGAATCGGCAATTTATTTCAAAAACAACGAAGTACGTGGCACGGGCACAGACGCGATATTTTCACCGCAAACAGAAGCGTTAGCAAAGCTTTCACCGGTATTATGGTTGGGGCCGTGGGACCGCCGCCTTAAAGCGGAATCAGCAGCAACTTCATCACTGAAGGACGCGCCCGATTTCGATGACAAAGCAAACAGAGTAAAGTACAGATTACGCAACCCAAACATATTCGTGATTATGCTTCTCTAGCTCCGTCGTCGTCGAATCAATTCGACGGGCTTCTGAGACCCACCAAAACCAAAACCACTTCGAGCAAAATAAGGCTAACATACAAAAAAAGCGCTATGCAGTAGTGCACGTAGGAGAGGTAGTTTCGTGAAATCCGCCTACATTGTCGGCGTTTCCAGAGACACCGCTCTGGTTAGCTTAAACAGTATTTTTTAGAATATACTTTTTTTTTCAGTTCATGCACAAGAAGCTGTAAAAAAGTCTGGTCCACTTGCTTGACGCGTTCCACGATGAGGAGTTCTGTAGAACGTAGGCGGAAATAGACCAGCTGCCCACGTTCTTTGTTTCACTCTTTGATGGCTAGTGTCGCTCAAGAGCAACAACTCAAGAATGATTTCTTTCTTCCCCACTATGTGCGCCTCGATAATTTCAGTTCGCTCTATCGTAAGGGCCAGGATATCTGCTCCACGATGAAGAACAGCGCGAAACACAAGGACGCGGAGGAGAGAAATGTACACAGGGCAAGGCGCTGCTGCCTATTCTACGGATATCCTCGCTTAGCGGTGAAGAATAGTGCAATCTCACCAGCCAGCTTGACTACGGCACTGCTGCAGCAATGCATCGAGGGAGCTTTAGTCTTTCTGCACGTGCGACAACCTCCTTGGAGCTCTGCGCATGTGGAGCATCAGGCGCCACAAGCCGTCTTGTGCACTGCTGCCTGCCTCCTGCAAACTAAAGTTATGGCGGCGTCACGCATGCGCCGAACGCTTGGTGAGATAGGTTTATTGAACTGCACCTTCAAAACAGGTCACTCGTTCTTTAGTGCCAAAGCTGACTTTGGACGTGAGGTATGATGGCGTGCATCACTGCGTTCAACATTCCAAGAAGGAAAACAGGCGAAAATACTGCAAATACAGTTAAGGCCCGACCACACTAGCGTGAACGGCGCCGCCGGGCGGCACCGCCGTCCGGCGTCCCAACGCGAGGAGTCCACATTGGCCTCCGTTTTGCAGGCGTCACGTGACAGCACTGGATCCCGCGATCGCGCCTCCCGTCGGTTTTCCAGGTTTTCCCGCTCTTTCGTCGTCTGCTCTTCGTTAGATTCTTCCGTTCCGCACTCGCTGTCTAGATGGTATACCATCTAGACAGCGAGTTCATAGGAGTTCATAATGACCTGGTGATCAGCGTGAATGTGATTATCCTTAGCCTGCTCGTTGATCTTGCGACGTCGCCGCGCTCTGAAGGGAGGGAGGCGCAGGTTTTGGGTCCGGCCGAGTTGGTTCTACCGAAACACCGAAGGACAGGACAGGTCTGGCGCGCCGCCGGGGCTTTGCTGCCCCGGCGGCGCGCCAGAGATGAAGGCTACTCTCGAAAGTGTCACCAACTCAACACGACATCCGTCACAACAGAGACGTCATGCAACAAGTGCCACGGAGAAAGTCACTTGTAATTCCGAATTCCTCTCCTATAATTTCCCAGCGGTTAGTTTCAAGGAACCGCTCCGTCGGGGAAGGCATCGGGGGGAAATAGGGGGAGCAGACGACACGAAACACGTCCTTCGCTTCGAGACGCGCCGAGGACCGGCTTGAGCGTTGCCATGGCATCGCGATGTCACTATCTACGCCACCTCCCATTGGCTCCTCTCTTCTGCGGCGTGCGGCGCTGAGCTCAGAACCGCGCACGGAGCGGTTGGGTGTGCGGCGCCGCACGTCGTGACGTTGAAGCCGAAAACTGGTTTCCGCCGGCAACCGGCAGCGACGACCGTCGCGCCGCAGGCCTCCGAAACGCCAATGTGGTCGTGCCTTTACAAGTGTTCCTATGTGCGAAAGGCGAAGTGCACCTGTGCCTTCTCCCAGGTCATTACTGCTTTCGGTCACTGCACATAAAATAATGGTGCAAATGCCCAATGTTGCTCATAATCTACATTTCGAAAACATAATTACGAAGAAAGGTAATTTTTTTTTTTTAGAAAACATGCTTGGGATTTAGGACAACGACAGAGGGATAACAGACACCACAGAGAGCCAACTTTCAACTGATTTAATTCAAGAGCCCCAGCGGAGGTACACAGTGCGTCACCGCAGCACATCTCAACCAATTCGTTGGCCCGCCAAGAACCGCAAGTACACTATCTCTTTTTACTCTAAGTTAATGGAAGTCACACTGATACAACATGTGCCGGAACTATTGATGGCGGCCGCCTGAATTATCTCTCTAACAGTCTTATATTTTTGGCTAGCGAAAACAGTGGGGTGATTCCACGTCAATTCATGCAATGATGGTCCGGGTCATATTTTAGATATTTTTGTTAAAAATATATATGAAAGCCATGTTTTTAGGAGGAACATTCAGCTAGATATGAACGCCGTAACAATGTTTTTCGCTGAGATATAAAATAGAGAAGCTTGAGGCGTGGAAATTGAGAAGATTTCACAATGCTACTTTGCACAGTCGTCATTTTCTTATCGAACCTTTCACGGCACCATAACTTTTTTATTAGGTTTTACAAAGGTTATACAACACATACATAAAAAATTAAAAATATTAATAAAATATTTCTATGCAAACAAAAATATCAAACATGGCACAAAAACGCGTTTTAGAGACATATTCACAATTTTTTTTGCAAATAAACCATCTTTCATAATACTTCACAAAACATATCAAAATATGGGTATTTAAATATTCTTTGCGGATATGTAAAAATTATATGCCCACCCTTAATTGTCTTCTTGTTATTAAAGCGGCAATGCGGCTGATTTCTCAAAATGTGGCAAGATTGGGCGTCGATATTTAAAAAACTCCATCTTTTATTTTTCTTTAACTCCCCGTGGCACTTTACAGTGACTTGAACTAACCTGTGATGGCAAAAGATTGAGTAACATATGACCTCCAAGTGGGAAAAGCTACGACAAACCTTCACTCGGAGCGAGCCGACGTCTTCGTCAAGGCGGCTTTGCCGCACAGCACCAAACGTTTTGAGCGTTAGTTATGGCATGTATTTTATATTATTAAAATTCTTTTTTTCATAAGGGCTGAGTATTAGTGACGCGAAAATGGACTTTGAGCTGGAATACCATTAATTAGCTTACAATTCACAGGAACAAAACGGCCCCACTGTGCGAATTCGCTAACTATGCATAGATAAGCTTAAAACTCTCAGTTATGCGAGTGGCCATGTAAACATCCGGCCTCTCGGCATATGATGACTTCCACAGATGAGAAGCCTGGATTCCTCTCACAGGTTTTATGGTGGTCCACTCTGCTTGCTTTACCGCACGAAACTCTCGAACCCGTTCCACAGACAGGTGGAACATGCAGACATTTGTTACTTTTTTACGTAGCACTTCCACAAAGTCTTTAGCGGTGGCAATCGTTGAGTTGAGCGAAGATCTCAACTTGGTGAGCGTTGGTCCTTCCACCTACTTCATCACAAGCGCTTTCTCCGTGTCCAGTGGCTGAAAAGATCCATCTTGCCAAAGAGTGCGGCTTCCGAGACAATTCGTGGAATTGGAAGCGATTCTTGAAATGCGCCGCCGCTCCGTCTGATACAAAAATTATTTCAAAAAAGACTAGGAAATGAAAATTAACATACTCTTTTATGGCCTATGTGGCTAGAAGAGCGTGAGCTGTGTCATGTGTCGTCTACCATCGGTGACAACGGCAAAGCTTTGCGTGCCTTGCGTGGACGTAACCACACTTGTGGAGAGAGACACTTGAGTTTTTTTTCAATGAAAACTCTACACTTCGGTTGGAAAGAGTACTGTCCATTTTTCCGCAAAATCGAAGTGGAACATCACTGCCTTGGGTGGTAAGGCGGTTCTTGTGTCATGTATCAGGCTTCGTTCAAGGTCAAGGATGTAAGAATGCCTCATATACCTTTCGCTCTCCTATTGCCGCAGGAAGGCAGAAGTGTCCATAACCTTTTTGACGAGTTCGCCAGCGTCCCATAACGCGAAACAGATCTCTTCGTCTTCGTCGAGATGAAGCGACTGCAGCGAGATGCTCTGCGTTTTTGGGCACTTTTCGTAACGGCGCAGAAAGCAATCGTTCTGTGGAGCGCAGAAGAGGTTGATGCGCTTGAGGTCGTCTTCAGTAAATGTCTTCTTTGGGGCATTTGTTAGTGCCGTTAAAAGCAACTGAAAGTTGACGCAATAAATGCATGCGCACACCTCGTGCTCGGGACTTTTTTTTTTACCCATTTTGGTCGTAGGGAATAAAATTTGGAGATGCCTAGTTCGGGATGGGGATGGTCCTTCCTAAACAGCTGGTAAGCTTCCTTAATAGAGCGGGTCATAAACCTTTTTACGACTTTGAACATGTCGTTGATCATGGTTTGACGACGTCCTTCTTGTTGGGGCTTTGAACAGAGCATGCGAGGTCGTCGCGTGTGTAGTACTCAATTGCAACCCCCACGTCTTCGGCATTCGCCTTTTTCCCCATGTAGGGATCAGGGGTTGCCCAAACACCATCAATCATGTAGGCAGTCGCACCCGACACCAGACGCAATATTTTTTTCTTCAGGATGATTGGTGGCAGAAGCACGTGCAAACGCTTGCGTTCCTGGTGGGAACTACATGCCTTCAGCACTTCGCAAAACGCGTCAAACCACTCTGTGCAGTGCTCACAACTGTCTTCGAGTTCGAGAGTTTCGTGCGGTAAAGCAAGCAAAGTGGACCACCGTAAAACCTGTCAAAGGAATCCAGGAAACTCATCTGTGAAAGTCATAATATGCCGAGAGGCCAGATGTAGACATGGCCATTCGCGCAACTGAGAGTTTTAAGCTCATGTATGATGCATAGGTAGCGAATTTGCAGAGTGGGGCCGTTTTATTCCTGCGAATTGTAAGCTAATTAATGGTATTCCAGCTCAAAGTTCCTTTTCACGTCACTAATACTCACCGCTTATAAAAAAAGAATTTTAATAATATAAAATACATGCCATAACTAACGCCCAAACGTTTGGTGCTGTGCGGCAAAGCCGCTATGACGAAGACGTCGGCTCGCTCCGAGTGAAGGTTTGTCGTAGCTTTTCCCACTTGGAGGTCATATGTTACTCAATCTTTTGCCATCACAGGTTAGTTCAAGTCACTGCAAAGTGCCAAGGGGAGTTTAAAGAAAATAAAAGATGGAGTTTTTTAAATATCGACGCCCAATCTTGCCACATTTTGAGAAATCAGCCGCATTTCCGCGTTGATAACAAAAATATATTTAAGGGTGGGCATATTATCTTTACATATTCGTAAAGAATATTTAAATACGCGCATTTTGATATGTTTTGTGAAGTATTATGAAAGATTGTTTATTTGCAAAAAAATTGTGAATATGTCTCTAAAACGCGTTTTTGTGCCATGTTTGATATTTTTGTTTGCATTGAAATATTTTATGGATATTTTTAATTGTTTGTGTATGTGTTGTATAACTTTTGTAAAACCTATTAAAAAAGTTATGGTGCCGTGAAAGGTTCGATAAGGAAATGACGACTGTGCAAAGTAGCATTGTGAAATCTTCTCAATTTCCACGCCTCAAGCTTCTCTATTTTATATCTCAGCGAAAAAAATTGTTACGGCATTCATATCTAGCTGAATGTTCCTCCCAAGAACATGGCTTTCATATATATTTTTAACAAAAATATCTAAATTATGACCCGGACCATCATTGCATGAACTGACGTGGAATCACCCAGTGGAAGAAGAAAGTAATTGTGTGCACCCGCAGTCATAACAGTGACACGAAAGATGGCCCATCCCGAATCCCGTTCACTTTCTGGTGGTGTTCTGTTAGCCGTTCATTTGAACATCTGCCTGTCTGGCCGACATATTGCCACATGAAAGTAGAATCTGATACACAACCCCTTCCGTGCACGCGACAAACGAACTTCTGTGCTTGATTGGGTAGTCGATTGGTTCCTTGAGGAATGGGTCTGTCAGCTTGCACATTTGTGCTAGGTTTTCGGGTTCAGAGTAAACAACTTTTGCGTATACACGTTTTCCTATTTTTCCAAGACTGTGCGCTGTTCTGTACACGTAAGGCACAACCGCAACTTTCTGTCTCGCTTGACCGGCCTCTTTGCACGGGCTAACGTCCTTTCTTATTTTCTTAAGCAAAGACATTACATGGTGGCAAGAGCTTTTGAGGGAGTTCGTAAAGCATAAATTATCTATTCCTTTTTAAACTAATTTCGAGTGGGATGAGTTGAATGGCAACTCCGGCTTGTAAGCCCTTGGGTGGCATGGCATGCCCAACACATGCGTTGTTCAGAGAGGATAAATTTAATGTCTAGAAATTGAATAACACTCTCTACGGGCACTACATGCGTGACCTGAAGGGGGTCAAGGACATCACCAAAAACGGTCAGAAGACTTTTCACCATCGAGGGAGAGAGGGAATATCATGGTCAAGTAAACTTTAAAAAAAAATCGTCAACATATCTAAAAATTTTACTAACATTAAAATCACTCAGGCGGTCAGAAAATGCTTTGTCATAGTGCGCTAAAAGTATATAACTCAAAATAGGAGCTCTGCACGAGTCGATACACACCCCACGTTTCTAAATAAAATGCCAATATTCCATTCAGAAAAAGTTGAGTTGGGATAAACTCCTAACAGTTCTAGGAAGTCTTCTACTGTCATGTCCGCTTCTTATTGATAAGCGATCATCCCGCGGTTGTTGATGCGCTCTTCAACACACTGTTTCGTCAATGGGCGAGGCAGCTACGCAACGATGTGTCAGCCATCTAATCCCGTGCTCTTCCTACTACAGGTTGGTAAACGGCATTCTTATTTTGAATTTAAAAGCGATCATCGTTGCCTGGTAGTGTTGCCTCGCCCACGTGCAGTGTGTTGTTGTGTGACTGACTGTTTAGATGCACTGTGTACGATAATACTAATTCTGAGCGGCGATATAGAACTTAATCCGGGACCTATGTCAGATGCACAGGTCAAACAGTTTAATGATATGTTGAAGCTTCTGCAGGATGTCAACGAGCGGACTATACGCTTTGAATCTGGGCAGGAAAAGCTAATGAGTTTCGTAAGTGAAATTAAAAAAAAACCAACAACTGATGGAAAATAGACTTACCTCAGTCGACAGTAGGCTCACAAGCGTAGAGAAAGAGGCTGCAAAGTTTAACGAATGGCAGAACCAACTACATGCTGCACAGTGCATTGCTGATGACGCCAGGAAGGAATTCTCTCCTGCGTGAGCGCATGGACGAGATAGAGGACCGGTCTAGACGTGATAATTTAATTTTCCACGGAATCGAGGACGTTCCGTCAGAAACGTTGACTCAGTCTGAGGAGAAGGTTAGAGCGGTGCTTTTGCGGGTAATGAATATGGAGGTCACAGATGACGCCATAGCTCGAGTGCACAGGATAGGCCTATTTCTCGGGAACAAATGCCGACCAATTATTGTAAAGTGTGCGAATTCGAAATCTAGAGAGAGCATCTTGTCGTTAAGAACGAAGACAAAAGGCAGTGGCGTTTCTATTAATGAGGAATTTTCACCAGCTACACGTCAGGCTCGAAAGAAAATAATCGAATTTGCGAAGGCACTAAATCGTAATATTAACTTTAGATTACGGTACAACAAGTTTCATTTTGACAAGAAAGTGTATGCTTACTGCTCCCAAACCGATAGTGTGCGCGAGCTCGGGGCTTCTTCTGAGTTGAGTCTCGCCGATACAGCCACTGGCGCCCTTGCTGAGTCAGCGAGTGAACACCCTCCGTCATAGCAACCGAAAAACGATCATTGTCTTTGTTCCGAAAATATGTCTATCTTTTTTACTAACATAAGGAGCGTGCTACAAAAGCGAGATGAGATATGAGCTGTGCTTGACTCGTCATCGGCTGACGTTGTGGTACTCACCGAGCCGTGGTTTTCCGCTACAGTAAGGAATAGTGAAATATTCGATTGTCAAAAGCGGTTTAACGTGTATCGTTCCGATAAGCAGTTTGGATCTGGAGTTGGTGTACTAATTGCAGTAGCCGACTGTATTATTTCCTATTGTGTAAACTTGGCGTTAAATATTGAGTTTCTCTGCGTTTGTCTTGAGGTGAATTATAAAAAAAAAGATATTCTTTGTGCTTGCTATTGTTCCCCGAAGTGTACCTCTAGTTATGTAAACGAACTTCATGATGCTATCAATATGGTTGTAACAAGGTTTCCAAACAGTCCAATATTTCTTCTATGTGATTTTAATTACCCAAACTAATGTTGGTCACATGAGAGCCCGTTTCCTAATCCATTTTCGTCGGAGTGTTTTGATTTCTTGAACATGTGTTCCGATTTTAACTTGTCACAGCTAGTTACAGAACCCACGAGAATTGCAGCCACGTCAGCAAATGTTCTTGACCTTGTTCTAACCTCCACACCTGACCTTGTATCCCTAATATCTCACCTACCAGGACTACATGATCACTGCTCGTTACTTATCTCTCTAAGCACACCAAAGTGTAATAGTAGAAAATAGATAAAACTTAATCGAGACTACCGAAAAGCTAATTTCGACGCTATAAACGATGGCCTGAGTCAGTTCGTTGATCACTATTTTGTTAACTTCTCCGAGCGTTCCGTTGAGCAGAACTGGAACATGTTTATGGGTCAAGTGGCCATTCTCACCGACAAGTACATTCCACTACGATCTGTAACGTCTCACCATCAATCACCATGGTATAACCCTTCACTGAGGAGGCTATCGAACAAGAAAAAGAGATTGTTTCGTGCGGCTAAATCTTCCAGTACCTGCAGCCGGTGGAAATCTTTTGAGAACGCCAATGCAGTTTACAAAAGTGCTATTCAAGATGCAAAAAACGAGTATTTTAACGTTAAGCTACCGTCTATGTTAGCCACTAACCCAAGGCAGTTTTGGAATGTTGTTAGTAAAAAAGAAAAATTCGTAATTTCACTCAAGCCCGCGAATAGAGACGTAATTACTAGTGATGAATGTGCTCGCGTTTTGAATGATGTTTTCATTAAGTCCTTTCAGACTGTTATTAACACGCCTATTTGTAGATTTGACGCGAATGATTTTTTGCCTATGGGACCCGTTCTTGTCGACCCATTTGGTATTGTTAAAATAATCGATAACTTAAAACGTTCTTCCTCTGCTGGCACCGACAGCATTAACTCAAAGTTCCTCAAAAACACAAAAATGTATTGCTCTTTGATATTATATAAAATGTTTTCCCAGTCGCTTTCACTTGGAGAGTTGCCTGCTGATTGGAAAATAGGGAAGCTGGTGCCACTCCACAAAGGAGGTGATAAATATTGCCCGGGTCACTATTGACCAATTTCGCTTACTAGCATTCCATGCAAGATACTAGAACATATCATCTAGTCACAACTAGTTCAATTTTTAGAATCTAACCTTTTTTTCAGCACCGCTCAGCATGGTTTTCATAAATCCTTCTCTTGCGAAACGCAACTTTTGTCATTCACCCTTGATCTGCACCTAGCGCTTGACCGAAAGTCCCAGGAAGACTGCTTTTTTTTTTTTTAATTTTCTAGAGCATTTGATAAAGTTTCACACAAGCTGCTGCTGTTAAAACTTAACAGTCTTAACATTGACGCAAATATTCTGTCCTAAATAACTTGTTTTCTCACTAATCGTTCCCAGTTTGTAACCGCTAACGATGAAGCATTTCCACTCGCCTCCGTAAATTCTGGAGTACCGCAAGATTCTGTATTAGGTCCGCTATTGTTCCTTATCTATATTAACGATTTGCCGAATTCGATCTCTTCTTCAACTAATTTATTCGCTGATGATTGTGTTATTTACAGAGAAGTTACTAACGCCTCAGATGTTCTGAATTTACAAGCTGATATCAACCATGTTTCAAAGTGGTGTGAATTATAAAGGATGGAACTTAACACGACTAAATGCAAGGCCATGACAGTATCGCGTAAATGTAATTTTCCTTCTTATTTCCTCGAAGATGACCCCTTACATTCTGTCTGTTCTTATAAATATTTAGGCGTTTATATAACCTCAGATATTTCCTGGCAAATGCATGTTGAGTATGTTATTAATAGCGCTAATCGAATGCTGGGTTATCTAAAACGAAACTTTTAACTTGCCCCTTCACTTCTGAAACTAACCCTGTACAAAACGCATGTACGCTCTAAATTACAGTATGCTTCTTCTATCTTGGACCCCGGTCATTCCAACCTAACTAACGCCCTGGAGTCAGTTCAGAATCGCTCTGCTCGTTTTATTCTTAATAACTTTCATCGCACCGCAAACGTGAGCTCAACGAAAACTAGCCTATTGTTGCCTAACCTCAATTTACGTCGTAAAATAGCTCGATTATGTCTTTTTCATAAGATATACCATACTAACTCATTACTTCACAACCGACTGCTGAATCAACCGTCTTATATTTCACTTCGCATTGATCATATGTATAAAGTAGACATTCTAAAATGCAACACTAATGCATTCCAAGAGTCATTCATTCCGAAAACTTCAGTGGATTGGAACCACCTTCCCTCATGTATCGCAACAATTGTTCCTGACCATTTATTTAGGACTGCCATGAATAATCTATACTGCTCAAATTGAGCTGCGAAGTGTACTACTGCCACTAACCCCCACTCCCCTCTGTAATGCCAATGGCCTTGAGGGTATTTTAAATAAATAAATAAATAAATAGTTTGTTTTGTGGCAGCGAGTAATAAAAATTTTTGCTTCTACAGAATAGGCTTAAAAGCCTTTGTTCGAGTTTTCCTTTAAATGTTCTACAACCTTATTTGAACTTCTGATCAAAAACGGATCGTCAATCTTAAGCAACTTTCGCTTCTCTTGCAGGAAAAGAGCGATTGATTGAGGTTGTAGAATGTTTAAAGGAAAACTCGAACAAAACTTTTTAGTCTGCTCTGTAGACGCAAAAGATTTGTATTACTCGCTGTCACATGATAAACTACTTTGGTGCGTTGAAGAGTGCATCGACGACCGCAGGATGATCGCTTTTCAAAATGAAGCGGGCATGTCAGTAGAAGACTTTCTAGTACTGCTAGATGTTTATCTTAATACGAATTATCATAATGGAATAACGACATTTTTATTCAGAAACGGGGTGTGTGTATCGGCTCGTGTATAGCTCCTATTTTGAGTTGTATATTTTTAGCGCAGTATGACAGAGTGCTTTGTGACCGCCTTAGTGCTTTTAATGTTACTAAGGTTTTTAGATATATTGACGATGTTTTTAGTTTTATTTGACAATAATACTCCCCTTTCCCCCTTGACGTGGAAAGTCTTCTGACCGTTTTCGGTGTTGTCCTCGACCCCCTTCAGGTCACGCGTCATATACCCGTAGAGGGTGTTACTCAATTTACAGATATTAAACTCACCCTCTCTAAACAAGACATGTGGGGCGCATACAACAGAAGGGCCAACAAGCCTTTGTTACTATTTTAACTTATCCCACTCCAAACTGGTTAAAAGAGGAATAGTTAATTTGTGTTTTACGAACGCCCTCAAAAGGTCTGGCCAGCATGCAATGTCCTTGAGTCTTATTGAGCAAAACGAACGCTTGCAGTCTGTCGGGTTTTCGAAGGCTTTGATTCTATATGTAGCAGATGGCGTCCTTAAAAAACCCCTGACACGCCCAAAAAATTTTTTTTTCACGCTAGGCGTTGAACTGGCATGCCAGGACATTACAAAAAAATTGTTTCAGTATAGAGGTGCGTAGTTTTTTTTAATAAAAAATAAAAATACGAGGCCCCATTTAAAGTTCCCGCCAGTGCACTGTGACGTAACAGTGTACCGCAAGGTGTCGGGGCGGTCAAAAGGGAGGCATCGCCGGAAGTCACGTGAGTTGTATCCCTCCTCGTGCTTACCGCGTGCGCGTGTAATATTTTTTAAATATTTTTTATATTCTCCGCACTTCCCCGAGCGATCCAAGCAGACCAGGTTTCTTTTATTTGCTTTTAATCGCTTAATGTTGCTGTAAAGGTAGAATAAGAGGAGTCAGTGAATTGACGTGATCAACTACAATGCATAGAAGGTGCTGTGTGAGGGACTGTCCCGGTATTTCAGCAACTCAACAAGAGATCACACCGCACGCATTTCCGAGAGACGGCAGGCATCTTCAGCCTGGAGAGTATACGATGATTCGACGACCTCGGTGTCCGAACCTTCAGCAATGCAATCGGGCGTGTCGTATGCTAGCAATCATAGTTTCTACGAGCGTTTTAAATTTTTTTTTTCAAAACTTGATAGCTTCTTTTGTGCCCAGTATAGCTCTGTATCATCGGACTGACGGCATGCACTCGTACACTGGCTTGTACCCGCAACGCTGTCATCATTGACCTCCATCACGTTTGTAATCACGTCGATCCACTGACTCATCGTCCTCAACTTTTACAGCATGCAAACTAACCAATGGTGCAGCGATAAAGAGCTAGTGCAACTGAAACTTCGTTTTCTACAATCGCTCGTACAAAGAGCAGAAAAAAAAAGTCTTAGGCACGGTCGCAGAGAGCACGAGGAGTGATACCCACGTGACTTCCTGCGAACCCACTTTCAGTGACGTAGGTCGATGCCTCCCTTCTGACCGCCCCGACACCTTGCGGTACACTGTTACGTCACAGTGCACTGGCGGGAACTTTGAATTGGGCCTCGTATTTTTATTTTTATAAAAAAACTGCGCAACTGTAGAGTGAAACATTTTTTTTTGTAATGTCCTTTCAACACCTAGCATGAAAAAAAAATTTTTTTGGCGTGTCAGAGGCCTTTTAAGAAAATGAGAAAGGACGTTAGCCCGCTCCCATAGGTAGGTCAAGCGAGACAGAAAGTTGCGGTTGTGCCTTACATGCACAGAACAACGTAGTCTTGGAAAAATAGCGAAACGTGTAAACGTAAAAGTTGTTTACTCAGCACCCGAAAAGCTCGCAAAAATGTGCAAGCTCACAGACCCATTCCGCAAAATACCGTCGAGCTGCCGAGTCAAGCACAGGAGTCCGTTTGTCGCGTGCAGGCAAGGGGTAGCGTATCGGATTCGACTTTCATGTGGGAAGAAATATGTCGGCCAGACCAGCAGATATTTGAATGTACGCCTAAGAGGACACTACCAGAAAGCGAAGAGGGTTGGCCATCCTTTGTGTCACTGTCATGACTGCGGGTGCAAACCATAATTTGCTTCTTCAACTGTTCCCGCAAGGCAAATCCTCCCCACCTGCTTTTGTGTCTTCGTGTGGCTGTCAGCTAGCGCGACAGCCGCTTTAAGCAAATCAAAAGGGCGGAGCGAAACGCGTGACGCGGCGTGACCTCTCTACGTAGGACGCGTAGGACAAAAACGTTTGGACGAAAATTTGTCAAGTGACTCTCTCTGTCACGCTGACGGGATCTCTGGGGCTGTTGTTTTCGCCGTTTGCCTAGTTATAGAAATAGGCGGGCCACGTAGGTCCGGTTTTCTAACTGCGCTCTTCAGTGTTCTGTTGCTTTCGTGCGTTGCAGACGCGGCCGTGTTTTTTCATCGTGAACGATCCGAATATGTCCATGCTAATTTTTCGGTAACAGCCATTTTTTTCACCGGACTTCGTGGAATTCTTGTGATGTGTTTGTTGGACCCGCTTCAACAAAAACTGCTCTTCGCCAACGACGAAACGTCAGTTGAATGTGCGCAACCTTCTTTCTCAAATGTGTTTGTGGGGTTCCTGAGTTGGATTATACACCTCTCAAGAATTACATGATATCGCTCTTTTATTTGTAAGTACACTGCAAGCATGCTTCTGATACTAATCCTGCTTTTCCTCAATCTCCGCGGTTCTTTTTTTTGTGTGATGAGTTTTGCTTGGCATGAGGACAGTGTTAATTCTATTTTATAATTTTGTTTTCGTTTTACAGAGAAGTGTGACCTTTGTAAATATGTCGAGAATACAGTGTGTGTATTGATAGTGGTTTAATAAACTTCTGGAAGCGATCAAAAAAATTTTGTTTGTGGGTATATGTGATTGGATATGCAACAAATGATATAAAACGTACACATACTTGCATGACGTTCGGCAATACAGAGCAAACGCATCGTAGAGTATTGGCACACTATTGCGCGAACGCTAGGCCGGGGCATCCCTGAAGTGCGGGGCGCGATATGGTCGGTCAGACATTCCGCATAAAGGAAGAGCGAATTAAGTACGACGTTACCTCAAGGTAAACCGGGCACGAGAATACAGTAGGTGTCCACACTGTTGACAGAAGCAGACTCAGACGTGGAAGGAATAACTCGACCAGAGGCCGATTTTGAACTTTCTGTAGAGAACATGAAAACTCCTGCCGTTCGGAACGGCATCTTCTTCGTTTCCTACAGCAAAAGGTGAGTCTCGCCGACGCTGGCGTGGGTATAAAACTATACTGCACCGCCTTTTTCTCGCGTGATTATTTCGTTATTTTGGCTCAAATTTGCCTTCCCTGGCCGTAACTTTACCTGACGCTACTAAAGTATTATGGGGCGGTTCATTGGACTTCAATTTAGAGCCTCTGCGGTCAGTTTCTGTGAGCGAATTTATACTTTTGTACTCGAAGCGACACAGAGTTCTCTGCCATTAGGGAGGGACGCTAGGTACGCAAGATGAGCAAACCGCCCCTGGGCAGATTTGCTCATCTTGCGGCCGCGGCCGCGGCTGCGGCCAAGAGGGATTTTTATGTCACGTGATCAGCTCCATGGGGACAAGGAAGTACCTAGCGTCCCTGCCTAATGGCGGAGAAATCCGCCTCGCTTCAAGCACAAAAGCCTAATTTCGCTCGCACAAACTGAGTGCAGGGACTTTCAACTGGAGTCTAATTGTACGCCCCTTTACACTGTAGGAGCGGCAGGTAAAGTTAGGGCCAAGGAGGGTAGATATGAGCCAAAATAAAGAAAAAACCGCGCGAGATCATAGCGGTGGCAGTATATTTATATAGCTCCGCCAATGCCGGCGGCTTTTGTCTTATGCCGTGGTCGGGGGAGAAGCGCGTGCCACCGTTCGGAACGGTCGCAAGTTTGATGAGCTCCCGAGGAGCGTCTGCAACGGCTTTCAGCGGCCGTGGCTCATCTACTGAAATGTCTCAGGATTCCTACTGAGTGGTTCTGCCGTCTCTGCCAACAGACACCAAAGTTTTGAACTCTGTATTTTCGCATTGCGACACCTCCGGACGCCCATACAAGATAGATGATTTTCGAACACAAATGGAACGCCATGGCGCTCTACAAGATTTGATTGGAGCTGGCCAGTACCAAATGAACCATGTTTGGCTCTTTACGCTTAACTCTCTGACTGCGAAGAGGAAGCTTCTTGCGGCAAAATAACTGGTCGTGAAAGAAAAACGTTGTTTGCTCATCGACCCTGACGAATGCGAGGTCCGAGTACGACTGCACTGAACACCGATTCACATAAGCGACGATGCAGTACGGACGGCTCTGGAGCCTTATGGGAAGGTAAACGAAGTGTCTCGGGACACGTGGAGGGTGGAAGGATTCCAGAATGTTCAGACGACAACAAGATTTGTTAAAATGAACACCAAGGAGTGCGCAACAAAAGATCACCTCCCGCACCAGCTGGCTATGTTCGGCAGCAAGGTCCTGGTCGTCGTTCCAGGGAGGGCACCACTCTGCCTCCGATGCAAGAGGACAGGCCACATTCGCAGAGGGTGCCGCGTTCCCCACTGCGACAAGTACAATCGTTATGTCCATGAGCAAGAAGACTGTATTTGCACATATGCCACCGTAATGCTGCCTGCTCCTGAGGAAGACAACTCGGAGTTCATCATCGATGAAGAAGAAGCTGAGAAAGGCGAAGACGACAATCGACATCCAGTCACTACCGGTGACCCAAAGGATACAGACGGACGACAATAACACCTAGAAAGGAAGAATGACGCCACCTTGTGAAGTTGTCCAACCGGTCGTGAGGGAGACCCTGCACGAGAGGACGACACTTTGGCGTCTAATTGCCAAGCTGGTCGTGAAAGAGACTTATCCTGGAAGAACGACACAATTTCATCTAGTCCTTTCCGGTCGAGAGGGATACCTAGCACTGGAGGGTGACACCATCTTGCCAAATCGCCTGGCAGCTGACAGCCCTGCGGTTGGGAACGCCAGTCCGGACGTCGACGGCGCTGCCTCGGACTCCTCAAAGGGCGGGTTAACGAAGCTAGCTTGCATGAGCGATCACCATTCGGACATGAGGTCCGAAGACGACCTGGAAATGGATGACGGCGCTGACCCCTCAAAGAGGCCTTTGGACCTCGTAGAGGAGGGGCCTGACTGGACTCCAGTTCACGAGAGGAAAAAACGATGCAAGCCCCGACCTCTCCCAGGCAATAAACGAGGGCGAACCTCGTAGAAGGTGGTTACTTTCTAGATACATTCAAACTGCGAACGCTTCAGGTCATGTCTTTCGTAGATTCATTTTCGATATACTAGTGCCAGTTGCAAAGTTATGCTTGATGTAGCTTCCATGTGAGGTTGTTCATATGTGGCTTTCCAATGCACGCTTCCTCCTCCAATCCCAACAATGCTTCCGACTAAAAAAACTGGCCCTTCCCCTAAAGGCTTAGCATTTGGAATTCTCAACATTAGAGGACTAAACACCCCTCGAAAACCGTACCAGCTGCTACGTATGCTCCACGAGGAGCAATTAGACTTTTTGGCCTGACAAGAAACAGAAATGGCGGAGAAAGAGCAGGTGACGAGAGCGTTGCAGCCTTTTCCTACCTCGTACGAGGTATGCGTAACGCATGCAGTTGGCAGTGCAGGTGGTTGTTTTTTATCACTGAAAAAGTCTGTTCCCCTTTCAGATGTGAGTGTCATTACCGATGACCTTGGGCGTTTTATTTTTTGTAACTTTAATTTGATGGAAGAGCAGTGGAGAGTAATATGCATCTATGCCCCTTGTTTAGTTAGTGAATGGGAGACATTCTTCCGAGGGATTTCACATTACATTAAATGTGATCGGACCACTATACTTCTAGGCGACTTTAATTGCATTTGTGAAGCAAGAGACAGAACTCCACTCACGCGCGTAAGTGATTCTAGTGTAAATGACCTGAGTGAAATAATCGTTCAGAATAATTTGGAAGATGTTTTTTACATTTGAAAAAGTATAAAAAAAATTCAGTTCACACATTTTCAGAAATCCTCTCACGCACGCCTTGACCGCATTTGTTTTGCTGCCGACATTGTAATTAACGTTGAATCTTTACACGTAAACCGGTGTTCTTTAGTGACCACAGTCTCGTAAATGTTACAATTGGAGAAAACCAAACCCCTAGGTAAAGTTTAACTGGCGATTGCGGAAGTTGAACGCAGGCCTACTTAAAGACAAGATATTTGAAGCTGCAGTGGACGATCTCCTCGATAAAATGGTTGAGCAAAGCGGGATGTGCCCCTTAGAACGGTGAGAGCGGTTCAAAGAGGAGGTCAAAATGTCAGCAATCGAAAGATCGAGCACGCTCAAGTTTTACGCCAGGGCAGAAGATCGAAAACTGCAGCTCAATTTAGAGGCCCTGAGTGAAGCAGAATGTACTAACCCTGGTCAAACAGTAAAAGACATAGAAAATATCAAAGCGCTACTTGAACACTCTCAGAACGCGCGATATGAAGGTGCTGTGGTCCGCGCAAGAACGCAAAGGTTTCTTTGCGGCGAATAACCTACTAAGCAAGCTTTGATATCTGAAACAAGATGTGCAATGTCCAAAGAAATAACCGAAATCGAGAGGAAAGGCACCCTCACCGCGGATAGCACAAACATCGAGGAAGCGTTTTTAGAACATTACCGACTGATATTTTCACTTACTTCAGGAAGGCACGATTGAGAAATGAAAGACCTCCTGTCTTTTATGCCGAGGCTAGACGACAACATGCGGGAATGGCTGGAGGAACCCACCAGCGTTGAAGAAATAGAATAATAAGCGACTTGCCCGGGGGTAAAGCGCCAGGCCCTGACGGACTTTGTTAAACTTTTTACAAAAAATTCAAAAGTCGGCTCTGTCCCATTTCGCTCGCTGTCATCGAAGAATCTTATAACAGAAAAGTATTGCCGCTCTCTTTCATGAGAACTCCACAAGGTTTTAATTCGAAAACTTGAGAATATCGCCGAGTTGCGTCGTGTAGAGGGCTATAGGCCAATAAGTCTCTGCGATGTAGATCATAAAATATGTGCAAAAATTCTCAATAGGAGGCTGTAGCATGTAATATGCCAATTGATAGGCGATCATCAAACATGCTCTATAAAGGCTAGAACAATACAAATAAATATTCACGTAGCCAGAACAATTCTAGACTGTTGTACCGATAAAGAAGATCAAATTGCCCTGCTGCAGATTCACCACGAAAAGGCATTCGACCGTGTGCACTATAAATTCCTCTGGGCCATGTTGCGACATGTTAACATTGGACACGTTTTATATGACGGAGTGCGAATGGTATATCAGAACTGTTCAACACGACTGAGAGTAAAACGCAACGTAACTGAGACCATTCCCGTACTCTCCTCAGTGCGACAGGGTTGCCCCCTCTCACCATTGTTGTTCGCACTTTATTTGGAACCTCTCTTTTTGAGCGTTACGAACAACGCGAATGTACAAGGTTTTGGGTTCAACGCGCTCGAAGTCAAGGTATTGGCGTACGTCGATGATGTTGTAGTTTTCTGCAGCGATAAAAGAAGTGCAACCAACGCCATCGCATTGGTTAAACACTTTTGCGACGTTAGTGGTGCGGCCGTAAATCTAGAAAAATGCTATGGTTTTTGTCACGGCTCATGGGCTACAAAGCCATTGGAGTTCGAAGGAATCAAATGGGGCTTGAGGCCTACAATATGCCTTTGTGTACCACTCCAGCATATGCACAATCCTTGTGTTTACTGGTCCGAAGCAACAGCCGAACTGAAGCGGAAGGTATCACGCTGGCCGAACTGTGACTCATTAATTTTTGCGAGGGCAACGGCCTGTAATATCTTCCTTGTCACCCAGCTCATGTATGTGCTCTACATGTTGCAATGCACTTGAAGTAGTATGCAAACAGTCCATAGAATCTGTGCTATGTTTATCTAGAAATCGAGCTGGAAACCAATGAGAAGATATAACCTTTTCCGTCGCATCCCTCTGGGGGGACTGGGCCCTTTACACCTGTTTGTACGAAAACTTGTGTCACGATTTTCTTCTTCTACGAGACATCGAAGAATTATTTATGCGCACTGTCATTCAAGCAAATTGGCGTGGTACTTGCCTACATTTTTGGTCTCAAGCTGCGGGGAGCAACCATCCAAAACAGGAAGTTTTCTCAAGGAGGTTGTCGATACGTACAATTTTTTGTCAGTTCGCTTTTCCAGGGACTTTTTGTCATCTGCAAATAGGAAGGGCCTGTCCAATGCCCTGTATGACACTCTTTTTCTAGAGCCCCTGTATCGCGCAGTGCACAGACAAAGCCCTGGACAGGATGTTCTTTGTCGTGTTAAGAAAATGGCGATCCCGCAGCGTGCAAAAAGTTTCTTCTTTAAACTTCACACCTCGACCCTCCCAGTGAAAGCATGGCTCCACGAGAAAGAAGTTTTGGTTCCTTGGACCACCAACTGCCTACTGTGTAAAACGCCTGAGACTATGGAGCATGCACTTATTTTTTGTTGGGACGCCCTTTTGTTTTGAGACGTGTTACAGAGGACATTGAAAAGGGACTTAGAAATAACGTCACGATCAATTAGTTTTCTTCAAATTACTTCTCATGAACTTGTGCCGTACACTTTTAAAATAGTTCCAGATAGGTTCAGCATAAAAAAAAACTTCCACATATTCTTTCTGGAACGAGTCAAGATTTTATGTGGGTCGAAAAAAATATGCGAAACGCCAGTTTTCTTTGCTTTATTTTTGTTTGTTTTTTACGTGTAACACGGGGGGTCTCATTCGGATCAGCCAATTGTTCCGCTTACCATGCTCTTTTCTCGCGCCAACCTGTTTCACTGAAAATCACTGCAGTGTTTCTTTTTGTCTTGTTCATGTTCCGCTTAGAATTTTTGTGCATTGCAGTGAAAGTGTCGAAAGGGAGTGTATCAGTATTATTGCGTTGATGCTGGCTCAAGATATTGTACCGAAATATCTGTCTATTTAGTGGATGCAGGTTATTAATACTAAGCTCTGGATGTTATGTGACAAAAGGTTAAGTGCATTTACACTGGTGTCAAATTATCGGAACAGGTCGAACAAATTTCTAATCGAATGAGAGGCGCGCCGGTCCTCGCCGGCCTTTGATAAGGTTGCAAAATAATTTTGTTTATTTTTTCCTCTTAGAAGCCCATGCGGTGATGGTCCGTGCTTGATTGTTGAGATCTTTTTTAATTAAATTTTCGCTTCAAAGTGTTATGGCATCTCCAAACTGGTTATAAAATAAATACACGCCCTGCAGTGCTCAGTTCTTGTTACATATCTCTTGTCATCTGAGTCCGTTCTGCTTCCTTCACGTTTCTTTGCTCCTGACCATATATATATATATATATATATATACTCAACAAAATATTAGCCCTTAAAGGAGTTAGCCGAGGAGGTTGCCAAAAAAGTACTTCCAAAGTACATATACTAAAATTGGAACGATACAGAGAAGATTAGCATGGCCCCTACGCAAGGATGACACGCAAAATCGTGAAGCGTTCCACATTTTTTCATCAATCTCACTTTTTTGGCAACCTCCTCGGCTAACTCCTTTAAGGGCTAATATTTTGTTGAGCATATTTCTCTCGAGTGCCGTCTTTTGTTCCCAGGTGCTGTGCCTATATATATATATATATATATATATATTGTTAAGAAGGTGAAGACGACGACGGGGCATTGGCGCGCACGACCATCTCGCGCCAGGCCCCACGTGCCGGCTCGGCCTCCCTAAATCCTTTGTCTCTTCTATCATCGTGTGCTGTCCTGTGTTTTCGGCTGCCGACAGCATCATCCTAACAATATATATATTGGTGGTCGGTAACGTCGTCGACGGGTGGAGCTTTATGAAAATAGTTCTGACAACTGCTATAGTTACAGGCTGGTGAGGCACAAAACTGCCCAAAACCAACTACTCATGTTGTAAGTGCTGTGTTGCAGGTTATGTTATAAAAAAATTTAACAACCAACCAGCTAAAAAGAATGATCTCAAACAGAAAAGCAAAAATCGTTTTTTTTTCTATTGTCTGAATGCAATTGCGCTCCGGAACATCGAGTCTGATTGTCACTTTTACCGTTTGACTGATGCGCGCTAACGAATGCAGGCTGCTCAAAAGAAACAGACGATTTCGTTGAAGGCGCCACTAAGAGTATTCTGGTAGAAATCCGCATTTGTCCCTCAACCTTAAGGGACTGTAAGAGATATGTGTCTGCTGTATTGTGAAGTCGCGATGCGTCAAACGGCGGGTCGCTAAGTTGAACGCCGTACGAAATCCGGCGCCTGTGTAAAGGGGCATTCAGACAGCGGAAAGACGCACGTCGTGGGGTAAATTTTCTGCTTATTTTTGTATTGAAAGAAGTCGCGCGCCGAGGAGGACGACTCAGGGAGACGACGCCTCGGAACCCAATTTTTCCCTCCACGTGCGCGCTTGAGCCAATCAGCGAGCGTCCTGACGTGACGTGCCGCCCTTTTCCGGTTAGGACACGTTTTCGCTGTTTTTATTTTCGACCCACAATGAAGGCGAAAAGGCAGAGGAGTCGAGGGGTTCGCGTACTCATCAAACGTGGCTGGAAGCCGAAACCGAAACCAGTCTTTGGATGAACGGTAGGGACCCGCCGTGGCGTTGCTGGCGTCTCCCGTTTCTATCGTCTTCATGGGTTTTGCTGTTTGGCTTAACAAAGTCGACTTCCTTGTGTCGACCCGAGTCTCAGAAACTGTTTTTTTTTATTTTATTTCCTGCTATTTTCACAGTGTGTGACTTACTTCCAAAAGTCTGCCTATCGTTTCGCATTTCGCTTAGCTCACATGTAGCGCCCCCTGTCTTCCGCTCTTCGGCGACTAGCAACCAGGCCTGGAACAGCAGCGCGCGCGCGTGGAAATCTGTCTGGCGTACGGTAGGTTTTGTCTTCACCAACGGTTTGGCAGAAACAAAGGGACGTTAGCGTGGGAAAGCCCGACGAGCGGCCTTCAACTAAAAAGAGTGGAGATCTTAATTTCGATGAATAACAAGCTGAGCGTTTACCAAAGCTTTTCTATAGACGCTTTACAGCATCTGTGCATGGGCGCCGCCATAACTGACCTTCAGTTTTTGTTCCCTCTTATTCCGTTCGCTTCACTTCATCATTACCACAGCAGGACAGGTTATTGCCATTTTAGATGCTACTGTGTTCTTGTGCCCAGCATAGGCCCTTGTGAAGACCCGTCAACGCCCGCTTCAGTGGCTCGGCATTTCGGTAAGACAAGGGAAGGGCGGCTATGGCGGCTCAATCTGGCGCGTGTGTAAAGAGCTCTGGCTCCAGAACGAGCTTTCCGCCTTTGGTCACTTCGGTACCTCGTGAATTTGTGGTGAGTATGCGAGGCAAAGCACGGCGGTGGCTATCTATAGCGCGCGCAGGAAACGGAGCCGTAGCTTCTGGCGCAGAGTTAACCTTTGCGAGAGTTCATGCAGGCCAAGAGCCTCGTGTTTATAACCTTCCCTGCGGAATGTGCACGGGGTTCCAACTCGTTAAGTTCGATCGGACACCAGGGGCGGCCGCCCCTGTATTTTTGTTTGTGGTGTGCCGCGTGCTCTTCACTTAGTTCTATTTTTTTTCTTTGTATTGGCGACGTGAGCGATCGAAAGCGTCGATGTGGTCGGCCCACCACAATCGGCCGAATGCTGACTATGACGTCAGCAAAAGATGTCTCATCGATAGAAATAAGAGGAATGTAAGAACTCCAATTTTGATGGTGTTGGCGGTGTTGCTTTAAGAGCCCTATGATTTCGGGCTTCCACCTGCTCATTACAAACACCATTGAACTTGTTGTTCACAAGGTAATGACGTCACGAAAGGAAATCAAACGAGGGCGCTATCGAAACATCTCGCCGCTAATATCATATGCTCTCGGCCGATTTTTTTTTTTTTTGTTTTTGTTTTGGATGCCCGTCTTCGTGCTCATGTGCGACGCCTCGCCAGTGTTTTGACTTGTTTAGCTTTCCTCTGTACATACGGAATGACGCGACACCGGTTTGAGCCCGTACTTATAACAAAGTAAACATGAACGGTGGAGTACGTGGTTTGTCGGAGCAATCTGAACGTCAGACGGTGAAGGGCCTCGGTAACTGCCCGCGTGTCTACCTTTGACAGCGAGATTGCGCGTTACCGCTGTATTGATGGAGGCAAGGGTCGTACCCGGAAAATTAATTTGACAGAGATTGGGGGAAGGGGGGGGGGGGGGTACCTCGACAGGGCATTTGCATTTTATTTAAATATGAGATAAAATTATCAACCAATATCTGAACAAATTTCAAATATCGGTATGAATAAAGAAGAAATCACAATAAGTGTAGACAAATGTTTCACCTTCATTATTGCAGCACCTTTAGTTAATCCAGTCAACCAGGTTTAAGGAGGACGATATATGTTTTTTCCCAAGTCCTTTTTGGCGGAAGGGTTTGGATTTGGGCTAGTTGGTTGAACATGTTTAGGGGTTAAAAGCGCTAAAAACGACGGACGAGTAGGAGAGAGACACACCACAGAGCGCTACTTGCAACTGGTTTATTAATGGAAAAACCACACGTACCGCGAAACCAACAAGACACACATCCGATTCAGTTCCAACCGTCGCTAATCACATTTCTTACTCTTACACCATGCAGGATCGTAAAAACGATAACTCTGATTCAAACAGGGCTATCGATGGGGCACTTACACACGTACCCTCGTCACACTCGGAAATAAAAAACGCTTCCGTTATCTCCCTTGTCTTTCTATTTTTGTTTCGTGCCAAGATGACGGTGTTGTCTAAATAGGGTAAACACTCACACCTACTGCAATGCTCTGCGAGATTGCCTGAGGGGGCTGACCTCAATGACAGGGCATGTTCCCTCAGTCTTTTGTTCACGCATCGCCCCGACTGCCCCACGTATACCCCCCCCCCCCCCCCCCCCCCCCCCCCCCCCCCACAAGACAGGGGAATTCTGTACACCACCCCCACTATGCATCGTACGTATTTTGTTGCGTGCTTCTTCTGACAAATATCCAACCGTGTGTCACCCCCGTTCCACCCTCCCACATAGCTTGCTTAATTTCTGTGGAGCTGAAAGGAGAACCGAAATGCCATGCTTTTCCCCCACCTTTTTGATGTTATGGCTAACGTTATGTATATACGGTATCACCACTGGTCTTTTATCTGGCTTGCCCCACTCTTACCTCTTCCACGAAACTTTTTTAGCAAGCCCTCTACCACACCCTTAATGATCTCACAGGGAAAGCCTCCCTCATCCAGCCTCCTCACTTGTAACCCGAAGCTTTCGGCTACACTGTGCTGACAAGACTTCGGTAAGGCCGCGTTCAGGCAAGTTGTGGCTATCCCCCTCTTGATAATCTTGGAGTGGTTCGAGCCATAGGGCAAACACCTTTTTTTTTTTTGCCCTAGGACAGTAAGTCCAACATACAACATACAACAACCTACAGTATGTCGGACTTACTGTCCTAGGGCAAAAAAAAGGTGTTTTGCCCTATGACTCGAACCACTCCAAGATTATCAAGACGGGGATAGCGACAACTTGCCTGAACGCGGCCTTAACGAAGTCTTGTCAGCACAGCGTAGCCAAAAGCTTTGGGTTACAAGTGAGGAGGCTGGAGGAGGGAGGCTCTCCCTGCGAGATCATTAAGGGGGTGGCAGAGGGCTTGCTAAAAAAGTTTCGTGGAGGAGGGAAGAGGGAAGAGAGGGGCAACCCAGGCAAAAGACCAGTGGTGATACCGTATATACATAACGTTAGCCATAACATCAAAAAGGTGGGGGAAAAGCATGGCATTTTGGTTCTCCTTTCAGCTCCACAGAAATTAAGCAAGCTATGTTGGAGGGTGGAACGGTTTGACACACGGTTGGATATTTGTCGGAAAAAGCACGCAACAAAATACGTAGAATAGAGAGTGGGGGTGGTGTACAGAATTCCTCTGTCTTGTGGGAGGGTATACGTGGGGCAGTCGGGGCGATGCGTGACCGAAAGACTGAGGGAACATGCCCTGTCTTTGAGGTCAGCCCCCTCTGGCAATCTCGCAGTGCATTGCAGTAGGTGTGAGTGTTTACCCTATTTAGACAACACCGTCATCTTGGCACGAAACAAAAATAGAAAGACAAGGGAGATAACGGAAGCGTTTTTTTATTTCCGAGTGTGACGAGGGTACGTGTGTAAGTGCCCCATCGATAACCCTGTTTGAATCGGAGTTATCGTTTTTACGATCCTGCATGGTGTAAGAGTAAGAAATGTGATAAGCGACGGTTGGAACTGAATCGGATGTGTGTCTTGTTGGTTTCGCGGTACGTGTGGTTTTTCCAATAATAAACCAGTTGCAAGTAGCGCTCTGTGGTGTGTGTCTCTCCTACTCGTCCGTCGTTTTTAGCGCTTTTAACCCCTAAACCTTTTTGGCGTCTGAGTCTCTTGTGAAAATTTGTGCTCGCACCTGGAGGCAGCTGCTAACGAAGGCCACGAAACTTTAGTCACGTAACGGGGGGGAGCTCTATAGTCCTTTCAGGCAATATAAGCTTCCGTGGTCTCATTGAAATGTGGTCGCAAAATGAGATAAATAAGTCAAAACAAATTGAGCTAAATATGTCAAGAGTTTTGGGATCTGACTAAAATGACATCACCACAGGTTGTCACTGAAGGAACTCTATACAGGGGAGCCATGAGAGTGAAATTACGCTCGGTAACGAAAGCTTGGCGCAAACAGTTACTGTCAATCACCGCAATTAGTCGCTGTGCCTCATCATTCAGCAGGTAAATGTCCAAACATTCCTTACAGGTGTCCCATCTCTGCAAGTCACCATGGCATGTTCAACCATCTCCGAGGACATCTCGGGCGTACTGAGAGGTCGCTGCAAATATTGCGAGTGCAGCGGCTTCACACGGACTGTGAGGCTCATCAGTCATAAAAGGGTGCCTCTTGGGTGGTGTATTTTGTATGGGCATTCTCCTGTGTCACATGGGGTCCTTGCAGGTTTGTATGTGAGGAGTTGCTATCAGTTGTTAGCATTCATTTGTCATCCAGCAGTGCTCCATTTCTACTTTATTTGTGCTTTGTTTTAGGAAGCAGGATGATCATGGTTGTTAGATGAAAAAGCGCCAGACAACAAAGACAAAGGGAAGAGTTGGAGAGGACGATGCGCTGTTTTTAGCTGATTTTTATTCGGACAAATGAACATATATACACTCCCAGGGAAACCTTTCGTTCATAAGCAAACTTTTCGCAAGGTAAATTCCATTTCCTTATATCCATTTCCTTCTAACGAGAATTTATCTCGCGTGAAGTTTGTTTATGAGCGAAGGGTCTGCTTGCGTGTGTATATAAGTTGAAAGTAGCGCATCGTCCTGTCCGAATCTTGTCTTTGTTGTCTGGCGCTTTTTAATCTAATGATGTACACACTTGACCAACTGCAGATTCTCTTACGATCACGGTTGTCCTTCTAAATTTGCTTTTCAAAACACTCAAGTGTCTAAGCTCATCACATATACATCATTTCTTAACGTTTTTGGAGTTACTGCTCCTTAGCCATCTGTGGGACAGCTGTTTGATATGTAGTTTAGGGACGCCTCACATCCCGACGCAGACGTTGGACAAACATCCTTGGAATGGTTTGACAAACAGCGAAAGCTGATTCGCATACATTTTGGAACAAAGTATGAACAGTGTATGAAGCACTGGACACAGTTGGTGGTTTAAAAAAAGTATACAATGCGGATAAACATGATGCCATGTAGTATGTGCACACTCAAGTAAACATCTGAAATTAAAGCATAATGGAGTAGTGCAGCAATTATTCGGAATTATTTTATATTGCTTACTTCAACTTTACATGCCTAAACATTAATGTTAAAAAGAAATTCCGGTAAGCCTCAGAGCAGCAGCTGACATTAGACCAAGAGACTTGGCTCCAGGGTTCCAAGAAGCCAAGCCTTGGTGAAGGAGTGGGCACTACTCTGAGACAACTACCTCAAGAACTTTATAACATTCTTCATCTTAGCTTTGATTCTCATCATGTTTTGTTTGCTCTTGTTTACCAGTGAAGCGTTTCAAAAGATCAAGCATCACCTGGTTGTTTTTGTATTCCTTGCAGAGCACTGGACGCACCAGTCAGAAAGGACCACAACAGTGCACGAATCTGCATCAGTCGCATCCTTGTTTGGTTCAGTATGTGAAATACCAACTGACCCTGTACAAGTCGTAGCAGCTCCTCCCTCAGAGCAAATGGTAGAGGCTGCCACAACATCTTGTGCAACGATGTGCCAGGAGACACCAGATATTGCAGTTCCAGCTTTACCCGTTTCAGTCCACTCATCAGATCAAGCCATGCTACAGGTACCACATGTGTGCAAGCGCTGTGACTTTGTTACGACCAACTTCAACCATTTGTGGAGCACATGAAGGAGGTTCACCCTGGGGTTAAAGAGTACAGATGCACTACCTGCAAGGAACTTTTACAGCTCTGTACCGTTACAAAGAGCGCTATAGTAAGTGTCACAAACCTGACTCGTGTGTCCTTGAGCCTCATGCTCCTACAAATGAGAACTGTGAAGCAGACGGTGGAGATTACAGCACTCAGCTATCCAGATCGTCTGTAATGACTGATAAAGCAAGACTTTCCGACTTTCGCAGAATGCTAGAGGGGAACCACGGGAGTGCGAAAAATGTTGTTAATGTTGTTGTGGAGGGAGTGTCTGAAATGTTTCGTGCACGCGGTCTTGATCTAGATGCTTCACAACTGAGCACTGACAGAGACACAAAACGCCTCTATGAGCAGAGTGGTATATATGTCAGGCCCTGCCAGAAAATCCTTCCAAATGGATCTAAGGCATACTACATACATCTGAGGCCACTGCTGCAAAACCTTCTTAGGCACCCTGAGGTAGCAAGCTATCTTCTACGGTTTCCTAAGAAATTTTAGTGATGGCATAAGATTTAGAAGCCATACAGCATTGAAGGAAAAGGAGAATGCTCTAGGTGGTACTACTGTATTGTGACGACGTGGAACTGGCTAATCCTTTGGGAATGAAAAGGGGCCCATGTGGAAAACTAACACTTTTTTACATCATGTTTTCCAACATTCCTGTTTCAAAGCGGTCACAACTCAATTCAATCTTTCTTCTTTCAGTGGCACATTCAAATGATCTAAAAGCCGTAGAGGCAAAAACAGAACTGCTTCAGGATTTCATTTTAACCATGAATGAGCTGTCTTCTGAAGGAGTAGTGGTTCAAGTAGAGCAAAGGGAAATCAGGGTACATGGATGCTTGCTCGCACTTCTGGGTGACAGTCTTGCATGTCACAAAATTGCTCGCTTTAAGGAGTCTTTTTCACAAAAAATTCGCCATGCATGCCGCCGCTGCAATGCTCTCAAATGCAATTTTCCTTACATTTTCTTACATGCTGAATGTCCACTGAGAACTGACACTGAGATAGAAAGACACGTCCAGCATTTGTTGATGACAGAAAATGTATTGGAGCGCAAGGAGATCTCAGCCTCTTGTGGTATCAAGGGACCCTCTGTTTTGGCTCGCACCACAGGCTTTTCATTGACTGAGGACCTGCTCTTCGACCCTATGCATGTCCTGCTGGAAGGTGTTGTTCCAAAAGACATTTCTTTGTTGTTGTATCACCAAATTCATGACCTTCGCAATTTTAGTAGAAGGCAGCTGAACGATTCTTTGAGCAACTTTCAGTTCAACTCATTGGTCAGTTCCAGCGATTATTCACGTTTATTTGATGCTACACTGAATTCGGTGTCATCTGCAAGTGCGACTGCAGTTTTAACTACTGATGGACCAAACTTTTGCCAAATCGAAAGTTCGGCACCGAATCAAAAAAGGTTTTGTTTCTTTTTTAACTTAAATGCAACATGTAATGCATATTCACATAGCTATTGCTAAATAAGGTGATATTCTAAAAGATAATTGTATCGGTGTCGTTTTTGTGTGTTTACTAGCAATCTTAGTTACTCTTTGCAGAAATGGCGTCACAACGAGGTTGGTTAGAAGCGGGCGTAGCGCAGTCATGAATCGCGCTACGAGAGTTTCGGTTTTGAGGCATCATCAGTGCAAGCCTGCCTGTGTGTGTAACATCGACCTCCTTGGTGTACATTGTCAAAGTGAAGGCAATAACGCTGCGCTCCTGCTTTCTCTGGGGTCACCGTTTCGTGCGCGAAAACGAATGCAATGGTTGCTTCTGATGAAGGCTCTTCACCAGGAGAAATAGTAATATTGTGAATATGCATGTTTTTCGATTTGAGTCACTTGCGTCTTGGCATGAAAGTGTGCGTCCCATATTCGCAACGTCTCGCTTTTAACCTGTAGAATGCCAGTTTCTGGTGTTAGGACACGCACGAACGTTTCGGAAGATAGGGAAAGTTAGGAATGGTCGGATGTGTAACGTCGAACATTATAGCTCTGTGTTTAGTTTTATGCAGATACACGGAAAGCTCGAATTAACACTAATTGAAAAAGCAATTTTATTTTGTCTTGGAACACAGTATTTTGAGCCGAAAACAGAATTGTTATAATTGTGAGGAGTGCTTTAGAGTAATTGTCGGCCAATGTTTCAGAATGCTCCGCATCATTAGAGTCACTAGCGCAGTGAACTGCTTAAATTACTGGTCGATCTTCTATTTTTGAGGCACAAAATAGTCAAGAGAACCACACTTGCTCACAAACGCACAGTGACCGTGTTGCCTACCCCACACCGCACCGTAACCGCTGGTTGTACCACACTGCACGATGGTAACCGCACGACTGCATGGCGTCCATTTTCTATCCATGGCTCCGTGGCTCCGTCGTGTCCTCGCGCGTGCGCAGACATTTACCGAATTTTTGCCGAATCTTTGCTGAACTTTCCTTCAAATTTTCGGCATTTGCCGAACTTTGCCGAATCTGAAGTTCGGCAGATCCGGTCCATCTATAGTTTTAATGCTGCACCTGCCATTGATGTTGGACTCCATTGTTTCTGTCAAGCAGTTAGGGTCGAAATTCCAATGCTGCTCATGATTTTTAATATCACTCAGCTAATACTTTCTCCAGTACTCAGTGTTGAGGCATTGGGTGACCTTGAAACAACTATCATTGAGCACCAGAGGCTATATTTGAGTTGCTACGGGGAAAGAGCCTTTGTGGCAAAGTTTCATATGCTGCTGCACATCGTCGAGCAAATAAAGCAGCATGGGCCTGGCCATCATCACTGGACCATGCGATGTGAGGGAAAAAATGCACTCTCCTAGACAAAGAAACTTTTCAACTTTAAAAATGTCCCATTCTCAGTAAGTGAGGTTTTTCAAATAAGTTTGTCTAATTCCATGCGGCATGCTAATGGTGATGCTAAACATCGTTTTCTTGACGCTGGCAGTGACTGCACTAGTGGTGTACCCTATTTCTTGACTGATGCATTTGTGCAAGCAGGATTGCCACTTTCTGCAGTTGGTTCGATCGGTTCCTCGGTGGAATCTGTTGTGTCTGACAATGTGGTGGTCACATTGTATGATGTGATGATGACTCGAGCTGTTTTTGGTGGCACCGGGTTCCTAAGAATCACCACTAATGTTTGCTATTTGGACAAGACTTTCTTCCTCTGCAATGTTATGGTGTTGCGGCGCTATGACCCTGAACTGAGCTGCTTTATTTTGCGGGGAACAAGTCATGATACAGTTGTTACGAAAGATGCTTTTTTTCTTTTTTGGCCTTTGTATGTCTACCCACATGAGAGTGACCTGCGCTGCTTGACCCGATTTTACTACACAGAACTACCCTAAAGACAGTGATACGGTGGTTTGATGCCCGTTGAAAAGCTCTGCCACTTATAATTGATATTTGAGCTGAGATATTTGTATATTAGAGTAAGATAGACCTATGTACAACAAAGCATTTTTTTTATTTTTGGCAGCCAAATCGTGAATAAACTGCCTCGCCAATCCTCTCTCTTGCTCTCTTTCCTACCGCTCGCGCTCCCTTCGCTCCTCCGACTTCAGACTCCACGCGTAGCTCTCCTTTACCTTCTGCATTTACCCTTTCAAAACATTCGCTCTTTCAAATGGCGCGACGCCATGGGGCATTGGAGTGAGCTAGAGTCACTCTAGAGTGAACACCTCTCAAACATTTCTGGGGAGAACCGTGATATAACGTAACTTCATCACTCCAAGAAAGTGTTTCTGGGCACAGACGTTTATTTTTATTTTCTTTGTGGAAGCACATGTCTGTCCTCATTAATACATATATCATTATTTTATGGCCCAGCTGCATAGACCTACAGAAGTATAAATTTTAATATATTTTACTCTTAGGCTGGACGACAAAAAAGCCGTAAAAGGACGCTGCCAGAAGTGGGACAGCCTAAGCCTCCGACATTCTCAGAGTACTTTGATTCATTTCTTTGTGGACATGGAATGTCGAGTAAGACTCAAAAGGACATGAAACCACAACTCGGAGATGAAGTCATTGCTTTCTTGGAGTAAGTAAACATTAATTACTGACAGTAGTGAAATAAGCTGTTGATAGTCGTGGCAAATTATAATTGTCTTGCACAAAAAAACTTATATTTTCAGTGAGAACCATTTGATTGAAAGCTCAAACTGTGCAATAAGAAGATGGGAGTACCATGCCCTTGGCGAAGCATTAGCTCGGTCGTTCTTTAACGTGGTATGGGAGACGACAAAGAGCGGGCAAGTAAAGGTTAGTAGGGTCTAAACAGTCCATTTTGTTGGAATCGCAAAGTACTTTAAAACATTATAGTACCATTGTATAAATCCTTTGTAATCTCATTTCATTGATATTGGCAAAGATGTTGTCAAAACTAATTCCAGTAAAGCCAGTTGTAATAGACGTTTTGCCATTTCTCTTAATTACCCCGGCGCACGCGCTAGCAATCGTGGGAATGTTGTTCCTTTGCCTGGTTGCTCTCCCTTGGGATTACTTGGCCTTGCTGTTTGCTTCCTTTGAAAACTCCTTTTTTCACTTTTATTACCTATTTTTATCTATTGGAGCGTATGTTTATTCCTTCTAAGTGTTTCTATTTTGTTTTGTGTGCAATATTATATTGTATATATTAATTAAGTGTTCGTGTATATATTTTTCCGGTTTTGATGGGAGTGCTGACAGCCAACATGCTGCTCTGCGCATCGTTCCGCATGTCAGCACTACCGTTGCTAACGCTTCCTATTGTGCTGTTAGCTTGCTCATTTTGGTTCATTTGACCCTTGTGCTATAGAGTGTTGCAATTTATATACACCCATGCACATGTCAGTTAGTAGGCAGAGCTCTGAATCAACAATCGCGATGCGAGAGCTGAGTGATCGAGCGCAATAAAATTTGGCCGTCTGCGCTTGGTTCCTTGAATCGCACTGCGGCATGTGCCTTCTAGTACGGCTTATTTGACCAATATGCGGCTCACCGCATTGCTGACGCGAATCATTTGTTTCTTCGATCCCTACGAAGCCGTAACAGCAATCGGCATACTCTAAGCTGCAGCACCTGACATCTACTCACGGCGGTGCGAACTTTTTGCGCCTGTCGTCCACTTTCAAGCACCGGCGGCTCACCGTCATAGCTTGTACATGCCTATGCCCTTGTAATCCATCTATTAAGCGGTTGTCAGTTGACGACACCATTTCTCAAGTGCAGAGATATGTTGTGAACCGGGCATACACCTTGAAACTTTTAGTTTTTTCAATAACTTTATTTCGTTCTTCAAGATGTCAGCTCAAGGTATTCCTTTTAGATCGTCTTAGATTCAGCCAAAACAACTTTAATCATGTTTAACCGCCGGCGCTGGCGAGGTGACAACAGGCACAGGGAAGCTCGCACCGCTGCGCGCAGTTGTCAGGCACTGCAGCATAGGGTATGCCGAACGCTGTTACTTTTTGCAGGGATTTGTTCCTCAAATCTCTTCAAATCTCTGATCTCTTTGAACCAAATCTGCGTGCTGTATCTTGGTCACGCAAGCGGTACTTGATGGGGCATGCCGCAGTGTGAGTCAACGGAGCAAGTCCGAATGGCCAAATTGCAGAGGACTCGATCATTTGATTCTCGTGTCGCAATTGTTGATTCAGAGATCTGCCTACACCTATGACATGTGCACTGGTGTACATAAAATGCATCTCTCGATTGCACATGGGTCAAATGAACCAAGATGAACAAGCCAGCAGCGTGAAAGGAGGTGGTAGCAGTGGTAGTACTTACCTAGGAAACGACGCAAGAAGCAGCATCAGGTTGTCCGTCAGCACTCTTTTCATAACAGCAAAATATCAACACATATGTTTATATGTGCGAAAACTATTGATGCAGAACAAAATTATAACGCTTAGGAGCAATAAAATACAGTGGAGTCAACAAAAATAGCTAATGAATGAAGAAACAAGGATGAAGAGGAAGCAAACGGCGGGGCAAAGCAATCCCAGGGGAGAGCGGCTGGCGAAGGAACTACGTTCCCACAGTTCCTCACACGCACGCCGGGGCGCTAAGAAAAATGGCAAAACATCTATAACATTAAGAGTGTACTGCTTTGCAGAGACATGCTTACACCAAGCTTCATCGCTTCACATGGGTACATGACGGCGGAGAAGTTTGGTTTGCTTTGTGGGCGCAATTTTTGCAGATCAGCCGACTATGGTACCGACTATGGTAGTGATTATAGGCTGAGCCATATTTTTAATCCTTTAACTCCCAAGTTATTTACTGAAAATGCACCAAATCTTCAGATATTAAGGGGGCATAATGTTTCACTTTTTTTTTATTTAAAACAATGTATTGCTTGCATGGTTTTTTCCTTGATGTGGAGTCCAAGGTTGAAATGCAAAAGTTAACCCAAGGGACAGCTTCCCCTAAATACATTGTACTGTAGCTTCACCAATACTTGAAATACAAAATATTTAAATAAAAGCATCCAAATAGTACCAGTCGCCGTGCTGTTGTAAAACTACAAGGCAATGTATGCATTCTCGAAGTAACATGCCCCAAGTAGCACAACACGCCGGGTTGGGTATGGGGCGGTATTGGCCTGCCGGGATACCGATACCGGCCAGTACCGGAAACGCCCCAAGGGGCGACATTGGCCGGGCCCAATGCCGGAATCCGGCCGGTACAGGGAACTTATTGGGAAACCGGGATGCCGGGAATACGGGATGTTCCCAGCGAGCTCCCGACACAGATCCCCGGCATGGAACCGGTGGTACGGTAGGAAACCATCAGTGTGCCAGCGTGTTTCCGGGTCAGAGCCAGTCCAATTGCGGATTAGTCCCAGCGTAAAAACAGATCAGTGCCAGCGTAATTGCGGGTCATTGCCTGCGAAATTGCGGATCAGCACCAGCGTATGCGTCATTCAGTGTACCCAGCATAGAACCAGCAGAATACTATTTGTGTCAGGCTTTGAAGCCCAGGAATGACATTTTACTGCATTTTTGAAGAGCTAAATTCTCAGTAGATCAAATTGACTTAAATGTGGAAATGCTAAATTTCTCAGTCCAAACTATTTTATTGGTTTTCATATCTTTTATGGTGCTGACCGTTCTTAACATGTTTTTCATACTTGAACTGAAAAAAGCCGGTTTAGTATTTGTGCAATTTTAAGAAACAAATCTGGTGAACAATTGACTTTCTCCATGTATACAGTATACTCATGGCAATTATTGTATACTCGTTGAGACGACATGTCCCATTCATCTGTCACCCAGATGCATATTGTGGGTAGTACAAGAAGGGAACATACAAAATTTTTTTTACCGTGACATTCTTTATTGTGACTCGTGCATCCATAGCAGCTAGCTCCTCAGCCAGAGTGTCCCTCATCGTCAAAGGCGGTTGGAACCACCAGTGGAGTGTCCGTCTTTTTAACTCTATTGCCCTTGCCCGCCTCCCTGCCTGTCAGGCACTTCTGCACCGCGTCCACGCTGCACGAGTGCGACTTTGTGTGGCACCTGTAAAGAGAATTGTCAGATCACACAGATTAGTTGAGGGATAGGGGAAGCCAATATCTTGCATATTAGCTACACACAAGGTGCTGTTCACACACTGCAGTTTGTGAGCGTTTACTTTGTGTAAATATGGGTCCCTCACCTAGCCTGCAATTCAAAGGTGACAGAAAGAGAGCACCACAGAGGTGGAGATTGTGGGTTTGGCTACCACGCTAAGGTGCAGATTCTATGGGGGCATATGGCTATTTCACGCAACACCCTATTAATCTGAAATGGGGGGCGAGACGGGGCGGGGGGCGAGAAGGGGTGGGGTGCAGAGATGAGTGGTTAAAAAAAGAGCAAAACTTCGCCAACTGACACTCTATAGACCAAGGCCTCTAAATGGTCGTCATTAGATTCTCAACCTGGAAACTAACAGGATAACAAGACAAGAGCAACAAAAACCTTTTTTCACAGTTCCTTCAAGACGCTGCTTTTCAGTATGAAGGTTCCAAGAATGGTAACACAGGAGATATTCATAATAAAAATTCAAATCAAATTTAAAAAACAGGAATTGACGACTTAAATTTTGCATATTGCAAGACTTAACAAGAAACTGAAGCTGTTCTGTATTTGAGGAAGAACACCAAAATCGTCTTGATATGGCATCCAGGATCACGAATATCGAGTTCATTTTTTCAATCGGGTGCACGGAGGCTGCAGAAATTAATTTCTAAAGTACAGCTGAAGCCCCTCCTTCCCAGGGCGTGACGTCATGCTGGGAGTTTTCGGAATTTCTGCTCTCGCTCATCTTCAGCTCCTGTCAAACCTATGCACGTGAACTCTAGTATTTGTAAAAAGGTCAGAAATAGACGCCACAACTGGCATCAGTGTGGAAAAACACAACTGGCAAGCTTGCAATTGCACGCGCCGCCCACACGAGCGACACGTGCTTGGCGCCCCAAAGATCCTAGTACGACGTCACGACTGCTCTGAGGTTTTTCGTGTTTTCTCGCGTCTAGTTACACCTTCGGGGAAAACGAAAGCGATATTCAGATTCACAGGACAAAAATACGCCAGAAGTCACCTATAGCTCGTTTTTTTGTCAAAAAGTGTTTCAGTTTCCCTTTAATTGTCAACATATTTCAAAGATTGTGCTTGTCTTTTGAGCTCCAATAGAGATACCATCAATTTAATAGCTAGTAAAGAATATGCATTACCGATGACCACCTTACACATCATGGCGTCCTTGAACCTTGACTTTCCTTGGTAGCCCAGAAGGGCCGGAGAACTGCTCCTGGACTTGCTTTGAGAACAGGCGTCCCACCATCTCTCGTACCACCTTCTGCAGGTTCTTGCTGTCTGCTAGAGACACGAGCTGCTCCTCCTAGAAAGACAAAATGTGTTCTCAATATGTCAATAAAGTTATTTATATGCAGATACAATGGTATGAACATGTCTCAAGTAAGAGAATGTGAATGCCCAGGTAAATGCAGCAAGCCACATTATGCATGCATCAAAATGTTACAATATTTACTAGAGAGAGAATAAAAAATATTAGAATATATGGCATCTCTACCTGTCTTAGACGAAACCAGAAAGATTAAAATATTCTTCTCCATACTCCGCTAAATCTCATTAGTCAGTCAAATTCGTTTCAACGTTCAAATTGTGCAAACGTTTTGATGGATCCTCTTTGCCCATCAGCATCCACTCAGTAGTTTTAATAATATACGTGGTTCTCAAAACAGTGCATTCAAGACCCTGCGCATCTTGACTTTGTTAAAGCTTAGTCTAGCTGCCAGCTAGTCACCCTACAAATTTATCACCTACTTTACGACTTTACGAAGACTGGAATTGAAAAAGGCATAAAAAGGCAGGAATTGACCAAAACCGTCATCATAGTTGCAAAAAATGGCAACAGCAGCACAGTATGAGTAGCTACCTTTCCATATTTTTGTTTAGTGCTGACTCAGTTGCGGCCCTGTAGGCCAATGAACCCACTTACTCAGCTCAAGCTCGCCTCGTGTAATAATCGCTTGTGCGACTACCGTATGCTATGCCTGGAGACACAGCTACGCATGCACTCACACCCCCTGAATAAAGTGGCGGATGCAATGACAGTTACTCTTTCACCTTGGAAAATTTGATTTTCTCTCATAGGGTGACCTTCGGTTAGGACTGGTTAACATCTCATTTTGGAAATGCACTACTAATGTAAAAGATGGAATTAAGATTTATCTGGCAACCCCTTACAAATTTGTTTGGGCATACGCATATGGTGGGCACGCTCAAAAGCGATTTTAGACCAGGCTAAAAGTTATTTTCAAGCATGTACCTTTACTTCTGTAGCAGATGCCGAAAGCACTAATGAATTTATTGCCCTAAATATTTAGATCTCTTGATTATAGCCTCAAGTGAGAACAGGAACAAAACCAAAAGAAGCCCAATATATACTACAGCATCTCGATCCTTCTGTCAAGCAAGCATTAAACACAAAAAGCACGCAGGCAGGTTTGTGCGTGCTCCGCACACATACTGACGGCGAGAGTTGTTGGAGGTGCGGAATTTAACTTCTAAGGATAAAGCGGGCAGAAGTGTCGTAGCAAATCAGCATGATTTATGATTATTTGCAGGCTGACATATTGTAAGTACCCAAAGGCAAATATGTTGGGCGATTTTACTTCCCCCGTTGTGAAATCTTTTACTTTAAAATATTTCAAGAAGCGGCAGTTGAAAAAGACGTAAAATGCCGTTCAATGAGGATGCACATGAAGGCCTCTTGTCTACACGACCTATGGGTGGAAAGAACTCTTCAAAAATGTAATGATGCACAAATATTTAATTTTTGGTGGCCACCGTCTATCATTTCTCCCTTCAGTAGGCTCTATGAAACGCAGTTTAACAATTGCAAAAAGTTTACGCAGGCTACTAAAGCTAACTTGCAAAACGTGCAACTGGCGTTGCGTCACCTTGACACAATTCTATCGCACGGTTCAGTTTAAGGGTACCCCTTACAATAAATAGCCTTCCATTGTGCATTGGCTGTGCATGCACTCTGCTGTTATAAATAACAGAAGGCCCGTAATGAAGGTAGGGCAACTTACTCATTTTTAATTTGCCACCGGCCGTGCTTAAAACATAGTTTGGGTGGGCATCCATTTGAAATATTACGGTAAAAGGCTTGAGTCCACATTCCAACCCCATTTGCATAAATCTTCAGATAACCCAAGTTAAACCACAAAGTAAGAATCGCAGCCTTATGCCCGTCAATATTGTGAAAAAGAGGACACATAAATACCGGCAGTGTCCTGTTGGTGAAGTTTTTCAGCTGCGCTTCTGCAGCACTAAGCTGTTCCATGTTGCGGAGAGGCATCAGGAACAGCTCGGGTGGTTCAGGCCTGGCCAGTTCCTGGGGCGTCGCCTGTTCCCCGGGCCTCGCCTGCTCTCCCTGGTGCTTGAAAGACACCACGTGCCCGAGCACCTGCCCAACAGACTTGCAGTTCCCTGTTCTGCTGCTGTAGGTGCCCATTCTGGATGTGCAGGTCTATCACGGCCTAAGCAGCTGAGCGCCGAAGGCTGCAAAATAACCAAAGTATAAGAAAGCATTATCCATTTTGCTGATAACATTATGCACTGATGATGCAAAGAAACTTTTTCAGAAACTTGGGTTTCGGGAAGTTTCAGAAGAACGCTTGAACCTTCAGGTGTTTCGGATGGTTTGGGTAGCTTTGGAACGGTTGCCAGACACAGCGAGTGTTTCAAATTTTTGTAAAAATTTAAGAGACATTATTATTTGTATGCAATATTTATAAATTTAATAAAAAAAAATGTGTTAATCAAATAAACTTTCTGAAAAGGAGACATAGCCCCAATTTTCAGAACTTCACAGTTTTGGCTTGTACGGTCAAAATGAATGCTTCCACAAGGTTTTATGATGTTTTTTGACAATCAAAGGAAATAACAATACTGATTCGTCGGCGACGCACGCAAGAGGCGCTGCGCTTGGCTGCGATAAGCACCAGTTTAAAAATCTGATATATAGGTCCGTGCCTATTAGGCCTAGCTTGGTGCCTGTACCCTTGTTGGAACTGCCATTTTCTGGGCTTTCAGGACGGCCTTTTTTTTAACTATCAACCGTCTAAGAATGGGAGAGAATCCCGTTAAGAACACTTGCCCTGGTATAGAAAACGAAATTGGCTGCAAGCGGCTGCTCTGTGGTCACATGATACCTCGCACCTAGGCATATGACGCTTTAGAATGAATTGGCACTTCCAAGTAAAGCACAGGTCATCAATTGCGCCCCTTGTTAAATAGCAGAAGTTCCCAATGCAACTTTTGTTTCTATCGTTTCACTTGCAGCATACAGCGTGTAACAGATGATCCACCTTTCTTCGGTTCTGGTAGCAGACGACGCAACGGCGTCTTGTTTCCCGCAGCAAATGACACTCTAGGGCAGACAAGCCCTCCGTCTTTACTCACGTTAGCAGGCGACGTGTCTGTTAAAGAGAGGTCAGCTCCCTCAGTACAAGCCTGCCGAGATCTCAGTTTCACAAAACACCAAAATCGGGCCATTAGTACAACATTTCAAGGTACAAACAGAAGCTGCACAGCACGGCGCCGAAGCGAACTTGCAGCACCTAAAAACAAGCCTCTACGCTGTCCGTCGAATCTCTCCAGAGTAGGACAGCACCACGGCCGTTCTTGGCAGCATGCAATGCTTTCCCACAGCATTACGAGAAAGTTTTGTGCCCAGTAGCATATTGAAGGACTCGGTCACTACTGTAAATGTGCATGTGTCACTACGAAGATTATGGAGCTAACTAAATTGAGCAACTGCACGCAAGCTAATCTGGTCAAGCATGCTAACAGAGGGCAGATCAAAAACGTGTGCTAGCACATTATCAGGACTTTAGGTGAAAAGGAACAGTACAAAATAATACTTACTGCATTTCTGCAAACTTGATGCTCTGAACGAAGGCCAGTCAGGGTCTGGTGCTCGGTACGCTCGCACACGAGACAAGATGTTCACCCCAAACATTTTGCTTGGCCTCACGCCGTTGTTTCATACTCACGTCAAACCACAACAGAGGGACGGGCGCCACCGTTATTTCGTCATTCTCTTTGATGAACAGTACTCCTCCTCACTAGAATAAAAGGCGTGGTCAGACATGATGTTCATTCAAGTTACTTCACACTGTCAGGTCTTCGCAACCTTTAGCATATATTATAACTCCATGGCTATATCCCCATGCACGGCCACAATGAAACACGACGGCGTCGCATTCCGGTAACGCCAAGTAATAAAAGTAGCAGTAAAAGAGAAAAACGGTGCTCATTTCGCGTAAAGGTCTGTTTACACCATGCTTTGTAGCTTTTTACTTCCAACGGTTTCGTGATACCGAGGTTTTGTGCAAATAGCTTATTTACACCCAGTTTTTCAAGCAATGGCAATGGCGTTTCGACTATACTCCGTTCATTTTTAAGCTGAGACTAGGAGCTCCGCCTTCAACGCAAGCTTTCTGCCCTTGCTAACACAAGTGCGATCATGCAGGCACGCAAAACCAAAGCACTGCAGAAGCCAGCGAGCTCGCACTGAAGGCGGAGATTCTAGTCTCAGCTTAGGGGCGAACGAAGTACACATTCCTTGAAAAAGACGACACGCTAGGTAAGGACGGGGCCCTGTGCCATGCCGGTGGTGGACTTCACAACGCGCGGTTGTGCTTACCAAGGCATAGGATGCCGCTAACTGCCTGGACATACCATAGAATACCGTGCATCCGCCCATTCCACATTAAGCACCCATTACCAAATTTGTGAGATCTGAGGAAATACGCACAGTACATTTATATGTAAAATTGACGACCGGACAAGCACCCATCCCCCATTTTTTTGCGATTATTTCCAAAGTTTGAGTGCGCGCTTGCCCGGTATTTAACGGTACACCGTATTTTCATAGAAGGAACCTAGTTTTGTTAGATGTGAACTCGGAAAAACGAGCCGAGCTTATGATGATGACGGTTAGCCAGTACGTGCGAAATTTTTCAGCATTGGTGTGATTGCGCTACGAGCAGAAAGTTTCGATATACCGCCAAGTTATAATGCAAAAAAAAATGTTGTGTCGAAAAAAAAAAAAAAGAAGTTGTATTGCGTGCCGCAAAATTTGACGAGCGGCTCTAGGAGTCGCCTGCAGAAAAATTGTTACGACTTTGCGAAGTATGGCAAACAATGCAAGGTTACCGTCATAATCTAAAACCTGATGCAAGGATAAATAAAATAACGGACAAGCGTCTCGCGGACGGCACAAACCGATGCCCCGCCAGCAGCGTCTCGGCGAGCTAGCATGCCTCCACCAACACGGCGCAGTCGCCCCTGGAGACCGCCTTGATCACCGGACCCCGCGCGGTGCCAGCTAACCCCCCCCCCCCCCCCCACACACACACACACACGCACACGCGCGCACGCACACGCACACGCACACACACACACACACACACACACACACACACACACACACACACACACACACACACACACACTCACTCACGGATTAAGCGCGACGATGGGATGACGAGCTAGCGGGACGGTGAGACGACGCTCCTGACGCCCGACTCCTACTTCTATCTTCTCCCCCACTTTTTTTCTCCCCTCACCCTGTCATTTGTCACTGACATTTGTCAGTGACATGCGCATCTGTCACTGAGAAATGCGCCTAGCGCGCGTACACGATTGACTCTATCCCCCCCCCCCCCCCCCCTTAATTTTACTTCAACGCTTACAACACCACACGGAGGCAACGCCGACCGATCGCAGTCTCGCCGGGCTAGCGGCGCGACACTCGTCCATACTCGGCCGGGAGCCCCGAAGGTGCGCTCGAACAACAAAAGGCAAAGGGCATCTACACTACGAACGGGCAGAAGCCGATGCAAAAACGTGCGCGAACGTAAACAGAAAAGTGCCGCCGCTAGCCACTACGAAATAATACGCGGCCGCATCCCTTTCCTGCTGCTCGTACTTTCTCTTACTTGACGGCTACTCTGTCTTACGGGACATGCCGACGAAACGATCGTCGGGATACGGCGAAGGGCCGTCAACACCGTCGAGTCAACCACCAGTAAGCGTTGTTGAGCGGAAGTTGGTTCACTAGGCCTACATACGACGAAACCGACAGAACACGAACATCAAAATCAAAGCACAGGCGGTAACTTCGAGCGACTTCTGCCTCGCATAGATTTACATGCAGCGCTTTCACTCGCCACCACGGTCACATACAATTTTTCAACCCTGGAGTCACCGTACCTGAACCATGCCGCGAACCACGCCAACGTCCCGCTCGCCATTTGTGTTCGCTCACCTTGTCCGGCTTTGGATTGGATGCTGGATCGGCTTTCTAGCAAAGTCCATCAACAGCTGGCTCGATGCTGGATGAGGTCTGTTCTAGTCTAAACACGAAGTCGCAAATATATAATTGTGCTACTGTGCTACTCTATATAAAAAAAAAAGAAAACAGGGGCACGAAAAAATACACGACGCTTCAACGAAGTGCCCTCTGGGAACTAGTTGGCCACTCAGTTTCGGTTTCGGCCACTCAGTTTCGGTTTCGATTGAGCAGCTTCCTTTCATGCTATCACGCCGTGACCGAATGCGCCGCTTGAGTTTTCGATTATCTGACTTTTCACGAATGTACAATACATTCATTCTCGAACAAAACAAAACGAAAACTGGGGCAATTTCCTTGCACACAAATTACTATGATGTTTTCCTCGTGTCTGAACGGTGTGTTTGAAATTATCTCGGCATACTCAGCCAGGAAGAAAGCAAACATATAAATATTACGGCCATTAGCAACCGTCAAATGCGCTTTGAATAATTTCGTTCCTTTGGCACACCGCATAGAGGTTCACGCCCGTCCGACGCACTTCCGGCGAACGGTGCGACATTCTTCACACAATTGCTCGACCTTTGCTTTCTTAAAACGGTTTGTGTGTGGGAATGTGCCTATATGATTGCAGAAAAATTTTATGTGCGTACGCGATGTTGAATATTAGTGGAATGCAAGCGGGTAGGGACTTAGCTTCATGCAGTGCTGCGGGTCAGTACAGATAAGAGATAAGATGTGTGTTCAAATTGAGCTTTTCAATGGCGCCTCCAAGTTTTACCTTCCGTACTTAGGCGTATTAAGAAAAAGAGTAGTTGCAAAAAATAATATTTCGTCTATGGACGCACAAAACAAACAAACTTCCTGACCAGTTGTAAAGGGACGAGTTTGATGTGTGCAAACTTATTGGTCGTTACAGCTTGTTGACTCGTAAACAAGCAAGATACCCGAGCTACGCAGCGTCGAGATTTCCAGTACTGGCTCTTTCACATATATCTCGAAACGCAAACAGAAAGGCTCGATAGTGTACAAAAATGCAACAAGCATGTGTGAAGACAAGCTATACGTCTCGGGCTTGTGCTATAGATTCGAGGTCTGGCCATTTAGGTTAGTTTAGAGACCAAAAATGATGCTCTCGTGACCAAAAAACGTGAGATCACGGCCGTTAATAGTCCACGCTGCCGATCGAAACCGAAACCATGCCACTCTCCTCCCTGGCCAACTAGTTTCCAAAGAGCAACGTGCGCCGTGTTGCACGCAGGGGTTTATTAGAGTTCCTGTATAGGCTCCCTACGGGAGCCAGAGTTGCGCATTTGTTTTCACCGCGCCGCCACGCCGCTATTCGCCGAGATCCATCACGTGAGGAGCAAAGCATCCGGTGGCGTGCAAGAAAGCCACCTTTACGGTCGCTCCGCCGACGTTTCTCTTGCCCCGGCGGATGTTTCCCTGCTTTCCGCCTCCTTTTCCTCCTCTCCTGTTTTCCATGCGCGGCGGCGCGCGCGGCGCCGCTATTCGCCAAGTTTAGTCACGTGAGGAGCAAAGCATCCAGCTCGTGCGGGAAAGCCGGTGCTACGGCCACGCGCCGAGGCTGAATGCGCAACTCTGCTACCGTAGGTAGCTATACAGGAACTCTAGGGTTTATGGAAGTAGTCCATAGAATCCCCTAGCAGTGGTAGCGAGAAGCAGATCCGGTTTTAATAAGCGCGTAAGAGTTAAATGAAGTGACCCTTTCTGGTTGAATATAGGGTGCACGTGATGTTTTGTTTGTGATCATGCAGAAAGATGTAAGAAACGAATGTGCCGCCTGAACTGTGTCTTCCTCGGACAGACCGCTCGGACCCGGAGTAGTTCTCCGCGCAGCCTTTTTCGGGGGAGTACGATCTGTAGCAACTCGCAACATTTCAGTTTCGTTAGCAACGTTGCCGCGGGGGAATGAAGGAGTTTCGCTGTTTTTTTGTTTCGATTGCTGGGTGGGCTCTCTTGCTGTGCTTGCTTTCGCTCCTCTTGTCATGACCGACTGGCTCGAGCATACTGCGGCGCTGACATCGCTGCAGTTAATTTCAGGAGGTCTAAGAAAACGCAGTAGCAGCGAAATCAGCGACAGCGACGAAGATACCAGCTTAGCTCCAGCTCGAGTGACGACGAGGCAGCCGTTCTCGGCGAAGTCTTTGCCGACTCATTCGCCTTGCCAGCGAAGAGGCCCAAGATATGGCGTTACGTCGAAGACGTTGTGCGCACCTATTCGGATGAAGAGCTAGGTATGTTGTTTGCTAGAAGACAATACGACAAATTCCCCTCAGATGGAACTCGCCTTCGGAGATGACGGTCGCTTTACGGCATACGTGTTTGGTATTGCTTAATAGACCCTTTGCGAAACGTACAGCGCCACGACGGCAGAAAATTTTGGGAACCCTCGGTACAGATCACGCGCACGCGCTTTCTCGTTGCGCCTCCGCGACTGCGCGCGCGTACCGGCAGCTACCGCCAGCAGCCGTCGCAGCCATCCCGCCGAGTCGTACGTCGTTGCCGGCGTACCGTATCTATGGCAGCGTAAAGGCATCGCGACAGGTGAACTCATTCCAATACGTTATTCGTCGGAACTTACCTTCACGTATTGAAGTGTCACCAAATCCATTTAGTTTGCACCGCAACCATGGCAGGTTTCGACCAGGTTCGACAAAGCGTTGGTGCAGCAGACGACAGAACCGGTACAAAGGAGAGGGATACGAAAGGGGCAGCCGTCGGATGCTTTGTTGCCGTGGTAACCTGTGCCTGCTCGCGTATGCCACGTGGAAGCCGGGGGAGGGGCATACCGAGGACTCCCATTAGTTGAAGCGCGGCGCGCGCGGCCTTTTGGGATTTTTGCAAAGGGCCTATTGCATCCTGCGGCTCGTACAAAAGTACTTGTAGTTGTCTTCATCGGGTTTATATAACTGTAAGGAAAAATAAATATTGCCTCAACGTCGGGGTCACCGTTAATAAAGTAGTAACAATCAACATTTTTGTCAAAGCATGAAGTTCCCATCAGAACTTCATGCTTTCAGCAAGATAGCAATGGGAACCAAAACTGTTAAAAAGCGAGGGCAGACGCTATGAAAGCGGTGGCAGCGCGTGCAACTGGGTGGATCGCTTACTGAGGCCGCTTGCGCGGAGCGCTCGGCATCTGCCTGGGCGAAGGGCTGGATCGCGCATCCCCGCTTGGTCGCTGCAGCTGCAGCGCGAGAGTGAAGCCACCGATCGGCGATTTTGCATGTTGAAAAATCGCGTTTTTGGAGCGTTGCGGAGGCTGGCAGCAACATGCTGAAGACACGTTTTCTACTCGTTCGTAGTCATTCGTCGAAGAAGCTCTTTGAAACCCGGTGTAAGCCCTGAGACTTGTCGTTGAGAACATGTGGAAGCGCAGTGCCGCAGTGAAAATGCCCAACTCATCGAAAGCAAGTTTCGCCGCCACGATGCAACGCGCAGGTCACGAGTGACCCGCGCGTTGCATCATTGAACTTTTTTCATAATGCAACGTGCGGGACCCTTGTGACGTCACACGTGACGTCAATTGTGACGTCATTATAGGAAACGTCCCATAATGCAATGCGCGGGTCACGAATGCGACTGCACATTGCATTATAGGACGTTTCCCATGACTCAACGCGTAGTTACGCCGACGGCGACGTTGGCGTCGCCGGCCCGCGCGTTGCATCATGAGACGCTTCCGATAATGCAATGCGCGGGTCACAAATGAGACGGCGCGTTGCATTATGGGACGTTTCCCATAACCCAACGCGCGGTTACGCCGACGGCGATGTTGGCGTCGCCGTCGCCGACCGCGCGTTGAATCATGGGACGCTTCCCATAATGCAACGCGCGGGACCCTCGTGACGCCACACACGCCGTCATTATGGGACGTTTCCCATAATGCAACGCGCGGTTACGCCGACGGCGACTGCGACGGCGATGCCGCTCAAGCCGGAAACGGGCGCCTAAGAGCTGCTCTTTAAAAAATAATAGATGTAAACCAAATTAAATTTTCATTCCACAGCCATGTTTGATCCCGTCTTTTTTAACAAAACTGAAATAAGCCTTTGTTAAGTGGTTTAAGGATGACGCGGCGTCAATACTAGGCCACGGATAATATTAGGTGTCACCTTTTAGCATATTGAAGACATGCCCAACCTAACGGTCATTTGTAACCATCATATAGTTTACATATCAGCGAAAAAGCCATGTCGGTTACATATCAAAACTTGCGTGGCTCAAATGGCCTGTGAAAGCAGCGAAAAAACGATGTCGGCCAGTCACCGAAAACTCAGTGGCTGAACTGGCCGGTGATAACAGAAAGAAAACGATGTCGGCCAGTCAGCGGATACTCCACGGCTAGACTGGCCGCTGACTACAGCAAGAAAACGATGTCGGCCAGTCACCGGAAACTCCATGGCTAGACTGGCCAGTGACTACAGCAAGAAAACGATATCGGCCAGTCACCGGAAACTCCACGGCTAGACTGGCCGGTGACTACAGCAAGAAAACGATGTCGGCCAGTCACCGGAAACTCCATGGCTAGACTGGCCGGTGACTACAGCAAGAAAACGACGTCGGCCGGTATCGGGAACTTTCCGGCTGGTGCTGGCCAGTTTAGACAACGAGTCCCCGATATCGGCCGGCCTCGGTTTCTCACCGGCGTCCCTGGCCGGGATCCGCCGTACAGCTCCCGGTACTGGCCGACGTAATCCCAGTATCGGCCGACATGGTGTGCTACCTGGGTGGTTATTTGGGCCAGGTGGTTTATAGCTCGAGAAAAAGTGCCAAAAGAGTACAAGGACCAAGACATGAGGAAGAAGACATGGCTCCCTCAGCCCGTTTTATGTTCGACTTTAAAGGAATGCCGGCGTCTTTTTGATACCTGTTACCAAGCAAACACAGTCCAGGTGTCGAAACGAAAGGACATGTTTTCTGGAATTGTGGTCTTCTCTATCCTGAAATCGGTTCACGAGCCTAGTGTAATATTCTAAGTTGAAAAGGGGACCAAAACTACATGATAAGGAAAGGTGGTTAGCGTCCGGTGACCTAAGCAGACGCCCGGAGACGTAGAGAAGCCGACCAGCCAAGTCAAGGGTCAGCGAGCATCTGTTCTTTTTCCGCCCCGCGCAAGGCGCGTGCCGTTCGCTCGTGTTTATTGCGCGGTCAGCTTGAGACCGGAAGCGGATCTTCTTTAATTCAAAGAATACAACACGTAGTTTGTCTCCAGCGGGCAAAGTGAAATGGTAGTTCTCCCGACAAGTGAGACTCATCATCAACGATACTGGTACAGCCTCTTAAAGGGCAACTGCACTCCCAAGGAGCATCTTTTTCTAATCTACATGGATCCAACAAGTGTCTCAAAAATAATTCTTGCCCCTCCCCCCCCCAAAAAAAAAACAAAAAAAACATAGTACAATATTTACGTCATGCGGGGCACTTTATCCAAGTTTGACGTTTTCACCCAGTTTCGCTTCCTTTCTACAGATTGACTTTATTTTGAGGACCGAGCCAAAGAAATATAGTCAACTTTAAGTAAGCACGCGAAAATGTACAAACTTGATATGTGCCCGATGGCGTAAATATTGAGGTAAAAAAGTGAAAACTATTTACAACTCCCTGTAATGCCGAATTGGAGCGCAGCTCTAGAGGAGGAGGAGGGAAGGGTACTGAGGGGAGGGTAGACCCCTCCTCCTCCTCTTCCTCCTCCTCCCCTCATTCTTTAATATGCTCCGGGGGGGTCACCTGACCTCGGGGGGGAGGGGGTTATGTGACCTCGGGGGGGGGGGGGTGTCACGTGACTTCGGGGAGGAGGGGAGGGGGTCACGTGACCTTGGGGTAACCTGGGGGGTCACGCGACCTTGAGGTGACCTTGGGAGGGGTCACGTGACCTTGGGGGTCGCGTGGCCTGGGGGTCACGTGACCTTGGGCTGACCTTGGGAGGGGTCACGTGACCTTGGGGGGTCACGTTACCTTAGGGGTCACATAACCTGAGGGTTACCGTGACCTTGAAGTGAAGTTGGGGGTCACCTGACCTTGGGGTAACCTTGGTTACGCCGACTGCGACGGCAACGCCAACGCTGCTCAAGCCGGAAACGGGCGCCTAAGACCTGCGCTCTAAAAAGTATTTTTGGTGCGAAATGGTATTTGAAACACACTTCTTTGAATCATGTAGTTTAGAAACTTTTCTTGAAAGTGCACTGGTCCTTTGAGGTGCCCACAGCTCGGGCCCGGGACTAAATAACAATCTGGAAACAAAATAGTTGACCTGCATTCACGTAGGGTTATCTGACATTCATCTTGTCTTTCGTTTGTTCTTTGCATTGCTTTGTTTACCTAATAAAATGTGTTCTGTTTCATCCTTAAACTTAGAAAATTTTTGTAAGTGCTCAAAGTTGCGGAATAGTCATATTGGGTACGAATCGAATGTCATTCACAAAATCGTTGATTCATGCTCTATGCATTCTTGCAAAGACCATTCACGCGATTTTTCGCATGAATGATCTTTGCATGAATGATCTCTCCGATTCCGGTTTTTAAACATGGAATTCGCTCTACTGTCTCTAACTATCGCCCGATATCTTTAACATCTGTCTCATCCAAACTATTTGAACACATACTTTACTCTCACATCATGACTCACTTAACAACAAACAGATTCCTCTTTAAGCATCAACATGGATTCCAAAAAGGACTATCATGTGAGACGCAGCTCTGTGACTTCATTCATGATCTACACACAAACCTCGATTGTCATGCCCAGACAGACGCCGTCTTTCTTGATTTCTGCAAAGCTTTCGACCGTGTCCCCCATCAACGTCTCCTTTCCAAGCTGTCCTCTCTCCACCTTGATCCTTTAGTGTTTGCATGGATACGCGACTTCCTTTGCTCCCGCGTACAGTTCACGGTCATCAATGATCACGAGTCCCCCTTAACAAATGTCTTCTCTGGTGTTCCGCAAGGCTCCTTTCTCGGGCCTCTGCTTTTTTTAATATTTATCAATGACCTTCCTTCCACCATTTCCTCTAAAATACGCCTCTTCGCAGACGACTGCGTAGTCTATAACAATATAACATGTGTGCATGATCACAACCATCTACAAGATGACCTTCTAAAAATTAACCAATGGTGCAACACCTGGTTGATGTCACTAAACAAATCCAAATGTAAATTAATCCGCTTCACCAGAAAGAAATCTGTCCTATATCATCAGTACTTCTTCGACTCCGCCCTAATCGAAACCGTTTCAATGTATAAATATCTTGGTGTAAGACTAACATCGGACCTCTCATGGAATAACCACATTGAAGCCATACATGCTGACTCATCGAGAACTCTAGGCTTCATCCGACGTAACTTGCGCAGTGCTCCTCCACTCGTCCGCAAAATGGCGTACGACACGTTCATCAAACCAAAATTAGAATATGCAGCTTCCGTCTGGAGTCCCCATCAGGCCTACCTCATCAACCACCTGGCAGCAGTGCAAAACCGAGCCGCTCGATTCATCTTGTCTACTTACGATTTTTCTGTCAGTGTATCCGCGTTAAAAAGTCAACTAACCTTGTCTTCTTTGCAGCTCCGCAGAAAACTCTCTCGCCTCTGTCTTCTTCATAAAGTCTACTATCATTGCCCCGACCTCAAGAACTCTTTGTTATCACCTCCTGACAGAACATCTTCTCGTCTTAACAACTCCTGCACAATCAAACGTGTTTCCGGTTCCACAAACGCATTCAATCAGTCTTTTCTTCCTCAAGCCATCTCCGACTGGAGCAGCCTACCATCCTCCATCGTCACCATCGTGGACCCAGAAGTATTTCTGTCAAGCTTACGGATTCATTTTTCTTGTTATTAGTATTTTTTACCAGTTTGTACGATTAATGAGCTTGACCTGGATGTGTAAATTAGCTTGTGTTTCTTCCTTTTCTTGTTTCTATAACGTGTATATACCCCCCTCATGTAATGCCCTAACCGGGCCCTTAAGGTGAAAATAAATGAAATGAAATGAAATGAATCCGCGAGCTCAACACGAAAAACCAGAAAATTGCGGTCCGAAAGATTGGTTCTGTCAACAACTGTGCCCTCTGCCGACGCCTGTGATGGCATCCTGCGATGCAATGAAGCACAAGAAGTGAAGGTAAGGATGCCTCTATTTCAAATGTTTCCTGCAAAATTGGTTGTGCAGCATGTCCAACCTGTTTTGGCGACCTGTCCTCAATTTTAGAGCGCAGATCTTAGGCGCCCGTTTCCGGCTTGATTGGCGTCGCCGTCGCCGTCGGCGTAACCAAGGTCACCCCAAGGTCACGTGACCCCCATAGGTCACCCCAGGGTCACGCGACCCCCCAGGTCACGTGACCCCTCCCAAGGTCACCCCAAGGTCACGTGACCCCCAGGTCACCCCAAGGTCACGTGACCCCCAGGTCACCCCAAGGACACGTGACCCCGGTCACGTGACCCCTCCCACGGTCACCCCAAGGTCACGTGACCCCCAGGTCACCCCAAGGGCACGTGACCCCCCAAAATCACGTGACCCCAGGTCACGGTCTCCCAGGTCACGTGACCCCCCCCCCCCAAGGTCACGCAACCCCCCGAGGTCATGTAACCCCCCCCTCCCCCCGAAGTCACCCGACACCCCCCCCCCCCCTCGAGGTCACGTGACCCCCTCCCCCCGAGGTCAGGTGACCCCCCGGAGCATATTAAAGAATGAGGGGATGAGGAGGAGAAGGAGGAGGAGGAGGAGGAGGAGGAGGAGGGGTCTACCCTCCCCTCAGTACCCTTCCCTCCTCCTCCTCAAGCGCTGCGCTCCAATTCGGCGTTACAGGGAGTTGTAAATGGCTTTCACTTTTTTTTCCAATTATTAATGGGAAAGCATTATATGCCCCATTTTGCGAAATTTCGTCGTAGTTGTGACGGAGTGATGGCACCAAAAATTGCCGACGGCGTACGTAGAGCAAAACACGTCACAGATGTTCAGAATGACGTCACATTTCTTAGGGAAGGTCCTGTGAACAAAGTAAATTAAGTACTTTGAAAATAAATGTTAGACGCGGTGGGAGTCGAAACTGGGCCCCTGGGTTGCCAAGTTGTTTTATTCTGCGGGGCGCAGAATGAAAGAGACATAGTCGCTGTGGACTAGCAAGACAAAAGGGTTTATCTTACACTAAGGTCAGCAACGTATGTACAAAAAGAACACCAACCAGTCCGCCATGCCAAGCCATGCACACGCCTGCGAGAGTCTCACCGCGCGTGAACAACCTCGACGTCTTTTACTTACGCGCGTGAACTCCGACATGCTATATCCAACATCCCCCTTCCTTAGAATATTGGGAACATAGCTGGACTGTATACAGTTCTACAAGTCTTTCTTGAGTTCCGCGAGCTCATAGCTCTGGACACATGAATTGCTCCAAAGCTCTCTTCACGATGGCTGAAAACGTTTTGGAGGAATTATGCACCTCCCACTCCTAGTGTGCTCGTGTGTTGGGTCGTAACACTACGTAGGGACTTTAGTGCTTGTAGTTGTGTCTCCACTGTCATCCATAGCAGGCGAAGACTGCTCCGGAAGCGGTACTAAGTGAGTGCGGTCACGGCGTACGGACTCTTTCTCAGTTTCTACCCAGTAGGATCTGGGCTCATCGGCTTGACCACTGACGACGCTTTGGCGCTGGAGGTCTATCAGCCAGGCGTCTGTACCATCGTCTAGAGGGGACAGGTCTCGTACGCCGTGACGCCGATCGAAGTCTTGCTTGTGTTTTCGACGACTTTCTCTCTCGAATAGCCTCAGCTGTTTTCTCGTCGGGAGTATGAGGACGAAGACTCTCGGAGGCCACTGGGAGAGTCGTACGAAGCTTCCTTCCCATCAAGAGTTCGGAGGGGCTGTACCCGTTCTTGAGGGGGCTTGTCCTATATGCGAGCAGTGTCTCGTAGGGATATTTTGATTTGTCTAAGGACCCTTTTATTATTTTTACCGCCGCTTCGGCGAGCCCGTTGCTCTGAGGGTAGTGCGGACTCGAGGTCACATGGCGGAAGTTATACTCTTGTGCAAACTTCGCAAATTCAGAATGGCATGTCTTAGAAAACTGTGGTCCGTTATCTGAGATAACCACTTCCGGAGTGCCATGTCTGGCGAAAAGAGACTTGCAGTGGTTGACTACCGTGGCTCCGGTAAGGCTGCTCAGGCGGACTAGCTCTGGGTAACGCGAGTAGTAGTCAACCACTATCAGCCACCACTGACCACCGAGGTAAAAGAGGTCCATTCCGACCTGTTGCCATGGTCTTTTAGGGAACTCCATTGGCTTCAGTGGCGTTTGTCTGTTTCGGCTGTGTTTTAGGCTGATGTGGCACTTTTTAACAAGATTTTCCACGTCTGCGTCGATGTTGGGCCACCATACAGAACTTCTGGCTCTTGCTCGGCACTTTTCTATGCCGAAATGTCCTTCATGAAGTTGGACGAGGACTGACTTTCGGAATCTTTGAGGAATGAGGATCCTGGTTCCGCACATCAGGACGTCTCCGCCCATAGCAATGTCGGACCTGTGAATCCAATAGTCTTTAAGGTCGGCTCCTATATCTCGGCGACTTGGCCATCCAATCGCACAAAATTTGCTGATACGTTGGCATTCGTTGTCCACTTTCTGCTCAGCAGAGATTTGCTTAAGGCTTGGCGGAGTCACCGGCAGAGATGACGTCATGTGGTCTACGAAGCCTCGGATCTCCTCGGCGAGCTCCGTCGTTCCAGGCCGTTGAACTGGAGACCTAGACAGGGCGTCAGCCGCGGTGAGATCCTTTCCTGGAACGTAGGAAATGGTATAGGTGTATCTCATGAGACGCATTCGCATCCTCTGGAGCCGTGGCGTTAAGTCGTCGAGTGTTTTGAATCCGAAAATTGAAACCAGGGGTTTGTGGTCAGTTTCGAGTTGTAAACTTCTCCCAATCAGGAAATCTCGGAACTTTTCACATGTCCAAACTAGGGCGAGGCCTTCCTTTTCAATTTGCGCGTAGCGGCGCTCGGTGTCGGTAAGGACTCTGGATGCATACGCGACGACCTACGACCTTGAAGTGTCCGTTTTCCTGCTTTTGTCTCAGGACGGTACCAAGGCCGTACGACGACGCGTCAGCCGTGAGAACTGTCTGTTTTTTGGGGTCGTAGATGCCGAGTACAGGAACCGATGACAGGAGAGCCTTTCAATTTTTGAAGGCTTCTTCTTGGGGGCTTTCCCAGACGAAGTTCTGCTTCAACGACATCATTGACGACAATGGCCGCAACACTTCGGCCATGTTGGGCATAAATCTTGCTAGATATGTTGCCATCCCCATCACGCGCCTCAGCCCTTTTTTAGAGGTAGGGTGGGGCATCTCGGCAATAGCACGAAGTTTTTCCCTGTCGGGCCGCACCTCGTCGTTTTCAAGGATGTGCCCCAAAAACGATATGCTGCGCTTGCTGAACTCGCATTTGTCCTTGTTCAGGGTAACTCCGGCTGCTCTGAGACGATCCACCACTTGTCGGAGTCGTTGGTCGTGCTGCTGTCTTGTCGACCCCCAGATGAGTACATCATCCATATGGCAGACGACTCCATCCAGACCTTCCAGGATCTGAGCCATGCGTCGCTGGAAGTGTTCGGGGGCGGAAGACATGCCAAACGGCAAACGGTTAAAGCAGAAGCGTCCGAATGGCGTGATGAACGTAGTCAGGAGCTTGCTGTTTTCGCTGATTGGGATTTGCCAGAACCCAGAATTTTCGTCTATTTTGGAGAACATTTTTGCACCTTGTAGCATACCCAGAGTGTGTTCCACGGCAGGCATTGGATGCCATTCTCGCAGTATGTACCTGTTTAGTTCTGTGAAGTCCACGCAAATGCGGAGTGCCCCAGATGATTTTGGCACAACTACCATTGGCGCGCACCAAGATGTTGGCTCCGTTACTGGTGATATCACTCCTTCGTTCTGCATGCGTCGAAGTTCCTGCTTTGTTTTCTCGTACAACGGCAGGGGTACCCTCCGAGGAGACGTCAGCGCGAAAGTCTTAGCTTCTGGCTGTAGCTTGACGTCGTATTCATCTTTCAAGGTTCCTAGACCTTGGAAGAGGTCAGGGTACTCGGATTCGACGTTTCCTTTTTCGATAACGCCGATGCGTGCAGCGAGTTCAGTTAGAACATCAAGCTTCTCGATGGCAGGCTTGCCTAGAAGTGGTGACTTTAGGCTCTGAAGTACGTAAACTTCTTCAATGCTTGTTCGTCCGTTGAAAGTCATGTGCATCTGGAACGTGCCGACAACGATAAGTGGCTTACCGTTGGGGTCGTCGAGGGGCCGTTTCGCTGGCTGGAGTTGTACACCTTTGAACAGATGGCGGAAAAGGCCTTCTGGAAGCACTGTTTCATCCGCTCCTGTGTCGGCTTTGAATACAACTTCCTTGTTATTGACGACCACTGTGACGTCCCAGTTTGAAGACCTTCCGTGACTTGTGAGACCCAGGAAGCCTGGTTCTTGCTCTTGAACGCTGCGTACAGCTGGCGCCGACCGACAGACGGTGGCGAAGTGTCCTTTCTTTGAGCACTGTCTGCAAGTAGCGTCTTTTGCCGGACATGCATTCTTTGAATGTCGTTCGCGACCACACCAGCCGCAAGAGCTTGTCTGGTTCTTGCTTTTTGGGACCTTTGCAGTCGTTGACGGTAGAAGGCTCGATGCACCATCGGGGCTTTTTGTGAGGGTCTTCCGTGAGGACGGTCGATGTTTCCCGGTCCGCACGTTGTCTATGGTGACTTCGCTTAATGGCTCCTTGTGCATTACTGCTTGTTGCAGATGGACGGCCTCGTGTTGGCGTGCCACAGTCAATGCTTTCGTATAACTTAGATCCGCATCGAGCTGCAGTTTTTCAGAAACTTTCCTGTCTTTGAGGCCAACAACGAGCCTTTCTCGGATTAGCTGCTCTCGAAGGACTCCGTAGTTGCAGGTCTCTGCCAGAGCATGCAAAGCCGTAACGAAATCTTCGACGGACTCAGCGTCCTGCTGAATTCATGTGTTGAAACATGCCCTTTCAAAGATAATGTTCCGACGGGGAATGAAGTAGGTGTCGAACTTGCTCAGGACTAGATCGAACTTCTTCTGTTCAGCATCGCTGAGGTTGAACGTGTTGAACACCTCTTCAGCCTGTATACCCATCAGGTAAACTAGTGTGTCGACTTGGCTGGCTTCTGGCCTGTCGCTCAGTCCCGATGCCGTGTGGTAGCGAAGAAATCGTTTCTTCCACGTGGGCCAATCATTGGGATTCGCGAAGGCAAACGGCTCCGGTAGCGTAATCTGGAACGACGTCTTTTTTCCCCTTTTTTCATCATAACGGGACACGTCACCACAAGCCTTCGACGCCTGGCGGACATCGTCATCTTCCCGCCCGAGTTGCCACTAGCCCACAACCCTGAGCCCAGGACACGTCGATCGAAGCTCGATAAAAGGACAGCGCTCAGCGAGATCCGTCACACTTGCACGGCGGTGGTGGCGATAAAGACACCAGCAGGACGCTAAGAACTGCTTTTGAAAGCTGCAGACTCTGGCCAACACGAATTCCTGACTCTGATGCCAGGAGGACATTGTCATCTTCCAGCCCTCACTACCGCCAGCAAACAACCCCGAGGTCGGGACACGTCACCACAAGCCTTCGACGCCTGGCGGACATCGTCATCTTCCCGCCCGAGCTGCCACCAGGCCACAACCCTGAGCCCAGGACACGTCAATCTAAGCTCGATAACAGGACAGCGCTCAGCGAGATCCGTCGCACCTGCACGGCGGCGGTGGTGATAAAGACACCAGCAGGACGCCGCCAACTGCTTTTGAAAACTGCAAGTTAGTACGAGTACACGCCATTTTTTTTTTGTTTACTTGTTCAATTGCCGCCGCCGCTGTTGCTGTTCGTGTTGAATTGCTGCATTATTTTTTCTACTCAAATTAGCGAGCCTGATACGTGCCTGTCCTGCAATTAAATACTTCCTGATAATGATGCATATCTAACGTGTTCAGAGTGTAATTATGGCTACCATGTAGGTACATGCTCGGGCGTAGCTAAAACGAGCTACAGAAAAAGGAAGAGTCGTTAAAAAAGTGGGTATGCTTAACGTGCCAAACATCGAAGACGCGTGGAGGAGAGGGTGTAGCAAGCCTCAAACCCGAGTTGGAAGCTACATTTGCTAATGTACTCGCAGAAATAAACAAAAATTATCGGAAATTCCGGAAATAAGAAACAAAGCAGACTCCTTGATGTCGATCAAGGAGACTGTCGACAGTATAAAATTTTCTGTTCAGCATATGTCAAAGCAATATAACGAAGCATTAGCCGAGATGAAACGAGAAACCACAGGCAAATCAGGAAGTACAAATCTAAGGCAACAGGTGAATAATCTGGAACAGTATAGCAGGAGACAAAACATTGAAATACATGGCTTTCCACTTAGTAGTAATGCCCGTGTCCCACTAGAGCGACAGACAGAAACAAAAGACAACGACAAGCCTCAAACCAGAGTCTTTCGCGATTTGAGAGGATTTTTAGAATAAAGGAAGCTATGCTCAAACAGGAGCGTCATGCACGCGAAGGTGGCTTTGGCAGGATTGCCATCACTCGTGCTTACTTCACGAGCACCGAACGACTAAACGCCTTCCAAAGGTACCATCGCGAGCGTGCTGCATGGGTTTGAGGATTGTCGCTGTCTGTTGTCTCTGTCTGTCGCTCTAGTGGGACACGGGCATAATGAAAATCTACTCAGTAAGGTAAATGAACTCGCAAAACAGATACAGCTTGCTGATTTATGTCAAAACGAGATAGAAGGTCCTCACCGATTGCCCGCTAAGCCAAGAAAAGTCCCAGCTGTGCTTGTTCGATTCGTGTCTCGTATTACGCGGTATCAGTGGATAGAAAAAAGGGGTCACCTAAACCGAGACGAAACCGCTGTGCACCTCCTTGTTGGAAAATTTCGATGATGCAAATATGTTGGAAAAGGCTCATACAAGCGTAACAGTAATATGGGACTTCCTATACAAGCGAAAAGCCGGCTCCAGTATAGTGGATTAAGGCGGAACGATACAGGTGGGCGGAACCATACAAGCGTGTCGTATTATGCGACGTCCTACACCAGCGGAATGGGTTATTGCGGAACCATGTAGGCGGACGGAACCATACATGCATAACGTGATATGGGACATTTTATACCAGCGAAAAGGCGATACCAACATGGTGAAGCCCTATGGCTCCAGCATGGTGGTATCGCCTTTTCACTGTTGTACAGGGCGATTTAGTTTTAAGCTTTTCATATATGTTTAGCAAAGGCGTGAAATCTAAATTAATGCGGTTTATGCAGGCGAGTTGTACGGCCAGGCGTAGGTAGTATAGGGACCTAATCGTAACGATCAGTCGGATAATTAAATACAATTTGTTAATCAACTTTTTAATAAGTGAAAATTATCATATTCTTTCAATTAGCAACTTACCGAGTCATTGAAAACCAGAAAATCAACTATATTTAGAAGGGTATAATGCAAGGGTAGCATTTTACCCGTTCTGTAGAAACGCTTGATTTGGATGAGTTTCTAGGTATCAGTTCCTTATCGGAGCGAATTTCTGCGCCCACGGTCCTGTTCCCCAGGGGCTTAGACGCTCAACACACATGTGCCTTGCTTCCCTCCATCCTACGAGGGAGGCGAGGGGGTGGCTTTGCACTGCGGCCACTGGGCAGCAGGATTGCAGGTGCAGAGATGTGCTCTGGTAAGAAACCGAAGTCTGGAAACGCGTCCAAATTGACAATTTGTTTTAGAACGCCGTAAAATGCTGCTCTTGTCTTATATCTTCACAAAGAAAGTTGATTTTCTTTGTTTTGAGGATACTTAGCAAGTTTGTAATTGAAACCATGGATCTATTTTCACAAATTAAAATTTTAAGAAACATATTGCCGCGCGCGCAGCTGGCCAAGTAGGCAGCGCGCGCGTGGCCTAACGGTTATCGCGCTTGCTTCCCACGCAGAAGGCCAGGGTTGGATTCCTGGCCGCGGCTACACATTTTTGTTGACAGTGTGATTTGATGTTCTGGTGAATTCGAGAACCGTCTTGTTGATTCGAGCTTAGAATGTTCTACGCGCCGAACCTTGTACGCCGAACGATCCAGAAACCCACGAGGGTACATAAGGGATTCCGCAAGGCGAGCGGAGTCAGTCTCGCCCCAGCGTTCGACTCTGCTGCTACGCCGACTTCGGCGCCCGCGACGCTCTGCTATTATCTTTTGTACCCTTTTATTTTTCGCACAAGTTCGCTACATTAAACGTTTATTTATTACTGTTTATTTATTGTTTATTGGTCACCACCCGTGACATTTTGGTGGAGGTGCGGGGTACCGCATGCCCCTGCCGCGTACCCCTCCGAGGGCCCGCAGTGCAAGTCCGACGCCTAGCCCACGAAGAACCAACGAAAGCACTTCCGAGATCCGGTTCAGTCGTTGCACCCAAGGCCTACACCCGGAATTCGGACATCTGCCGCCCAAGACTAAGCAGCCAACGAGGCCAACGATGGACAGCCAGTCGTCGCTGAACCCGTCCACCGCCAGCGTCGTATACCTGCCCGGCGCACCCAAAACTCCGACGCCTTTCCACGGAGACGCCCACGAGGACATCGAGGACTGGCTGCAACATTATGAACGTGTGGTCCGACATAACGGGTGGTCACCTGAGCACTGCTTGCAGAACCTTCACTTTTCGCTGGAAGGAACTGCGAGGCACTGGCTGGAAATCCACGAGGCTTCTTTGACGTCGTGGGAACTGTGCAAGCTAGAACTGAAGAAGACGTTTACCAGCCAACACCGAAGCCGGAGGGCCGAAGACATCCTTCGAACAAGGGCTTAAGGTCCTAATGAAAGCATCACCAGCTTCGTCGAGGATGTTCTTCACCTGAGCGCCCGCGCCGACCCCAGGCTACAAAGGAGAAGAAGCTGCGACACCTGATGAGGGGTGTGAGAAGCGAGATATTCGGAGGTCTCAATCGCAATCCTCCGATAACACCACAAACAGTGCTTACAGGGGTACCACAAGGCTCTGTTTCGGGGCCCATTCTTTTTCTCTCTACGTCAATGATTTTCCTTCTGTTTTATGTCAGTCTGAAGCACTCATGTATGCAGACGATACGGCATTAGTTTTTGTCGGGGACACAATAAGTGAACTACAAGGTAAAATAAATGAAGAATTAACAAGGGTCTTAACGTGGTACACTAGTAACCAACCCAAGCAGCACGGATTTTGGCCGAGCAATGGCCAATGTCTGGCGATGGTCTGTTGGCCAGTGGCCAGGGAGTGGCCATTCATCGGCCAATGCTTGGCCGATGGCAGTTGTCCAGTGGCCATTGGCCAATGACCAGATAAAGGCCAGTCACCGGCCAGTCTCTGGCCACTGTCTGGCCACTTGGCCAAGTACCATTGCCAGCCATTGGCCGATGACTGGCCAACTCTGTTCTGCTTGGGAACTCACACTTAACATTAAAAAAACTATGTACACTGTGTTTCACTCTAGGAGAAGGCAAACAAATTCTGAAGAACTAGATATACTTAGACAACCTGCAGTTGCTGCATGTTTCCTGTTACAAATATGTGGGTGTCTTGTTTGAAACCGATATGCATTGGAAGAATCAAATTAAAAACATAAGCAAAAAACTTGCACACGGATGGTACACACTACTAAAGGCTCAAGAGTTTTTTTAATTCGTCTATACTGCGCATTCTATACTTTGCATGTGTACATAGTCACTTGAATTACTGTATAGAGTCTTGGGGCGGAACATACACCACGTATTTAGAGCCACTCAGTCGATTGCAGAAAAGGGCTATGAGACTCATTACTTATTCTAGATATACCGAACCATGTGGTCCTCTATTTCGATCAGTTGGTGTGCTGCCACTAGACCTCGTATACAACTTAAAAATAGCTGAAACAGTCTTTAAAATAATAAAAACTAACGACCCACTCCAATTACAGATATTTAAATTACCATTACGGAATACGAGAGCTGCAACAAATAATCTGTTTGATTTGCCATCTTGTCGAAATGTTTATGGAGAAAGGCTTATTGAATTCAACGGTGCCCTGGTATGGAATGATATCCCTACCGACATCAAATGTAAACTCAATATATTGCCATCCTTAAAGAAGTATTTAATTAAATTGCGAGCCAATGAATAAGTTCAATATCATGCCCTATATATTTTTCTTTAATTAGTATGTATGTTTTGTGAATACTTTGATGTGAGCGTACATTTGTTTTGTTTGCCTGCCGCATTGTTAAGGTTATTTCTAATTTTGGACCCGCGACTAGCCTCCACGGCTATGGGTCCAAGCAACGATTGTGTATTTAAAAAAAGAATAACAAAGGAATAATAAAGGAAAGAAGAAAGAAAGAAAGAACTGTCGACGGGTTCGTCACGGAGGCGATGAATGTGGAGCGTGTCCTACTAGCACGCGCCAGACACTACGAGTGACACCCTGGCGTGACTACTCTGGCGACATCCGGATACGACCTTGGTATACCGACCTCCCAGGCATCCGTGACATCATCCATGAAGTCGTCCGGGAAGAAATCCGCAAGATGTTCCCAGCTACGGATCGCCCGTCCTCCCTGTCGCTCGCCGAGGTCGTCCGAGAGGAAGTCCACCGAGCCTTCCAACCTGAGGTTCCGATCAACACGACGGCGCCAGAGGAGCCGACTTTGAGGTACGCCGCCATGGCCCCACGACCGCCGCAAGCTAACCGCCAGACCACGGCGCCACCCCGACGAGACCCTCCGATGCCACAGTATCCTCGACGCCAGGAAGGACAAGTCCAGGACGTTCACCCGGAGCAACCCTCGTCGAGCAAGACCGACGTGTGGCGAACGGCCGACCGACGCCCGCTCTGCTATTACTGCGGGGAAGCCGACCATGTGTACCGCCGATGCCCATACCGAGGACTCAAACTGCGAGCATTCCACCCAAACGATTCGCGCCCCCGGTATGGTGAACGCCCTCGGGAGATCGACGAGTACCTGCGACGACCCCCGTCCCCCGAGCCTGCGTCCCGCCGAGAGTTCCGGTCGCCATCGCCGCGACGTCCAGCTTCGCTGATGCACCGACCCTGACGTGAAAGCCTGTCGCCCCTCGCTCCTCGCCGGGGAAACTAGGAGCGGCAACCCCTGGAGGTGGAGTTGCCGAAGACGACCGACGTAAAGAGCCTCCAAGAACGACGGAGCGCTCCCACTCTCCCGACGCCACGCATCACAACGACGCTCCTGCATCAGTGTCCAACAACCTAAACGTTGTGATCGACGGCCTTGACGCATCGGCACTCGAGGACACCGGAGCAGACTACTCAGTCTTGAGTGGGAGGCTCTCCCGCCGCCTTCGAAAAGTCATGACGCCGTGTTATGGACCACAAATAACAACCGCCGGAGGACACCTCATTACACCAGTCGGGAGATGCACTGCTCGCGTCGAGATCCATGGTGAGACGTGCCCTGTCAAGTTCGTCGTTCTTCAAGACTGTTCGACGGACGTTATCCTCGGAATGGACTTTCTCTGCGAGTATGGCGCCGTCAGCGACCTCGGGGCAAACCAGTTGACGCTGCGAAAGCCTGTTCTGCCGCCGGTGGAGGCCAACACGACGTCATCCGCGATCCGAGTTATAGCCGCCCATGTGAATCTGCCGCCGCGGTCGAGTGTTTTTGTCACCGTCATAACCGACACAGCCATGCACGGTGAAGCTCTTCTGGAAGGCAGCGTCCAACTACTCCTTGAAAAAGGAATTGGCGTCGCACGAGGCGTAACGGATCTTGAAGAAGGACAAACAACTGTTCTCGTGACAAACTTTCGAGAGGAACCGCAGCACCTAACGAAGGGTACCACCATGAGCTACGTCGAGGAGCTTCAGGCGCCAGCCGTGGTCACTGCAGTCTCCGAGGAAACCTCGTCGCCACAGCAGAAGAACACGACGCCGCCGCCGCTCGAGATCGACCCCGAGCTCCCAGCTTCGAAGCGCCGGCAACTAGTTGATCTCTTCGCTGAATACAGTGACTGTTTTGCCACGACATCGAAAGTTCGCCAAACACCAATGGCAAAACATCTCATTATTACCGACGACGACGCATTAACTGTCCACCGGTCGCCGTATCGAGTATCCTTAAAGGAAAGGAAAGTGATTCAAGATGCTGGACGACGACATCATTCAACCCTCAAAAAGTCCATGGGCGTCCCGAGTCGTGCTTGTAAAGAAGAACCCTGTGATTCTGCGTGGACTATCGTCGACTGAACGCTGTGACGAAGAAGGACGTCTATCCGCTCCCCCGCATCGACGATACGTTAGACCGACTGCGCCACTCCCGATATTTTTCGTCGATGGACATGAAGAGTGGTTACTGGCAGATTGAAGTTGACGAACGTGACCGGGAGAAAACTGCCTTCGTCACTCCCGACGGACTGTACGAATTCAAAGTGATGTCGTTCGGACTTTGTACAGCACCAGCCACCTTCCAGCGCGTCATGGACACCGTGCCGGCAGGTCTGAAATGGCAGAGCTGCCTCGTCTACCTGGACGATGCCGTGGTATTCTCACGAGATTTCGATGAACACCTCAGACGACTTCGAGCCGTGTTTCAAGCCATCAAGACCGCCGGCCTGTCACTCAAGCCAACAAAGTGTCGGTTCGCCTATGGGGAACTAAAGTTCCCGGCCACGTCGTGAACAACAAAGGTGTTCTACCTGACCCCGAGAAGACCCGCGCCGTAGCTGCATTTGCGCCGCCGTCTGACAAGAAGGCAGTGAGAAGATTTCTCGGACTCTGTGCCTACTACAGGCGCTTTGTTCGAGACTTCGCCAAACTATCCGCACCGCTGACACACCTCACGAAGGACGCCGTAAAGTTCGATTGGACAGACGAGCACCAGAGGTCATTCGACGAGCTCAAAAGAAGACTACAGACGCCCCCGATTCTCGGCCACTTCGATCAGTTTGCTGAAACCAAGATCCACACCGACGCCAGTAACACCGGACTGGGTGCGGTACTAGTCCAAAGGAAGGACGGCGCAGAGCGAGTCGTCGCATACGCAAGTCGGACTCTGTCTAACGCGGAGAGGAACTATTCAAGTACTGAAAAGTAGTGCCTCGCCGTCGTCTGGGCAATAACAAAGTTTCGCCCATATTTGTATGGAAGTCCTTTTCGCGTGAACACAGACCACCACTCGCTCTGCTGGCTGGCGAATCTCAAGGACCCCTCCGGACGCCTCGCGCGGTGGAGCCTACGACTGCAGGAGTTCGACATGACCGTGGTGTACAAGTCCGGCCGGAAGCACAATGACGCCGACTGCCTGTCGAGGGCCCCAGTCGAGGCCGGTCCTTCCTGCACCAAAGAAGACGACGATGAGTGTTTCCTTGGCGCTCTGGATGTCAGCGACATGGCAGCACTCCAACGAGACGACACTGAGCTGCGAGCACTCATTTAGCACCTAGTGGGACAAGGAAGCGCCACTCCCCGCGGTTTTGTACGAACACTGCCAACTTTCTCCATCCGACAAGGTGTGCTCTACAAGGAGAACTTCAGCGACAACAGCACGGCGTGGCTGTTGGTGGTCCCTTCCAGTCTTCAAGAAGAAATATTTCAAGCCTGCCATGATGACCCGACGGCGGGACACCTTGGTTACAGCAGGACTCTTGCCAGGATACGCGAAAAGTACTACTGGCCCAAGCTTCCGAAGACGTGCACCACTACACCCGATCTTGCCACGAGTGTCAATGACGGAAGAAGCCACCGACGAGACCGGCAGGACTTCTTCAGCCTATTGCGCCGCCATCTGCCCCATTCCAGCAAATCGGTATGGATTTACTCGGACCTTTCCCACCGTCGACGCAAGGAAACCGATGGATCATCGTCGCAACCGATTATCTCACGCGGTACGCCGAGACAAAAGCCCTTCCATCAGGAACGGCTGTTGAAGTCGCGAAGTTTTTCATCGAGTACATCGTCCTCCGGCACGGTGCTCCCGAAGTCCTGATCTCAGACCGTGGATCATCATTCATGGTCCAGCTGACGCAAGAAGTCCTTCGTCTCAGCCACACCAGGCATCGCCGCACCACGGCGTACCACCCGCAGACCAACGGGCTAACGGAGAGACTCAACAAGACCATCGCCGACATGATCTCCATGTACGTCGACGTGGAGCACAAGACATGGGACGAGGTGCTGCCGTACGTTACATTTGCCTACAACGCCCAGGTGGTTGCCCAAAAAGCAGAAGAAGTCCGTCAGCTCGCCAGACTCCGGATTAAGGCTCAACAACGTGTCGACACTGGCCGCTACAACCTTCGTCGTCGGGACGCCCACTTCCAGCCCGGTGACAGGGTGTGGGTGTGGACACCGATTCGCTGCCGCGGTCTCAGCGAGAAACTCCTGAAACGTTACTTTGGACTTTACAGAGTGCTTCGACGACTCGGGTATCTGAACTACGAGGTAATGCCCGACGGAACACGGACTTCGTCACGCCGCCCTCCACGACCGGAAGTCGTCCACGTCGTGCGACTGAAACCGTACTACGCTATATAGGACTGTGGACCTTATGTGTTCCAAATGACTCTTTAGTTTACCGTTCAGTTTTATTTGCTTCGTTTTGTTTTTGGGTTGCAACGAGACGATACACTTTTTAAAGGGGGGAGTAATACGGCGCGCGCAGCTGGCCAAGTCGGCAGCGCGCGCGTGGCCTAACGGTTATCGCGCTTGCTTCCGACGCTGAAAGCCAGGGTTCGATTCCTGGCCGCGGAGGCGCATTTTTGTTGACAGTGTAATTTTATGTTCTGGTAAATTCGAGAACCGTCTTGCTGATTCGAGCTTAGAATGTTCTACGCACCGCACCTTCTACGCCGAACGATCCAGAAACCCACGAGGGTACATAAGGGATTCCGCAAGGCGAGCGGAGTCAGTTTCGCCCCAGCGTTCGACTCTGCTGCTACGCCGACTTCGACGCCCGCGACGCTCTGTTATTATCTTTTGTACCCTTTTATTTTTGGCACAAGTTCGCCACATTAAACGTTCATTTATTACAGTTTATTTCTTGTTTATTAGTCACCACCCGTGACAATATTATACTTAAAGAGAAGCTGAAGCGGTTTTGCATTTGAGGAAACACATTAAAATATTCCTTTTGACCTCCAGGGTATCAAATATCAAAATTATTTCTCAATTTGGTTAATCGAGGCTGCATAGAATCATTTGTAAAGTACTGCTGGAGGCACTTCCCTGGAAAGCGACGTCACAAAAGAAGCTTTAGCAATCTTTGATCACGCATCTTCAGCGCCTATCAAAGCAATGAACGCATATGCTATTTTTTAAAAGGGGAGAAAATTATGTCACGACTGGTGCCAGTGTGGGAGGATATACCAAGAAAACTTGCGATCGGACGCGCGGCCCTTAAGCGACACACGCTTGGCGGCCGAAAGGTCTTCTTACGATGTCACTATTGGTACGATGTTTTTTTTTTTGTGTTTTCTCACGTTTAGTTACATCTTTGTGGAAAACGAACGGGATATTCAGATTCGCAGGATAAAACTACACTCTCAAGAAAAAAGGGTGTCAAAAGGTGTATTTTTACACCCTTTGTCCCATATAATACACCCCCAAATTTCAATTTGACATACAGCGCCCTACAGTCGAACAGACGGCCCGAAATTTTAGGAAGGGCTTGATAGCCGTGTGGTACAACTTATTAAAATAGCTAATGTACGTTTTACTGAACACAAAAAAAAATAATCCGGGTTTTCTTGGCCTTACTGAAAAAACTCGGTGTTTTCTCTCTGTGGTCTTTGATGCGTACTTTAGTTTTTAAAATGTTGTGCCACGCGGCTATCAAGCCTTTCTTAAAATTCCGTGTCCTTTGTTCGACTGTAGGGCACTGTACTATCGGGGAAAAATGAAATGCGAACAGAAGAGCGCGTGGCTCGCGGTACAGGCTGCGCCGCCTGGAAGTGAGCCTAGGAGCGAGGGTGCGTGGCCTACTCCGACATGTTCACGCCCCTCCCTCTGCGCTCCCCAAGCTTCAGCAATGCGCCTCTTAGTGCGCTGAAAGCTATCACCGCTATCTTTGCTGGCTCAGCGCGTGCGGTGCAAAGAAGCTCGCCGCACTCGCCGAGTAGGCAAAGATAGCGGTGACAGCTTTCAGCGCACTGAGAGGCGCATTGCCGAAGCTGCGGGAGTGCCAATAGAGGGGCGTGAACACATCGAAGTAGGCCACGCACCCTCGCCCCTAGGTTCACTTCCAGGCGGCGCAGCCTGTACCGCGAGCCACGCGCTCCTCTGTTCGCATTTCATTTTTTCCCGATAGTACATCGAATTGAAATTCTGGGGTGTATTATATGGGACAAAGGGCGTAATTATACACCTTTCGACAGCCTTTTTTCTTGAGAGTGTACGCTAGAATGAACCTCCATCTAGTTTTCTGCATGGAGTCTGGCACTTCTCTGTAATAAGCCGACTGATCATTACAAATTAGCCTTTCATACTATGCCGCCCTGGCCATATAACTCACGTGAACAGACCGCGTAAATGTAGCTTTTACGGCTTTTTTAGAACAAATCTGTAAAACATAGAAAAAAACAACACCCTGTAGAATCTCCCCCAATACAATAAGATTATATGGTTCCTTCCCCGCTTGTATCGTTCAAGAAGGACTTGTGGCAATCCAGACTTTCATTGGAATGCTTGATGTCAGCGAGTCTCTACACCAGTGAGTGGTTTTAAACAAGCATGACGTTTGCACACCAGTAAGCCCTTATCCGAGGCCCTCTAGGAACACTAAAAGCAGAGACGAAATGTATACTGACCTTGTAGATATGATTGCAGGTATTTATTTTTAGAAGAATCGCATGCAGCAAAGTTTAACTTTGCTCAAAAGAAGATAATTATAAATTCAATACTGAACAATGGTGTCCCTTGAGCTGTCAGACCGAATTCCCACTCTTGCCACTCAGGAGTTCCTAACTTGTGCGTAAAGGATCAGCACAACCCATATTTGTGCTGCGAGCGCACCTGCAATATAAAAGTTGAATAAACATGAGATAAAAAATAATACGTTTACAATTCTCTGTAATGTGAAATTGGAGCACAGATCTTGAAAAGGAGGATGGGAGAGTTCCCGTCCTCCCCCTCCCCTCCTACTCTTCTGCTCCCTCCCATTTAGGGGGAAATTTCCCTGAATTTAGCGGGAAAATTTCCCCACTAAATTTAGCGGGTTAAGTTTCCCACTAAATTTAGCGCGGAAATTGATGTCACGTGACCTCAACACCAATGCAGTTTTCCCGCTAAAAGTAGCGGGAAAAATGACGTCGCATGACCGTGTCACGTCATCCATAAAAAAATTCCGTTTCTCAGCCAGATTTAGCGGAAATATTAACGTCACATGACCTCAACATTAATTCAATTTCCTGCCAAGTTTAGTGGGGCGGTTACGCCGACAGCGACGCCGCGAAATGCGGAAACAGGTGCCTAAGAGCTGCGCTCAAAAAACGAAATGCCTCAGGTGAAATAAAGTGAAAATGAGAGATAAGACAAAGAAAAGAGAATCTAAGATGCCGTTCTTAGATCCTTCCTTTTGTCCGTTCTCAAATGTTTTGATTTCAAGAAATGTTTTCTCTTTATTCATTTCCAGGGAACCCCTCCCAGTTTCAGCACGAATGCAATAAATCAATGCAGACTAAACCCTGTGAACTATAATGCACATGAAAATGAATGTTTGCCACATGGTCATGTATGAGTCGGTGGCTCAGATCTCTAAATACATTTGTAGTGAGGAACATTCTTGAATAAAATTTCTAGCCTTCGAATCCAACAGTTTGAACTTCCATAAAGAACACTGTATGGCAGATATTTTTTTTGTGACATATCTGAAACGGTACAGCATTCTCATCCTTCCATACCTAACAAGAACTGGCATTTTTTTAGCAGGGCATACAACCCCCTTTAGAAAAATTCCTTTGTAGAGCTTTTGATTGGTTCTTACTTAACTCGCACGAGAGATTCTGTACCTTGAATTTTCACCCGGCATCAACAGTTTTATATATTGAAGTAATAGCGAAAGACAAGATGTATGAGCTTGAGTACGACTGAACAAGCACAGATTTTTGAAAAAAGTACTGTCGAAAACTCAAATGTCAAAATAAAGAATAGGTAGAATGTAGATACAATTATGTATATGGTCGTGAATACAGTAAGCAGATTCAATATAAAGAATATGTGTTAGACGCACGCTCAAAGAAACCTGTTGCATCTATATTCATTCAAATTACTTCGCAGAACCCAGCGCTGCAGTCTCAGCTGGGAGTTCGCTCAATGAGTCTACCGAAAATGAGTGTAGACGAAAAAAGCAGTTCGATCTGCGACAATGAGCATTAAATAAGTGACATGTCATTATTACTGTTATAGTGCCGAATGTTTCAAACTGCCAGTCGCGTCATTCTGTGAGTTTTCTCCGTACATTACGGGTTTGGCACTCTCGAATGCTTTGCGATAAAAATGATGAACTGGAAATATCTAGAGTACTTCTAGAAAAACTATTTCCAGAATCTTATCTCAGCATCGTAAAGAATATAAAAAGTTTCTAGAGATAAGGATAGTGCAGGAGTTAAATAAACTAAATATTTCGTTTTGCGAAACCATCTTGCCGTAGTAAACGTATAAAGTTCCTCTAGGTAGAGCTAAACATTACGGACAATTGTGCCCATTGCATACAATAAAAATTTACTTTGCGACCTACAATATTTACAAACTCAATTAACACTGAATAACTGGACCACTTGGCATTAAAGATTGGTCTCACCATGACTGTCTGCAAACATCAACATAATAATTTCCATGAACCTATGTATTTCAAAAAAAAATATTTGGTGCGAGCTGCTTAAAACACAATAGCACTTTTTAAAACTAATAGAAAGCCTGTAGTGGGCCACAACTTAAGCAGTATTCATTTCATTATGAAGAGCAAATACACATATATGAACTATGAATATAGGCCTGCACTGAATTGTTTTCTTAAGTTGAACGTGCTATGCTCTGTTTACTATATAAATCTTTGCAGAGCTGACAATGTGCAAGTTCCTGTTTTTTTCTATTTGACATCTCCCGACTGCTGGGTGTGGTAGATACATAAGATTGATGACACCAACGAAACACAATGATTATTTTAAGAATTTGTTTGGGTATAGCACGAGCAAAGCGATCTGCGGGAAGTTATTTCTGTGACACCGTCGAACCTACATCCGCGAGCTTTAAGTTCACATGTTAATCATGTCTGCAAACTCCTTTTTGTAATTGGAACTCCATCCAACCCAAGATTTGAATATGTTTTTTTTTGCATTTTAGGGTTAGTAGTGCTTTTGCTGTTCTATTAATAAGTAAGAAGAATGCTTATTTCAAGTGGCATACCTAACACCTGGTGGCATAAGGACTCCCCTGTCGTGACGCTGATCGAAAGTCACAGGCAGGGAGATACGGCGATGCTCTTGTTGCTGGGATTACCTCCCCCATGGTCCTGGCCAGACCACAGAAGAAGATTGAGTCCACCCTATTGAAAATATTTCTAAAAGGGCCCGTCAGCCTTGAAGGATTATGGGACCTCACAGGCCTTCAAAACCCTTCAAAAATACCTCACAGAAAAACCCTTCAAGGATACCCCATAGAAAACCCCTTTAGCCCCACAGCCCTTTAACCCGTCAGGCCCTTTAGCCCATCAAGCCTTTAGACGCCCAAATGACTGTGAACCATAGACAAAAATGCAGGTCAAAACACTGAAAATTTATTGCCGACATTTAGTTTTACATGCATATTATAACTCAAAAAGCAACGCTTGTTCAAACCCGGCGCAAGGAGCTGTAGACGAAAGGGATCACATCAAACAGGGACAACTGACATCCTTATCACAAAGAAAAATACCTTTCAAAGTACTCACAATGCCGCTGGGTATATTCCTGATGTACGGTAGTTCAGCTAATAAAACCGAGCAGGTGCACCTCACGGACACATACACAGTCTCAGTAAGCACGTTTAGCGAAAACCACAAACTCGTAAGCAGCACCCGCCGCCGTTGAGAAATCCCGAGCACAGTCACGGTTTCGTCCATGATGACGTCGCGCCGGCGTCTTCGGCGTATTCTTTGCTCGCTGGTCTGAAGTCGGACGGACGAAGAGGCGCAAGGAACAAGTCCGGACAGCGGCCGTCATCCACCGTCTCAACACCCACAGTGCCATAATCCCGGTGCGCAGGCACAACATGCGGTGGGACGCTGACCCCGACTGCCAGGCTTTGCAGCGAGTAAGCCGACACCGGCCACCATCTCCTTGAATGCGCTGAACACAAAGGCGCTCGAGCGGTGCTGAAGGCGGCCTGCGCCGAACTATGGTTCACCTGCGGTACCAAGAAAGAAACTGCACGGATCAAAACAGACCAAGGGGCGAGCCCTCAAAACCATGCATGCTCACCTTCCTGGAGGAAATTGGTCCGCTCCAAACATCCCGGCTCGTGGGATAACCGGAACCGCACACGAGCAGAGAGAAAATGGCTATGGCCTCCCCCGCTTGCACACACCACCCTCCTCCCCCCGACCGCTGGCCTGGCAGCCCTGCACCCTCTCCCCATCGCCGGGCGGAGAGAGGCGATGGCTTTTTGGGGACAGTCCCCCGTGGGGGGACCGGTTCCCGGAACGAGTCGCTCCCGCGTGCGTCCCTGTTCCTGGAAAGCGCGCACTGCTCTCGGCTTGTTTTTTTTTGTTGTTTTTTTTATACATGGTTGCACGTATTTCGCCTCGAGCGGACAGGATTGCGTTCGCCTCAAAACGCCGGCCGCTCGGCCAACACCACTCGGCCCGCGGCTCGTCAATTCTCCACATGGGCGGTCGCCCTCAGTAGCTCTTTCGCGACCGAACACCCGGGCAGTGACAGACGGGTCCAGGAGCCCACTCGTATTTGATAGAAGAGCAGTAATAAAAATCTGACCGTACTCACACACGATCGGCATGCTCCAAATACTTATTTTTTCCCCCGTAGCGTACAATAAGCAGCTATGTTCATTAATTCGGCGAAATGTGTTTTTTCCACCTGGGCCGTTGCCCACACAGACATATCAAGAGGCCTGAAGGTTTTCCCGACCCCATTAGAAAAGTCCTTGACAGGCCTTCAGACATTTCAAGGCATCGTAAAGGGGACTTTAGTCATTTCAGGAGAGCCTCTGACGGGGCCAGTGAACCCACCAGGAAATATCGGTGCCCCGTCAAACATCTCAGAAATTCCTGAAGTCCCTTTCACACCCTTTAAAAAAATCCTGAAGTCCCATCAGAGCGATTTTCAATAGGGCAAGCTTGTGGCCACTAGGATCTTCAGACCTTGAGGCACCCAAGTAGCTGAAAATAAAAACAAATCAAAATCAAGTACTTGGCAGAGCTACATTAGAATGGCTAGCATATTCTTTCGTGATCAGCAAATAGATCCTTTTATATTAGTCATAGTCACCCCCGAGGACAAGGCCACGTAGGCCTTAAGAGGGGGCGCACCTCAGAGCTCCATAGAGAATACATGAGGTTTTTCGCCAACATAGAAAAATTCTCAAATAATAACGGCTGCTCGGATCTTCTTGAAATTTCGGCTTTAAAGACATTGAGGTATTATCGAGACATTGAGCGCAACAAATGTTTTATTTTAAATTTAAATATATTATTTAAAAAATCATGAAAATGGTCAAAATCGGCTAATTCGGCACTCTTGCGTTCGGAGCGAATTTACAAAATTATCTAAATGCAAACGGAAAGAGTATTCGCTTAATGTCTTCTAAATTTATCACGGAATCGAATGATATCGAAATTATTCATGTAAGTCGATCTCTTGTGTAACTACAGCGAATATAAAGAACCAAGGTGTCGGTGCTTGTCATTGAGATCAGTGGCGCTTGTTTTCATTGTTCTTAAGGTACCTCTCTCTCCCGTGAGGTGGCGCTCGCTGTCCACGAAATGCGAAATCGTCCGTTCGGCGGTCGGCCGGATCGTCACTGTGCAAGGTATTCTTCCGTGCCCGTATCGCCCGTATCACCCGTATCCTGTTTCATTCTGCACGCTGAGGCGTCAGTGTGCGTGTCTCGCTTTCGTGGTTCTCGGTGGATAGGTCTCCGTATTTTCGCACGCGGCAAATTCACCTTGGAGCTATGGGTCGAACACAACCTTCCTATGGCAAGCGAACGCGCCAGAATAGGTTTTACGGTAAGCGTGTCCTCGCGAAAGCTGCGGTTGATGAGGTTGGTGATTTTGAGCGCTCGTTTGGTAGCCCGCATCGTTCCGTGTCCCGGAGCAACGACGGCAACGATGAAGCGGTGACCGTGGAAGACTTAGCGCCCAGGCTTCCTAGTGAGGGAGGATCGGTATGTTCCGTAGCGGCCGAATTCAGTTCTTCCGAGAGGTCAGGGGAAGCTAGAACGAGCTTTTTTTCGTTACAGTATCAATACTTCTTGAGGTTCTTTTTCTTCAACGCGATCCTTTAGTCAGTCAATCTTTTTGCATGGAAAAATATATGAAATAATTTTTTTGTTCTTAGACGATTTTTGGACCGTGGTACTCCTGCCTCCAAGGCAACCATTTGCTGTATACATGTGTGTATGTTTTTGGCAATTTTGAAAAGTGGATATAAAACTTTGCAAATAAAATACCTATGAAATACCAGGTATCATTGCAGTCCCAGTGTTGAAGATCTCGCTCCAGTTGGTTTTGGTTTGTTTTTAGGGAAGTTATATATTGCCGCGATCCGTTGTAATCTGGGATAGTAACGCAGCTTCCCGCGAAAACTTTGATAATTTAATTGCCTCTTGACACGACGTCACATCACATTCACGTCGCCAAAAATTCATATTAACTTTTGAAAAAACAAAAAAAATGCCGATGAGAGTTTGTAATTTTTGAACCTGGCCTACTGAGCACGCCCGCACGTGGAATCAAAGCGTTCCTCAAGGTGACACCCCTCTGCTTGTAGTATCACTTCATGGGGGTTTACGTTACGGATGGGCGAAAGGCGCTACAGCTGGAACAGTCCGAGCTATCTTTAGTTTTCGTTTTTTTTTTTTTTTTTCTTTTTTTGCTTCCCTTTTCACGAGGCTAGTATAGGCGCTTTCAGGCAGCTGTGCATGGGCGCCGCCATAACCGACCTTCAGTTTTTGTTCCCTTTTATTCCGTTCGCTCTACTTCATCATTACCATGGCAGGGCAGGTCATTGCCATTTTAGATTCTACCGCGTCCTTCTCCCCAGCACTGGCCCTTGCGGAGACTCGTCAACGCCCGCTTCACTGGCTCGGCATCTCGGTAAGACAAGAGAAGGTCGGCTATGGCGGCTCAGTTTGGCGCGCGCTGAAAGCGTCTATAGCCCCTATGTGTTTCTCGTTCCTGAGCTGAGTGGATGAACTATCTAATGAAAGGCGCATGATGTTGAGACCTGCAAGCTTATATTAAAAAAAACAAAAAACATCCAAGCAATCTTTTTACTCGCAGAACAGTTTTGTTAGCCTCATCCTGCAAAAGCGACAAACACCGCATTTTGTCCGACGACACCGCCAAGTTTCGTTTGGCTGATCCTATACCACGCTGCACCTCTCCGGACTCGCCACACAGCGCCGGAGCTGCCTCGGTCGAACACAAAGATTGACACTCTAAGTGCAGGCGAACGAGAACTGTTCCGCTCCTTAGATTGCAGGTGGCGAACATAACATTTGAGTGAAGTTCGAACACATCATTCCCAAATAGTGTAACCGGTCAATGAAACAACCAACTCCGAAGTGCGTTTATTTTTTTTTTTATTTATTTACGCGAGGAAATGTTTGCAGTGTGCAGCATCGTGGCCCTTGGCTTGGCACACTTTGCAGCCCAAAATGAATGGGGTCCGGAGAACTCCCGGGTGCTTTTTCACCCAAGGTCCGAATGCCTTGCTCAGAACGCCCACCAGGATGCCCGCCAAGGCCGCAGTGCCGGCACCACCGGACACGTGGTAACCGTCGGCCGCCAGAAGCCCAGTCTCTACCTTTCTCTGGTGGTCGAGAAACTTGTGCTGAAAAAGAACAACGAGGAGACATGTCTATGTACGGGAATGTTGGTTTTTGTCAATATTAGCTGACGGCACTTTTTCGAATGAGTGAAACAAAATAATTGAGTATCATTTTTTTAACGTGCACGCACAGTTTTGTTTTTACTTCAGGAATTTCGTTACAGGCTAAACATTTAATTATTTGATGGATAGCAGACAACGGCAATAGAGGATAGTATATGGTAGGCACTAAAAAACAACGGAGGTCCAAGCTTTACGCCGCCAATTCGTGAAAATTACTGCCGGCACAATCTTTTACTTTCGTTCAATAAAAACAATACTTGCTAAAACGTAGCAGCCGCAAGTTGCAGGCGGACTTCGAAGAAGGCCGCTTATTGCTGCAGAACTATTCTCGGATAGTGTTATCGGTATTTTTAATGTCTTCGATTTACGCCATATAAAAATAGTGAAAACGAAAAGGTGCCAACTTGCATCCACAGTCAGGGAGATCACGTTTCTGTCCCCGCTGCGTTTTAGGGCACGTGGAAGTGCCCTGTTGAAGTAACGCAACTCTAGGTCCACTGCCTTGTTTCGGTGTTGGGGCAGCAATTTAAAACAAAACACATACTGCGCCTGCTGCCTCAGACGCAGGAGCAGTTCCTGAAAAGCAAATTCCAGATGGTAAACGTATTTCGCAAAAACAAGCGCGTGACGTCACTCTATGGAAGGACGGGGCCCCGCACGATAAAGGTCCCCGCACGACTTCACACCGCGCGGATGCGCTTACCAAGGCGTAGGGTGCCGCTAACCTGCGCGACACGTACTCGCCCGGACTCGGCCGGGAGCCCCGAAGGTGTGCTCGAAGCGTGGAAACGGCGTTATGTAACGAAGGCCAAAGGCCATAAACACCACGAACGAGCAAAAGCCGAGGCAAAGGCGTGCGCGAACGTTACCAACGGTTGAAAAATGCCGTCGCTCGCCGCTATGAAATGCGTCCCCCAAACTGGATAATCCGCGGCCGCATCCCTTTCCTGTCGCTCGTACTTTCTCTAACTTGACGACTACACTGTTTCGCAGGGCATGCCGACGAGACGATCGGACGATCGTCGGGATACGTAGCAATTGCTACAGCCGAGCGCGGCGCAGTTTACCATTGCTTTCGCTGCGAAGGGCCGTCGTGTCAACCACCAGCATGGTGCATACCGGTGTTCGACGTCAACATGTGATGTAGGTGCAAGGCATGTATACACACAGACACTGATAGCCTTTCTCGGGAATAATAGCAATAGCAAAATTATAGTCCCGCCGGCCTACAGATCCCCGCTTGTTAGGTTCAAACGTTTGCTGAAAGGCTACTCACCACAACTTCTTGAACAACTGCTGACCCCCTGCCGCCGTTCTGAAGATTATTTCCCCCTATGTACACTATCAGAAATTCCAGCTTCTTCAGTGGCAGGATGTCTATTCTTTCCCGCAGCGTGCGTACCGTTGCCCCAGAATAGCTAAAATTGCATACTTCAATGCTCGTTTCCAAAAACAAGCGGTCTCGCCAAAGCCACTTCAGCTGGCTACTACTGAAAATTGCTCCACGCATCTTGAAGCGTCAGGACACAGTCCGAATACGGAACCAGGAAAGAGAAGTCTGGGCGTGTACACAGAGTTTTTATCCCAAGCAGTTGGGGAGGAAGGGAGGGAAGGACTACCCCCTTCCTTTGTGCATCCCAGACGGGAGTTCCTCCCTCTCTCTCTGTCTCTTTCTCTCTCTCTCTCGCTCGTGACTCTCACTACACTGCGCAGAGTGGATGACACGATATAGCTTTCAGGTATGAACGACAACAATAAAAAAAAAAAAAAAAGCTTCGTTCTGTTATCTATATTCATTTTCTATGAAAAGAGTAGGCAAAAGAAACAAATAACAGTCGACGAATCTCAGTTCCCCGAGCGAGGACACCGATACGGAGGAGAAAAACGGCCTGCTAAATCTCGATATCTCCAAACCTGACCGGTAACGTCGCGCAGAGGAAACGGCTGTCAAACATTCCGGGCGTAGAAAATCAACCTCCCATCGAGATACGCTCATGAAGGTGGTGCATGTGTTATGTTTGCAGCGACGCATAGCAAAGGCCTCAACGATCGCGATTCCTTTCAAACCCTGACCTACGCAAATGAAAATCTACAACGCGGTCAAAAGCGATGTCTTTGGCACCCCGATAAGTCGTTTTTGTTCGCACTGCGGATTATCGGTTTCCCCAAGTTAGCACAAAGAAGCTCAAAGTGGGGAGTTTCTGTGTGCCTAATCAAAAACGAAGCACCCTCAACATTCCATAGCTTCGCTTAGTGAAGTGGCCTACTAATCCTTGGGTTCTCGTGCCGAGTTGTTCTGAAAACGGGGAAAAAAATAAAGAAGAAACTCTTGAACGTTTTTGTTTAGACCTGAGTGACACACCCAACCTCTTTCGTAACAAAAGTCGTAACAAATTTCTACCTCTCTCCAATATATGTGGCCTCGTAGGACCGCCGAGCTCGTCAAATAACCCCAGCGAAACACAAGGAACCGCTCTTTTGCGGCAACACAAAAATATTTCGTAATATAATTTGTACGTTCGTTACTTTCACAACACCATGGTACCTTGTATTTTATCCTTTCCTCGTTCATATTTCTTTCTGCGCGTTATGGTTGTTATGGCGACAGGTGCGACTTCACTCTCGATTTTGAACGTTAGCTGAAAGAAGAGACCCGAAAATTGGGGTGGGTAATGACTCAGGATATTGCAGGGCGTCCCGAGATTTATGTTTTTATACAGTAAATAGATCTGTTCTGTAGAGTTAACAACCCACCGCTGTTCTCCAGCCGTGATGTATTTGGAAGGCTGCCATGCAGTGAGGGAAAAATGTGATTTCCGTTACCACGTCTAGTTTGAGGTCAGCGGGGCAGACAGCAGCGTAGAGGGCGGGGGGGGGGGGGGGGGGGGGGGGGGGGATTCAATGCGGACTCTGACATCGTCGGCCCCGAGATACAGAACGAGGCGAAGCGCGCTCGCTTTGCATCTACGCTTTGCCTTTGTTCAACTGTTCGTCAGCGTGAGTTGTTTCTGATACAATGACTTTCGCCGGTTGTTTCTGCGAAAATAAAGCAAAAGAACACTAAATATTGTCATTGCAAATTATGTTTTACCAGCTTTTGCGTTTATGACAGCAAAGCATAAAAAGATGCAGGGCCTTTTCCTCGATATTATTATATGATCTCTATGTTCGATGTAGACCATCGCGATGCTCGTAAGAGCCATCAATGCAAAGTCCTACTTTTCTCTCCCGCCCGCCTCTGTAAAACCGCCGAGCTCGTCAAATACCACAAAGTAGGAGTATCAGTTCTTCTGAAAAAGCTCCTTCAATAGATGTAGAAGCCTCGTCTATGTTATACTATTTTCAACCGGATATAAACGCGACGTTATCTTGTAAAACCTCCAACAAGTGAAAAGTGTACAATAGCATCCGTCGTATATTCATTACTTCCGTAACATCGTGGCACCTCGTACCCTAGTCTTTCCTCGTTCAAATGTTTCTTTTTTTCTCGCATTACGGTTGTTACATCGCCAAATAAAAAAAGACGCAACAGTTATTTAATTACATGCACGAAGCAAGTAATCTAAAGACCGTACAATCTGTGGCTTCAGTCCACCTAAGCTTATGAGTCCACCATGTCCATGTGTTGAAACAAGTAAAAGTCATTGCCAAAATGATTAGAATAGAAAGTGAGTCTGACGCGGGTATCTTCCAGCAAACGTTCGCGCGCCTTCAATACGATTTCTCAATAAATCGCCACTGTGCCCTTTGGACACACTTTGGGGACCAACACATGTTTACGTCCTTCTGTCAGCGTGTAGTGCTGCACCGCAATAAAATGCAAAACGAACTCTACAGGCTGGTTCACACTGTTTGTTTTTGCTAGCTTAGGAGGGGGTCACAGAGCCTATATTCTTATCTTCCTCTAGGACAGACGTACAGAGTCATACCGCAACACGCATATGTGGAACACACAGAGCTATCGCTCTCCTGTTGGCGGTACAGTAGCAGACGACACGACGTAGCTCCGTGGTCCATAACTCTATGCCGAGGTCTATCGAGGGCATGGCTTTTCGCCCTCGCCCCTCCCTAGGTGAGCCGCGGCCGTTGAAGACTAGGGAAATGGTCTCGAAGAACCGAGAAATGGTATCTTGGGGGGGGGGGGGGGGGGGGGGGCGGGGGTATATAATAATTACTTGCCGTCAGTATACTCTAGTTGCTAAGCCAAATAAATATTTGCAGCTTGTGAGAATGTTTGCGTGACGATTTACCGTTCGCACTACTGACGGATGTTAGCGAATCCTTCATGTTCGTGGCTCGCAGTTATCGGCACCCCTTCAGGGTGACTTCACCATATATATATATATATATATATATATATATATATATATAACGGGCATGGTGGCGGGAGGCCGAAGGCGTGGGTATAAAACTGAGAAGAAAAAAACCCTTAGTGAAAACAGCAACAACGGACGATTTAATCTTCGACGTTTCGGCCGGAGTCCGGCCTTCGTCAGGAAGAAAAAAGTTCTTCCTGACGAAGGCCGGACTCCGTCCGAAACGTCGAAGATTAAATCGTCCGTTGTTGCTGTTTTCACTAAGGTTTTTTTTCTTCTCAGTTTTATATATATATATATATATATATATATATATATATATATATATATATATATATATATATATATATATATTGCTTGCAGGGCGTTGTAAAAATCACAAACACGCGAGAAAAAAAATCTTATTGAGTACGCGTGATTTTGGACGTCGCAGCTCTAAAGATGCCCGATAAATGTCGTTCAACTTGGGGAGAAACCCATCCTTTTTGTTGGAAGTTTGACTAGCGTATGCTCGCAGCTCGTTTCCTGTCTGTTTTGTCTATACTTCGTTTCACCGTAATTTGGCAAACCTCAGTTAGAGCTGCTGTGAGGGAATCACAGTCGCGGAGCAAAGCACGTGACAGCTACTTTTAGGAGCAGTTCTATGAAACCTGGAGCGCGTTTCCGACTAGTGTGTTTAGCGTCCTATCCCGCCCACATATTAAAAGTGGTCCCACAGTGGTAAAAAATGACGTCACAGAAGCCGGAGTGTCATGCTGTTGCCTGTCGCGGTCCTGGCGATTCATCGTAGAAATGCTGGCGAAAAGTACAAGGGAACGCAAGTGTCGCTGTCGCCATAGCGTCCCAACGAAAAACAATTATGCAATTTTGACGTTTTTGTAATTCGGTAATTTAAATAACTGTATATTTTTAAGGAAGTGAAGACATCATAATTAAATAAGAACTTCCATGCTAAAACATGCAGTGCGAAGGGAAGACTACTTTTTTTAATGTCCAAAAAAAGAGGCTATGCCGCATCGATCGTACATTTTTTTCTCGCACATTATGTGATGTTTTCTAACACGAAACTACCGACGTAAAAAGCTGTGGAGATGACATAAAAAAAATTTTTTTTGAAGTTAACCCAGTCTTGTAGTGAAACGAAAAAAAAAACAAATATTCAACGATTTTTTATGGTAAACGCTTCACTTCTAAGTAGAACTCCAACCAATTGAAGGTTACGCGCTCTCATGCCCATTTCACCGAAGTTGGGAGAACGATGTATCGCGTCTTGTGAATACGCATGTGGAGCAGCATGTTTATGTTGGCATTGTGCGTAATCGCTGCGCAGTACCTGCCAAAAGAAGATATTATTTGGGCACAGTCTCCGTTTCCGTCTACGTGTGCTACGAATACAGCAACTCTGTTCGTAGAAGAAGTGACGAGGAAATGGCGTGCTCTTGATGATACGATTGTGATTATAAAATACAATTTTTAATGAACCAATAATTGCGACCTGTCCGGTCGCCTGGAACCCCGACAACTACTATCGTTCTCTAGAAAGTTATTTAGCTATACCTACACCAGTTCCCGAATCCAACACAGCGCTTTTGAATGTTAGCGCTGTAGATAGCTCTGGAAACAGTGTATACTTGTGTGCAAATATTCGTCTAACAGTTTTGCAACGTTGGAAAGCATCGGAATGATTCAGAATCATTGCGGAGTTGATATTTGGGAAGATAAGACTGGTATTTGGGAGAAACGGACCGTGGCATTTGAGGACAGGGGAACTGCCGCGGGACAAACGTGCTACAATCGCATACCCTTCCAAGGTCGTCGCTTGGGCGACCGCGTGCGAACAAGAAACCTTTCTTTTCTTCTTTTTAGGGGGGGGGGGGGGGGGGGGAGGTGGTGTAGGCGCTAATAATCTTCCTCCTTTGTGGCTTTTGACAGACGCACAACGGGAGTGGCAGAACAAGCGCATGATTCAATTCTTTCGATGGAGGCGTTCTGTCTGTGTATGCGAACATTATTTTTTTCCCCTTTTAGTAGTTAGTTGTTCTTGCCTTGACTCGGGACCCAGTGGGTGCGTTGTCATTGTATGCCCACTATTTTTTTTTTTTTTTTTTTAGTTTATGGTAGTTTTTGCGCTGATGGGGCATCAAGGTAGACAAAAAAAAAAAAAACTGTGCCTCGACAAAAAAAAAAAAAAAAAAAGTTGCAATTAGGAGCGTTTTTAAAGCCCGGAGCACCTCGCCTTCGTTCCCGTGACCATGTCGCTCGCTTTCGCGTGAAGGCCACCGTGTTTTTCAGGGAAGGAGGCGATTTTAGGTGCGCGCAGTGTTACCAAAGGTGCAAGATTGAAAGCGTAACCCAAGCACTTGAAGAGAAGGGGAAGACGGAGCTCTCTTTTTGTCGGGACTCTCTTTTATGGGTCTCCACGTCGCGATTGTCCTACAATATCAACTTTCATTTATTTCTCGCTGGTGGCTTTCAAGTACTGCGCGCAACTATTGAGATTGGGTATAATCATAGCTGATTAACAGGTGCATATTCTAACACACAATAGTTTTGCGGAATCACGGTTTCGCTGAAATGGATAACTCATACGTACAGTTCGACGCGCAGTACCTTTCACGTATTGACTTGCGAGAGGTGCTCCCAACACTGCTGAGTCTGGTGGTGTTCCAGACCTAACGTCTACATTTTGTTGCCTTACCTGTTACTATTTCGCGCGCAATTTGCGCCATATCGAAATGAAAGCGCATGATGAAAGTGACGCTTGTTTTCCGAAATTTCACGCCAACTCGTTGTCTTCGCTGGTACCTTGAGCGTTTCCCAGCGATGCAGACCGTTCAACAAGAAAAAAGCGTACGATGGCATCATTCGATCCTACACTTATTACTTCTATAACACCGAGCCGTCTCGTATCCTTTTGTTTTTCTTTCACGGTACTAATTTCTTTCTGCGCATTACGGCTGTTACGACGCTAAGTCTGGCTGCACCCTCGAATTTGAACTTAGCTTAGATCAGGGACGGACCAGTTTAAATCGGGAAAATATAATTAACACTGTACCAAAGTAAATCCATCATATCGATCGGAAATACGATTTGACACATTCCATCTGAACACATGCTGTGCACAGCGAATGCAGTAGAGAGTCAGCGTGCAAAACGCCGCAACACTAGGCTACCATAACATCTAAGCGATTTTTGCATAGCACCGAGCACGGAAAAGAAAAAAAAAGATATTCATTCACATAAACGAAGCAAATTTTTTTAAAGGCCGGACACTCCGTACGTCCAACCTAGCTAAGGTTATCAATTGACTCGACCATGTCATTTGTCGAAACAGATAAAAGACGTTGGCAAATATGATTAGACTGAATAAGTGAATCTAACGCATGTATTTTACCAACCGACGGCCGCGCGCCTTCAATACCATTTCCAATTGACACAGCGCACCTTGGACACACTTTGGGAAGCAATACATAATTACATCGCCGCCCGAGGTCTTCATCCCTATTGAAAATTCCATCAAGCTACGTAATTTGGGACACTGACTGCCAGTCAGCAGCGTTGGTGGAACGTGATGGACCATCAGACGTCATCTGATGGTCCATCAGATGACGTCTGACTGCCACTGCCAAGGGAATTTCATCAACAAGGGCAGCATTTATATAACAGTAAAGCTATACGCACTCATAAATATCGCCAAATGCCTCGATAAAACAAAATGCTCGAGAAAAAAAAAGAAAAAAAAAGAAAAAAAAAAAGCAGCACCACCGCGCATGGAACCCGCGACCGCATGCGTACAAATCGGACACCTTAACCGCTATACTACGCCACCGTTAGAGAAACTCGATTTGACTGTTCGTTTTATACGAAATGCTTTGGCTGCAAATGCAGTTCAGCCGTCAGCATGTTATGCAAAGCACTCGTACATCACTCGCCGTACTTCAGTTCTACTCACCTGCGATGTAGAGTACTTTCGCGTCGTAGAACGATCCTTTTGTTCGCGCATCACCGGCCCAGTAGACCTGGTACACCCTGTCGTCTTCAACTACACCGCTAAAGTACCTTACATCGTCGGAACTCACAACAGTCTGGGTCTTGTCGAGTAGAAATTCTACTAAAACATAAGACATTGTAGAGCCCGGGCAGGATCGACAGGTTGGAGCGAGCGGGCAAACAAAACGAGTCGAGAGCGATCGTTTATGAAAGCTCGGCGAAGCCTCTATGAGCGAAGCGAAGTGTGTTCGGCGCTTCGGCGGGCTTCTGATCAAGGTTGTCGGTCGGTTGCGTGTCATATCTCTAACGTCAGCGGTTTTATGGGCTCACGTCCCAAAATCGTTTTCTCGTGCATAGATTACTTTTCGTATTCATAGATTTGACGAAATAGTGGTATCCGAACGAACTTTACGTCCTTTGACGGTACGTCTGTCTGCACGTCAAAGCTTTCTGACGTATAGTCAGAGACAATCGATGTACAGTCAGAATCACCGCCAAGACATCCTGATGGCATTTCGCGGCGGCCGACTGCCACCAGGAAACCATCAGAAAGCCGACAAGTGGGGTCTGACTGGAGTTTGACTGTCGGTCAGAGTAACTTGTTGGCCAATCAGACATGCTTGACGTACAGTCAGGCACAGTCAGCGGTCCACTAGAAAACATTGACTGCCAAACAGGGTTACGCTGATGGATTTTTCCTTCGGGATTGAACGTGTAGTGCTGACCAAAAGAAAATGCTAACCTGACTCTCAATCGCTCGCCGCAAAGAACGATTTCGAAGGGGTCACTCTAGGTCACTTAAGATAAAAAAAAATAATAAAAAACAAGCTATAAAAACGAGCGTCCCTATTGAAAATTCCATCAAGGTACGTAATTTGGGACACTGACTGCCAGTCAGCAGCCTTGGTGGAACGTGATGGACCATCAGACGTCATCTGATGGTCCATCAGATGACGTCTGACTGCCACTGCCAAGGGAATTTCATCAACAAGGGCAGCATTTATATAAGAGTAAAGCTATACGCACTCATAAATATCGCCAAATGCCTCGATAAAACAAAATGTTCGAGAAAAAAAAAGAAAAAAAAAAGCAGAACAACCGCGGATTCGAACCCGCGACCACTCGCGTACAAATCGCACACGTTAACCGCTATGCTATGGAACCGTTTTTGAAAATCAATTTCACTAATCGTTTTATACGAGATGCTTCGGCTGCAAATGCAGTTAAGCCGTCAGCATGTTATGGAAAGCACTCGTACATCACTCGCCGTACTTCAGTTCTACTGACCTGCCATGTAGAGTACTTTCGCGTCGTAGAACGATCCTTTTGTTCGCGCGTCACCGGCCCAGTAGACCTGGTACACCTTGTCGTCTTCAACTACACCGCTAAAGTCCCTTACATCGTCGGAACTCACAACAGGCTGGGTCTTGTCGGGTAGAAATTCTACTAAAACATAAGTCATTGTAGAACCCTGGCAGGATCGACAGGTTGGAGCAAGCGGGCAAACAAAACGAGTCGAGAGCGATCGTTCATGAAGGCTCGGCGAAGCGGCGAAGCCTCTATGGGCGAAGCGAAGTGTCGTTTTCGGCGCTTCGGCGGGCTTCTGATCAAGGTTGTCGGTCGGTTGCGTGTCAAATATCTAACGTCAGCGGTTTTATGGGCTCACGTCCCGAAATCGTTTTCTCGTGCATAGATTGCTTTTCGTATTCATAGATTTGACGAAATAGTGGTGTCCGAACGAGCTTTACGTCCTTTGACCGTACGTCTGTCTGCACGTCAAAGCTTTTTGACGTACAGTCAGAGACAATCGATGTACAGTCAGAATCGCCACCAAGACATCCTGATGGAATTTCGCGGCGGCCGACTGCCACCAGGAAACCATCAGAAAGCCGACAAGCAGAGTCTGACTGGAGTTTGACTGTCGGTCAGAGTAACTTGTTGGCCAATCAGACATGCTTGACGTACAGTCAGGCACAGTCAGCGGTCCACTAGAAAACATTGACTGCCAAACAGGGTTACATTGATGGATTTTTCCTTCGGGGTCGTAAAAAAGGGGACCGACATTTTTATTCCTACCTCCGAACAGAAACGAGCGCCACCCACTGCATCACACAGCGCAGAGGCCGGACTCGGCCACCGCGCGTATTATCACTGACGTCCGATGGTGTGCACACTGAGCTGACTGCCCGCAGACATACCAAGCGCGCGCGAGGGAGGGAGAAACTTCCTCCGCCGGGAGAACACGACACATTTTGGGGATCTATTTCACGCAGCGGATAACGCGGGCCTTTTCACACTTCGATACTGGCGCCATCTAGAAGTTGCTCGTTCAACCACGTTACGATCTGCGCGCCATCTGGTGGCTGAAACGGACGAATAAATAGAGGTACCGCGCCCTCTTAAAAGGATGGGTACCGAATTGAGGCGAATGATCAAATGCATTCATTTAAGTCTTTCGCCCAAACCTGAGTGATTTCTGTCAAATATTCCCATTCAACTGTAAAGACTAAAAAAAACTACTACTGTAATGCAGAGCCGTATATTGGGAGAGTTTAGCCAGTGGGTGTGGCGACGAAGGCGCCGGAGAGGAGGAAAGGGAGGAGAACGCCGAAGGAGGGAGAGACAAGGCAGCAAAGAGGCAAAGAGGAGACGACCGCCATTTTGACGCAAAGCTTTTGGCACGGAGCGCTGTTGAGGCTACGCGTCGTCTGCTACAGGCTTATTTCTTTTTGGCGGAATAAAATCTTGCGTTCAAACATGGAGGAACTTTTTTCTTTAGGTTTTTAAGCCACCGAGGAATAACACTATATCATTTTATTGACAGAGCCTGCCAAATAAAAGGAAAGAACCGAAATTTGGATATCGATCCCATGCCTGGCGAATGCAACGACGACGACGACGAGGTTAGCATCCTGTCCTGATACCTGCTCCTGATCTGAATCAATCTAAGTAATCTGCAGTTTGTTCCATTAGCCTGTTTTATAACACTGATACGAACAGAAAAGGCCGGCAGTCCTCTAGGGTGGATTTTGGATGGCCTAGCCATCTGCCTTCAACCCAGTGAGGCATGTCCATGCCTGTTCCGCTGGGCGACCTTACGCCTGTTCTATCTCCTGCGCTTCTGACCAATGATGTTTTGGGGAACGGACCGCCTGTCTCACAAGACAGTGCCCAGCCCACTCCAATCAATGCGACGATCCCGATCAACGGAGGTCCCAGCATACCTTCAGCGCTGCCTCATGAAGAGCAATCAAGCGATATGCCGTACCAGGAGGTCACCTCAGGTAAACGGAAACGTTGCAGAGACATCGACACGAAGTCGAAGCCGACCACCGGTCTCGTCGTCCTGTTTACCCCGGTCGATCCGACAGTGAGCGTCGAATCCATCAACTCACTGCGCCTCTCGGACACCTTCCAGGAACTGGCGCCTTCCTGCATCATTGAGGTGCGCCCAAACAAGTGGAAAAACGTGATTGCCGTTGACACCCGAAACGGTCAGACCACGCAATTGCTCTTGAAGTTGACCACCCTTTGCGGTATAAAAGTACGAGCTTTTGAACCAAGGGGGAAGACCTCCAGTGTCGGTGTTATTCACGACGTTGATCCAGAACTTACTGACGCTGTGTTACTTGCGTCAATGCGCTCAGACGCGCCCATAAAGGAGGTGCGCCGTCTTGGTAAGTCGCGCACCGTTCGTATTGAATTTCAATCACCGACGCTGCCAGAACATGCCTATGTTGGATTGGTCCGACACCAAGTCACTCTGCATGTCAACAGCCCTCTGCAGTGCAAGAAATGTGGTCATTTTGGCCACGTGTCTGCGTCGTGCAAGCGAGAGGTACAATGTCTCCGGTGCGCAAAGCCACACTCCACTGACAAATGCGACGCCCCCAGCCCGTGCTGCATTAACTGTAAGAAATCCCACGAGACAACGTCAATGCGTTGCTCCCAGTGGCAGAAACAGCGAAGTATCTGCCGCTATAGTTGCGAGAATAACATCCCCTTTGCTGAAGCTCGAGCTGAGGTCAACAAGAGTCACGGAAGCAAGGCTAATGTATCTAAGCAAACCCTGCAAGAAGACCCAGCAGCAACTGGGGACCTTGCCGCCTCGGACAAGCCACGGCATCCGAGACGTTCCAGACGTCGCTCGTCAGACCACCGACAACCATCATCGCAAGATCCTGCTGAAGAGAAGGTGAGCTCCATGGAAACAGAGATGCCTACCAACGATGTCTGTTCTGTGTCGGCCCCGGCTCTGGTATCAATTCCAGAACTAAACCTTCCACACACCTACGCCGAGGCACTACGCAGTGAACCTAGGCTGCCTACAGCTGCTACTGCCTCTGCTCAAATACCTCTAGCTCCTGAAGCATCACATTGCAGAACAGCTTCTGAAGGTCCACGCAGTACAACGCTGTCCGCCTTGATTCGCCTTGCGATTTCCACCGCACGGGAATTTATTTCCATCATGACGTTCCCAGGGGCGCGTACACTGCTGCAAATTCTTTCCTTCATTGAGCCACTTATCGACAGCATTCTAAAATGAACCCAACTTATATATTTCTTTTCCTAATAACAATTCAACATTTATCTTCATACACGTACAGCGTGGCAACACAGGTAAAGAATAAAGCCAAGCCGATCATACCTACAGTTCTACAGTGGAACGCTCGTGGCCTTCGAACACGTCTCCCTGACCTCAGACAGCATCTCTTCTTGAATCCTGTGGACGTTCTTGCCATACAAGAGCCATTAACGAAACCTGGGGACTTTAGACTCTCACCATACGTGATTTACAGCAGTGCGCCGGCGCTAGCAAATGGACGAAGCCGAGCGCTACTGCTGGTGAAAGCTGGACTCTCGCATAACCACGTCGATCTCTCTGCGTTTTCCTCACACAGCGCAGAATACGTGGCCGCCACGATTCGCGTTCGTGGGGTGGAGTTCACAGTGGTGTCTGTGTACGTGGCTCCGGGTTCCACAGCCGACTGGGACGCAAGAATCTTGAGGGACATAGCGCGTCAATGTCCCGGCAGACTTTTATTTTGCGGGGACTTCAACGCCCACAATACCACATGGGGTGATAATCGGACCACACCAAGGGGGTCAGCACTTGAGGAGGTTACCACCTCCCTTGGCCTGGAGGCCCTTAACGACGGCTCTGAAACATTTGTCCGGCAGGGTGTCCACGGCAGTGTTCTAGATCTGACCTTCGCACCACGGGACATTGCAGCCTCTTGGACAGTAATGGCAGACACGTGGGGGAGCGATCATGTCCCAATCATGGTAGTATCACCTCATACGAGAACCAGGAAGTACAAGAAGTACGAAGTTACACACTGGGATCTATTCCGCCAACATCTCAGCAAAGCCCTGGAACATGGACCAATGAACGATCTTGGCACAGCAATCACGAACGCCCTCAGCCTATCAACGAGAACAGTCAATTTGCCAATCCAAAGGCCTGCACCGGATTTGGAATACCTCAACCTGCGCGCTGCTCGCAGGAGAGCCCAGCGGAAAGCTCGCCGAACGAACATTGCAGCTGACTGGCAGCACCACCGGAAGATTGACGCGAAATTTCGCCGACATACGACACGACTTCAACGTAAGCAATGGAACCAGCTATGCGCCTCTTTCGCATCCCCAGGAGGCCTCACTAAAGCGTGGAAAATAGCCAGAGCACTCTCTGCGGAAAAAGTGCCGACACACCCTTCTGCTGGACTCGCCATTTCTCTACAGCTAACACTAGAGGCGACTGCAGAGCTCCTTGCCGACGAATTTTCTAGAAATATCCCGTCACCTGCGGGGTATCGTCCCTTCACCATTTCACCCCCGGATGGCCCTCCTCCTATTTATTTTGACACGGATTTCACAGTTGACGAGCTGAAGGCAGCCCTTGTGCAATGCACGCGCCGCAGTGCTCCAGGACCAGACGGTGTCACGTATCAAGCCCTACGCAACATCGACGAGTGTCATTACCCTAATCTTCTTCAGGCGCTCAATCATGTGTGGCAAACTTCAGAGATTCCCGATGCCTGGAAGCTCTCGCACGTGATACCAATACCCAAGTCTGGCAAACCGCTCACGTCACCCGAGTCGTATAGGCCAATTTCGCTGACCAGCTGCGTTGGAAAGCTTCTCGAAAGGCTAGTCCTCAGGCGCCTAACTTGGCATCTGGACGCAACAAAGGCTCTACCTGGTCAACTTTCTGGATTCAGAAGACACCGCTGCACAGCGGATGCTATCTGCGATATTGTATCTGCACTGGAAGAGGCCCGCGCGACCCGCCAAGTGATGTACTGCGTGTTTTTGGACATACGCAAAGCATTTGATGCTTTACCTCATGACACAATTCTTCACCAACTCAGCAATTTTGGAATATCAGGCCGGGCTTATAACTACATCCGCGCCTTCCTTCAAAACCGATCATTTGTCGTCAAGGTCCCCAATGCCACGAGTACTCCAAGACATGTCACACAGGGAGTACCGCAAGGGAGTGTGATTAGCCCGTTTCTCTTTAACTTGGCGATGGCATCCCTCCCTGGAGTCATACCACAAACAGACAACCCTCTGGATCCGCGCGTCAATATTGCAATATATGCAGACGATGTGGCAATATGGGCGGTAGGAACCACAGATAAGGCAAAACTCACCGGCCAAACTTTGCAGGTAGCGCTGGACAAAGCGGTGGCAGAAATTTCGCGCCTTGGACTGACCCTATCCGCGCAAAAATCAACCCTGCTTTTCAGCCACCCTACCTATGCAAGACAGACTCATCATATCCTTATTGAAGGCACTGAGGTGACAAGAGAGAAAACGCACCTCTACCTTGGGCATCTTATTGATGAGACGGGGAGTTGGCGACCAGCAGTAAAACGACTTCTCATGCAGTGCCGGCAACTACTAGGCCTACTGAGAAAATTCCGTGCCCACAGTCAGCAGGGCCTTCCTCCCAACGGGTTGCTCACCCTCTACAAAGGCCTGATAAAGTCGAAGTTTCTCTATTCGCTACCTCTTGCAAACATCCGCGGTCCACAGAGAGACCAGCTGGAAAGGTTTCACAGAGTTGCATTACGCCTCTGTTTGGGATTACCCTCCAACTCCCCGAATATACCTACTCTCGTAGAGGCAAGAGAACAACCGCTATTCCTCAAGGGAGAGGAGAGCAGCAAAAGGCACCTAATTCGCATTCATGTAGCGCTATCTACTGATTATCTTCTGACGAATCTCCACTCGAGGTCCTCGTCACACTTCGGCCGAATCGCTGCAGAGTTCACTAATGAGATCGGTGACCCTGGACCTCGGTTCCCCATCCGCCCACCACACTCGACAGAACCACCTCTCAACGTGCAGGGATCACTCCCCGACGTCCGGGCGAGAAAAGACGTTCATCCAGTTGTCGCACGCACTGCTGTGGCAGTAGCACTTGAGGAGAAGTACGCCAGCAGCCTTGAAATATATACAGATGGTTCCGTAAATAAAAGCGCAGGTACAGCAACCGCCGCTTACGTGATTCCATCCATTGGTAAAGAATACGCCGTCCGTATAAACCTTGAAACATCGTCCACGACTGCGGAAATGGTCGCTATACTCTTGGCCCTGGAATACCTTAGGACCACCGAGTGGATGACCGCTGCGGTAATATTAACGGACTCCCGCACGGCCCTGCGCAATTTAGCTAATGCCGGCGAGGGATCACTGCTCGCTCAAGAAACAGCCCATCTTGCAACGACACTACAAGAACGCGGGTGGACATTAGCATTTCAGTGGGTCCCGGCGCACTCAGGAATTGTGGGTAATGAGCGCGCCGACACCCTAGCCAAGAACGCACACGCTCTACCCTCACCTACTTACCACCTCCGACCCTTTCATGAAGCGAGACTTCTTATTGCCAGAAATATCAGGAGTCGGCACCCAGACCCATCTACAGCGCGAGGCACACCCCCCATCCCAGTCCCTGATTCCAGACTGACAAGGGCAGACGCATCGCTACTCCATCGACTCCGGACAGGGAGTGCGTTTACGAGGCTAGCACTTCATCGCTACGGCCGAGCCGGCAGAGTTGACAGCCCGGAGTGCACAGTGTGTGGGGACCCCGAGGACATCACCCATATACTCCTCATCTGCCCAGAATACGACGCAGCAAGGAAAGTGCTCTTCGCCACTGTCCTAAAAGCAGGAGGACAAACGGCTACAACCACGTGTCTCCTTTTTCCCACTGGTAGCCGGCGGCAAGCATGGAGCATTTTCCGTGCCGTGCTAGAGTTTCTCCACCAGACAGAGCTTGCCGAGCGCCTGTGACCCCTGCATGTCTTCTCATCACACTCCTATCGCGCCCGTCACCCACTCCCCCCCCCTTTCCCCCTCTCCCCTCTCCCTTCCCAACCTTTAAATCTGCCTGGAACTTTGAACTTGTGATTCCTCTTTAATACCCTATCCCACTTTTAATCCCTCATCCCTTTGTTCATGCGAGTCTTTTCCCCTACTAGGGTGAATAATAGTACGCATGGACATTTACCCCCTTTTCCCGTATCTCAACACTTCCCCCCCCCCCCCCCCCTGGCGAATGAATGAAAATGGCGGCCCTCCCTGCTCAGCTGGGAGCAGCCTAGAGTTCACGCGCATGCGCTTACACCTCTCGCTCTGTGCCGCGGGCTCATTAGCTCACTCGGAAGGGAGACGTTACGGCAGCGAAATCATAGACTGCCAGACTCTCCTTATATATGGCTCTGCTGCAATGGAAAGATTTTCCTACCTTCGTGCTCAGCTAGTGTCGACTGGGGATACAACTCCAGTTCATACACTCGCTGAACATGAGGGTAGAGTGTACCAGCAGAGGGCAGGTATCTGGATAGAAAGAGTTTAGTTGCGCACCAAAGGGCTAACGAATAAAAATGGGTACTACTCCGAGCAAAATGCCAAAAAAGCGTGGATCTCGGCTTGACACTAACAGCGGCACACAGTATCAATTTTACTGACAAAGGGGTACTAAATCCTTATTTTCAGCTACCTAATCAAACTAAATAATCCTCCCGGCTTGCTTTTTGGGAAAGTATCTAAATTTAGAAGAACTATTAAAACAACGGCTAAAAAAAAAAAGCAATGGCAAAACCAACAATCTAATCGAATTGCAGGGAAGGCTCTCGGAGCGACTCCCTGCAATGGGCCTGCGCAGACCACAGAACAAGATCGGTCAGAGCTTGCACCTATAAGGTGCTTAACGCCATGAAGTTACAGAAGCGGGTGAAATTGGAAGCAAAGTGCATTTCATTTCTCTGCGGAACGAAGAGAATAATAGCTAATATGCATTCATAAGGTGATACAGTCATGAATGCACAGACTTTTCAATGCAGCACTATACCACCAAATTGTTAACCATGCCGGGCAACACTAAAAACCGAGAGCATTATTCCAAACTATCTCAGCTTAAAGTTAACCACGAAAGAAGCTTCAAGCCATCCTTGCAAATTCAGTGCACAAAGCAAGCCATATGACCTTCTAGTTGGACGCCATGGTACGTCGAGCTTATAATCATGTGTCATGCTGTTTTTGCTGCAATGGATTGTAGTGTAAAAAGTAATCCAGCTTAAAGAGATGCAAAGTATAAAAATTTGTGAGTAAGGCCCTCACCTAGTCTGCAGCTACATTGCGAAATAGGACGTTCCAACCGGGATGTTTGTTGCCTTTAACCCCACGACCAGCTTGTGCCCAGCGATTGTTCCAGCTGAGTACATGTCCTTGACATTGCCTTTATTTGACAAGCATTTTTATGAATGTTAAACATGACTGACTTACAGACAGACTGCACCTCAACGACTAATGACTTGGGATACCTAACTGAATACTGATATAGTAACTAAATGCAAAACAATTACCTGGCAGGTATTAAATTTTTCAACAGGGTGGCTCGACTCCGCATTAAGTTGAAGGAGTCGATGCGTAATAGGGCAATACAAACAAAAATATGCCTTAGAATTCCTTTAGCCCCCCCAAAATGATGTGTTTTTGAAGGTAAGATACACAATGTTCTTGATTCAGAAAGTGCCTCAGCTGTACAAATGCTTATGCAGTAAGGTCACTCGCCAAGCCTATTCTACTCAGCTCTGTGCAGGTTAAGCTAAGTTAGAGTATAGAAGTACACGCTCACTGACACCATGAGAAAGGCAGGGAGAAGTCTCCGTTGCTCCACCACCAGCCCGCCTGCTACCTTCGATGACGCTTCAGCGCCTCATGAGCCTGGAGCGAGCACATCTGTCCAAAGCGGGGTGAAAAGCACAAGCACGTGCTGGAGGACGCCCAGCCATTCTTTTTTTGTCATCGGCTATACTACATATCTTTAGTATGACATATTTTTAAGTGAGAAAAAGTATTGCAAATATGCACTCCACCTTTGACCATAATACAGAAGTCTGATAAAGACAAAACAGTTGCCATTCACCTTTTCCAAATATGTGCTCCCGCCTATCGGAACATCTGCACATGTGGTGCGTGAGTGGGTTCAGGACTGAGAGGCTAGAAAACGGAGCGCTCACAAGGCTTGTTTGGCCCTTCCAACCATGCGGGTATATTCGTCGCAAATCCCCGATTTCTAGACAAAATGATTTATAATGAGCGAATCTTGTCTACGCCCGAGGTAGAACATTGAATTGTGATTCCCCCATATTGTGCGAACCATCCTTCAAGCTGGGGTACCACCTGCAAATGAACTATGTTGTGCTGCGGCACGCGTCCATGCTGCCTGCTTCAGAGGAAAACCACTGCTCGTGTTGAAGACGACATCCCACAATGTAGAGGCAACAATGTCTAACAAACTAAAACAAAATTGATAGCATTCAATAGGCACAGATAGGCTCACAAAGTGTCGACACCATGATTGTTGTTGTTGGTTTTACTCTTGCATACAAACAAAAGTGACTTCCTCTTTCCTCCGATGTACAGTAAACACGCTTATCTTCGTGGCCCCTATTTCTCCTCGAATCGGTCACAGAGCACATAATCGCAGCCACTGAATTCCGCAAAATTAAAGGCTGCGAACATTAAAGGTTCGCCAACATTAAGGGTTTTTCTGTTCTTCCGTGTGTCACATGATGTTAACATTTCAAGGAAGCTGAAGGTATTGGTTTAAGAAACAGTTGACCTATGAAAAAAAATGCCCTTCTCCAAGTTAGGCACGCAAGGTTATTTTGCACTACCTATAAGGTGGCAAGTTTGTTTCGGCAGAGCTTTTGGTAAAACGGAGTCACAAAAGTAGCTATACTTGGCGTCTCCTATTTTGTGCTGCATTATAAAGCTAGAGTAGATTCCACAGTGCTTCAGCACAGCACTGTTTGTTGCGAGAGCATATGTGGTTTAGTGTTGCATCCCGTTTGCATGATCTAGAGAAACTAGCGCTGACAGGGTTGGAGCACTCCAAATAATAACAGCCGACTGTAGAAGCATTGAGAGATGCACACATGCGAACTGTGCATTTCTTAAAAGTGGATTCGAGCAAAGGTAAAAACAATATGCATACTTACGGCGGCCATGCTTGCATTTCCCAAGCACGAACACTTTTCCCTCGGTAGCATCATCCAGTTAGAAGCACCACCAACACGACCATGAAACGCCCCCGACTCCTGGGTTGAATGAAGACACGCCTGAGGTCTTGGAAGGAGATCCGGAACACTGCTTTAGGCCAGATGTTGTATCTGGTGCGGCAGGGACTAAAAGTAAAAATTAACAAATTTATCTGAAGCGCTACATTCCTATAGGATAGCAGTATTTTTTTTGTGCCAGTGATGCGTTTTAATTAAACACAACTGGTTGGTTTATACGATGAACCAGCAGCCCCTATTTTGGTTAAGTGTAACGCAGTGTCTAATGTTACGTCCGACGGAACCCGAAATAAAAATTAAAGTTACGCCCAACGTAACTGTCAAGCATTCGAGTTGCGTCCGACGTAACCCAAAACAAATACTAAAGTTACCGTATTTACTCGAAAAAAGGTCGAACCCCATTTGTTGGACCCACCGAGAATAAAAAAAATAATTCAAATATAGGTCGACCTTTTTTTTTATTTTTAAGAACAGGAGAAATTTTGGGCAAAGGAAACAAACCTTTATTTACATCACTCTCAGCTAAATCACGGGGCGATGCCAAAACCTTAATCGCGGTCAGAACTTCTGGACAGGTCATCGTCGTCCGAAGCTTCGTCGGCTTGGTAGACATCCTCGCAAATTCGCAACAATACTTCACTGACACCGTTGTAAAGTGACGACAAGAACAAACTAAAGAAGGGGCGAAGCGACGAAAGACAAAAGACGCAAGCAAAGTCGCCGTTTCGCCATGAGCAACACGCGAGCCGACCGTTGGCCGAGCCGCCTCAAGCAACAAACAAAAATAACCTCCGTTTTTTTTGTCTTTTTTTTGTTTTTTCTTTGTGCGCGTTTTACGGGGATGGAGGACAAAGTGCATGGCGCATCGCGTTCCTCTCCTACCCCGTTGCCCAGCAAGGGGAACGCTAGTGGCTAGCGGCGCGATGGCGAAAGCCGACGCCCGAGAGATGCGCGCGATAGCGGCACCGGCCACCGCGGGCGGGCCATTTCGGTTGTTTTCGTGCACCAAAAGCTTTTTGAAACAAGAAGCGGCGCGGCTCTACGGCAACGCCGACTCGGGGACTCGATAGCTCCATGCCTCCGGTAGGGTCGCCAAATTTGGTCACGAATGTAGGTCCAAATTCCTTGATCACGATTTCCGAAAAAAAAAGGTCTCGTCGCGCGGCCGGCGCCGCGCGACGAGACACACATTATGAAAGCGATTGGTGCGAGCGACCAAGGTGATGAGCGACGTTTTCTAGAAGCCCAAAAACTGAGCGGCGCAAGCAGCGAGAGTGAAAAATCTTAGTCGCTCGGCGCCGGCACTCGTAGCTTCTCGCCGTCGCTCGTCTCGTTGATCGCTATATTGTTTACATGCCGTTCAGAAAAGCGCTCTAAGTGCTTACCATTGCATTGGGACCAGCCTCGCATCCAACCGTAACCAGCCTTGACTTTTTTTAAGCCGCTTAGGTAGAAGTTAGCATCGTACGTACATACATCGTTTTGAAGCATGGCTCCTCGTTCATTGCTCGATTTACATTTTCGGGAAATGACAAACCGCAATGAAGCACAATTATTCTAGTTAATATTGTAACGAACACTTGGCGCGCATGCTTACACTGTAGCGCATTTAACGTAATTTAAAAGTAGAACAAAAACGGGACGAGATTCGCTTACCGCTTCACGGAGCCAGACGCCTTCGGATCCTAGGCCTAACGGCCTAACTTGGAAGTCACCTGCGGTCCGGCGACCGGACGAGTCGAGCCGGCCGCGCTGCGCTGACCCAGGCTGACCACGCCTGGTTGAACTATGAGAGGCGCCGTCGAGTTGAGAGCCAGAGACGCAGTAGAAACGGACCGTAAAACATATGTCCCGTAAAACGTAGAACGAGCCAGCGACGCCAAAACCGCTACGTCGCCATCTCCGCGACGACCGGAAGCGTGGAAACCGGGAAGTTAGAAAAGCCGCGGGAGCGGAAGCCACTGGGCGGAAGCTTTACGTTTCGGTTTCGTTTTTTTCCGACGCCGGCTACGGTTGCGGGCTGGTGGGTTTGCGGCTGCTTGCGACGACGCGAGGGGCCACGAAAAGACGCCGAGTTGGCAGAGTACGAGTCACGGCCCACGATACGAGCAACGGGCCATTTGCCGCTGTCGACCGGCGATGCGGTATCCGCGGCTTGGTGTCACGATCGGTTTGTTGCCGTGCACATTGACTCAAAGCTCGAAGTTATGCAGTTCCGTTCCGGCACCAGCCGCACCACATTTTCCGGTGCATCGCACGTGGAGGCCTTTCGACGCCTTCAGTATACATAAAGATCGTGCCCGCTGTCTTTGGTGCCGTGGGAGAAGTTGCGAGATGGAAGAAGCATCAAAACCAAGGCGTTTAGGACTCCAGGCCGGGCCGCCGGTTCACTCTTAACGAGAGGCGACGTGTGTGCGCACGCTTTGAGGAAGCCTCCGCGTTTCGCCGCGCCATACCTCGCCGATCGCGACCGGACCCGAGTCCGAGAGGCTCTTACGCAGCCAGGAACGGCACCGAGGTAGGAGCGGCTTGTTCTGCGCTACCATGCAGTGCTCCACAGTGCTTGAACCTCTCGGCGGCGTTCGTGCTTGCACCGAAGCCTTTGTGACCCCTTCGGACGCCAAGTTGTACTTCGCAAAGGTTTGGACGGGACCGCCCTCACCGAGCAGCTCCGCTATATTTCGCTGACTTATGATCGCAATAAAAGCTTGCGTTTGTTCTCGGGAAAAAGTTGCGGGACCGCTCTCCGCGCCGCCGACGGGGTTGGCCGCCACCATGTTGTCAGCTCTTCACCCGCTCCCGCAGCGAGCGCCTTCCGATAATCTTCCCCGTTCCAAAATGCGATGCGACCTCCGTTTACATGGGCTGAACGAATGCGCACTCGCCATCTCGATCCACCTCTGTCTAGCGACTTTAATGCAATGCACTTTCTTTGCGCATTATGTCGTTTACATGACCGCATATTGAATGCGGCAACTCGATTCAATGCGACTAAATCGCATTCATGTAAACGCGGCTTATGTTCTTTTTCGACATGTATGGTGTATGTAACGATACCGGTGGTAAACGATGGACGTTTTTGTTGGACGATGGCGGTCGTCTTTCTGCATGTATGATCTGGTTATACCGGTGGTCCTGTGGTATAAGCGTTTTTGTTGGAAAGATGCGGTCGCCTACGTCAGCGGACGAAGAATCATACCAGCCATACCGAATCATATCGGCAAGCAAACTGGCTGCCAGTATAGACAGACCCGGAGCCATAGCGGTGCCGGTATCTCCAGTTATGGAGAACGCCAAACCAAACTATACTCGGCGACAACTTTTCTTGGCAATGCAGTGGAAGGTACGTCCCGCGTACGTCCCGCGTCCTGCGTACACTCAAAATGGGAGAGGGGACGCGGGACGTACCTTCCACTGCATTGCCAAGAAAAGTTGTCGCCGAGTATAGCTGCATCCATAATGACAAGAAATTAAGGTGGTGTCATACCAGAACTGTACAAGCAGGAGGTTTGTTTCTTGTACGTTTTTTTTCAATAGGGTAGAGTCTCAGGTTCTATATTTTTGATACCATGCAGCGAAAGTGAACTATTCGTCTTTCTGAGGTCCCTACGGAATAATACTGCGGCAGGAGACGATGATATCAAAGCTTAACCAAGCAAAGGTGCCGCAGATTTATTGTGTTCCCCCTTACGACATATATGCAATAATGCTTTGGCTACAGGAACTTTTCTAGGTGGCATGAAAATCGCCAGAGTAGTTATTTTTCACAAAGGAGGCATTGTTGATAACATGAGCAATTACAGGCCGATATTTGTCCTTCCACTGTTTTCAAAGGTACTTGAACATTTGATAAAATAGGAATGAGTAAATGTCTTGATGAACAACGTGTATTTGTAAAAGAACAATACGGATTTCAGAGGGGCAAATCTACGGAAATGGCGCTAGTAAATATTAAAGAACAGTTGTTAAATAATATTTAAACGAAAAAATTCATTGTTGGAGTATTTCTTGACTTTAAAAAGGCATTCGATTCAATAAAACACGATATCCTGTTTCACAAACTTCCTTTTTATGAAATCCGAGGTGTGGCACTAGAACTGATCCGTAGCTATCTATCGAATAGAATGCAGCATACTTCTCTAAATGGCTACCAATCAATGCGCGAACTAATCACGTATGGGGTTCCGCCGGGGTCTATTCTGGGACCATTGTTCTTTATTATCTGTATAAATGACATTGTAAACATCCCACAATCTCCGGATATAATTTTATATGCGAACGATACGAGCTTGTTCTTTTCTGGTGATCATTTGCGGGGCCTTGAAACTGCGGCTAACATGTGGCTAAGGGAGCTGTGTTCCTGGATGGGATCAAATCAGCTGCAATTAAACGTGAGCAAAACCAAATATGTAATTTTCAAGCCACGAAATAAACTTGATGACTGTAATATTATCTTAAAGTTCCAAAACAGTGTAATTGAACAAGTCTCCATTTACAAATTTTTAGTTGTGCTTTTTGAAGAAAACTTATCATGGACCCCCCATATAAATAAAATTCATAGGAACATCTCTCGATCCATTGGCATCTTATATAAAGTTAGATCTTTGATTCCTAATTGGTTAAAACTGCAATTGTATTACTCTTTAGTGTATTCTCATCTTAATTACTGCTTATCAGTCAGGGGATCGACAACTAGGACAAATTTCGAATGGATTTTTATCATGGAAAAAAAAGCAATACGGTGCATAGATCATCTAAATTTCATGAACCATACTGCCCCGTACTTTATAACTTCCTGAGACCCTGCGTCCACCAATGCGGACATTAAGTTTTTAATTGTTGCAAAGAAACGGAGCCGCACACAGGAAGATTGCTGCTTGTTCACCGTCATGGACATAGTCTGTGCTGCCATTTGGAGGAGCGTTGAGCAAACCGCACTGAAAACAACTGGTTACTCGCTGTTACAAATGCCGACCTGCAACACTCGCACCAAATACGATATAGCTTCGCCAATACTGGAAACTCCTCCGAAATCCCATAGGAGCGGCGGCGAACGTGACAGTGGCGCCTCTAGCGGACCCGGAGTCCACGGAAGCAGACGACGCAATGGGCGCGTTCAGTAGCGGCCCCGGAGTCAAGGAGTCACTGACTCCTTCCACTGGACGGCCAAAAGTCACTTCCGGTGCACGTAACTCCGGGGCTTCGGAGTCAAGCTCCGAAGCACCGAGTCCGGAGACGGTGCACGTAGAGTCAAAGGAGCTAAAATGACGTCATTTCCTGACTGGTGCCGATTTCCGGCGCTAAAAGAGGAAAAAACAAACAATATGGCGGGATAAGCTGCTTCGGTTCTGTCGCGGGTGCGCGGTTTGCTCGCTTTTGTTAATGAAAAGTGCTCAAGGTAAGACGAATAACGCGTTTGAATATCTTTTTGAGGTAAGGCTCTTTCGGAAAATGCATTGGACCGTATTTTGTTTGGTTTGAATATGCTAATAAACAACGCAAACGTTCATTTGACGCGCCGTGTCTTGATCGCCGTTGCACGGAAACTCGGTAATATTGACGATAGTCCTGTCCGCGCGCAACAGAGAAAAACAGGGTATGAACGCGACTTTGGAAGCCGGTTGGACACTCACGCAGAGCATGATACCGATTAATGTTTTGTTTGCGTAGCTAAATCGGGGTGCACGTTGGCTGAGGCTCGCTTCGGCCGACAAAACCTTGATCGCCGAGCGCGGCCGAACTTCCCGTGTGTATACAAATACATTTTATAGGAAGTTCGTTACGAAGGGCAGAACAAACTTATGGCCGTATAAAAGTATCGCAACCGGCGGGGTAGATTCGCTGAGCTCTATTTTGCGTGTACTGTCGACGATTTTTGTCGGCTTTTATAACAGTAGCTGCCTTTGCACAGCCAAGCGAAGGGCTCGATCGCGTTGCATCGCTTCGAACAGCAGCGCTGATGTGTACAATCACCCGCTTTTTCTTCAATGACCTTGTAAAGACTTCTTCAATACCGGCGTCAAATAAAAGCGATCGTGCTCGCCATCGTCTGCTTCCAGTTTATTCGGAGACCGTCTGGCACAAGGGACGAAGCGGAAGTTGCGTAGAAGCAGGTTTGGAGCCGCGGTTTTTTTTGCCGTTCAGTAGGCGCTCCGATGACTCCGACTCGAGGCACTCCGCCCGGAGGCAAGGGAGGCGCTACTGAACGCGCCCAATGGAAAAGTATAGGCTCCGCGACGACCTCGAGCTTTGCGAGTGCCCTTCCATCACCCCAACAGCTGAAACAATTTATTAAGGTAAGATCAGTCCGCTTGCAAAGCGAAATCCACTGATCGCAACTGCAACGACAATCGAATAACAACGCGCGCATAAGCAAAGATAGAGCAGTTTATTTAGCGGTCTCAAGCGCCTCTCGGGGGATCCCACGCGTTTGAAACGCGTCTGGAAAGCGGAAAAAAGCCGTTTAGGTACTCGAACTACGTTGTACTCACTAAAACATGCAAAAACGACATGTCAATATCACCAGAGCAAGCGCACGAGCTGCTGGAGCATAAAAAGAAAACAAAAAGTAAGGATAAAAATTACCGTGCAAACACTTACCGAACTTTGCAGAAAAGATGGTTTCGCCATTCCCGGCGAAGATAAAAAGAAACGGGGAGGAGAAGCGAAGAACAGCGACTAAAACAAAGAAACTAGCAGACGATACAAAGATACCCAGCAAAAAACTATTGCAACGACGACGATCGTAGTGGCGCTTATAGAAACAAAGAAAGAAAAATGGAAAGCAGCAAATGAATAGCTGGTGGTCGCCGTTGGTGTTGAGTTCACAACAAAGCGGTAGCAGCAGACGAAACGAATGAAAAAAGAAGAAAGCGTCCCTTTTTTTTTCAACTGCTTGTTGTACGTTTGTTTATTTGCTTTCGCGGCGTAGGTACGAATTAAAAACAAAACAGGGGAAATAAATAACGCATGCAGCTCACGTTGCCCGGTAAAAAAAGAGTCACACAAATGATTTGGTTGCAGGCAGCAATCTTCTATATGTGCTAGCAGTGAGTAAGCTTTTTTGCTTTCGCATTTCTTTTTCCAGTGACTTTGGCGGGTTGTTCGTTCGCTCGCTTGACGAAGCAGTTTAAAAGTACATTCAAGTACTTGTTGACGTAGGTGTCCGTAGGTTGACGTAGGAAGCGGAAGGAAGTTTTTCCACCACATCGCAAAAACTTGTTCTTGCAATGGTAGGCAGCACATAGCATGCTTGCCATCTCTAAGTATGCTATGCTCGAATGCGGCCGGTTGATCAACAAACGATGACCCGTAGCAGACGTGCCGGCCGGAGTACACAAATAAAATTCGAATAAAAATGGATAACGATCTTACACTTCTTAATATATTTAATAAATATCAAAAAGCACGTATGACGATTTTGGATTAGAAACTCAATCGAGGGCGAAAATAGGCAGACGACGGTGGAAGAAAACAACAACAACAACAACAAAGTTGCAGACTGCCCTCAAAATGCCCGGGCCTAGTGTAGCAGACAAACCGAGGGTAGTAAGCGATGAAGCGAAGGAAAGAGAGTGAAAACTAAGCCAGACAAAGCAAGGATACGCGATAATTTACACGTCGGGCAAACAAAAAAAAAGAGCAAAAAGAAAAAAAATACACAGCAACATATAAGCAGGAGGAAGAAAGAGCGCGGCAGAGTGCCGTCGCCTCAAAAATATAGAAGAAGACTCAAAAATGGAAAGAGTGGAGACGGTTTAACGGGTGTCGGCCTTTATCGTAGAAGTAAAGAAGCAGCGAAGCAGAAGATGTTAGTCGCCCCCGCGCTAACAATCGGAATTTGTGCGCTGTATATAACGTGACTGAAATCACCTTTTTTCGCGGTGCTACGACGCTCTCCCCTTCTTTCTTTGCAAGCGCGAGAGGTCTGCTTTTTTCGTAACTCCGCTTTTATTAATCTATAATAGCGTCAGATTTGCATATGCACAACGACTTCTTTCAGAGCACACTGACATCGCCGTAACGTACGCGGTTCGAAATTGACTTTTGCTTCTTCATCCGGAGACCATCATAACGGGATTAGCCAGCTCGCCTATTCGACGAAACGGTTATAAGCAAGGCATTCATGAGAAATGGGAATTGCAACAACAAAACGAATTGACTGATAAGAACAATAAAGTTGAAACCAAGCTATGTTCTGAAATGTTTGTACATTGCCCTTTTTCACGGAACAGCGCGAAGGCATACATTCGTGTTTTGCTTGGCTTACATAAGTTGTGACAGAATGTTTGCTTCGGGAGAACTCGAAACTTGCACCCAGAAAGCTGTAACATCTTTCCCACGCATAGAGAATGTCCTTCACTCATGAGCTGGCACCCATTTTTTTAACTTTGAAAGCAGCGAATGTCCGTGACAATTTTTTTTCGTTGGTCACCTCGCACGGAGATAGGCAAAACCAATGCATTTTGGAGAATTTGTCTGCTAGCGGAGACTCCGAGCTCGCCAGGGGCGCTTCAATCACTTTTCGCCCGTTCTCCGCGAGAGTTGCCAGTATTGTCTTCCACGGTATTTGCTCGCACGTTCTACGGCCGACGCCAAGGTATGTAATGAGTTTACGTGATTTGCACAAATATATGTGGTGTTAATTTTTATTTCTAGTACTCTTGAATGTTCACAGATGGTTAGTAAAGGGGTCATGAAACGCTTTTCCAACTTTTTCCTGTTTAGCTTTCCTCCAGATCATAAATCGAGCATTCTACCAAACAGTTCCAGAAGACGAAAAGAGGGGAGTCCCCTCCAGCTCGGAATCTCGTTTGTATACCCGGACAGAGCCATTGTCCCCCCAGAGGATTAGCCCGTTGATTAAAATTCAGACAAAAGTTGCTTTTCCCAACCCGTTCGCCCCGAAGCTGACAGTGCTGTGGAAGCTACGTGCTCGTTGGGCGAGCCACACTTTTGCTACGTGATCACGCTCGCGCATACCCACGCGCGGAGAATGAGGTCAGGTGATGAAAGGGAGGCGGCGGATTGGTCGGGCAAAGCGCGTAGCTTCCACCACAATGTCAGCTTAGGGGTGAAGGTACTAAGTGAGGTCCGGTTTTGTGTGACGTGCGTTTGGACCCGGTGACGCGCTTTAGGAATCGCGGATGGATCACAGTGAAAAGGCAGAGAGCTTACGAAGGGGAGGAGGTACGAAATAGTCCGCCTTGTTTTCAGATTTTCGCACTGAAAGTCAGGCTTTTGACTTTCTACCTTTTTTTTTTGGTCCACTGACCGATGTGCTATTAGTAAAATCCCAATCTAAATTGATTTATACCAGCTCGAAATTTGTTTCATGGACCCTTTAATGCTTAATATTTACAACAGTATTAGCATGGGTGGCGGTAGTCGCTTCTCAAACTGTGTGTCCACGTGGGTGGACGCTGGGACCCAAAAAATGTGACATGAGTTTCGCGATGACCTTGTTTTGCTCGCCATCAATATGAAACTGTCGCGGAGTGAAAACAATTGGTTTGATTGAATATGCTCAATTTTTCAGGACTAACAACAAGTCAGGCTGATGCCATTTTAGAAAGCCTGTGCGGTGCCACAGGTATCGCGCAAGAGACTCAAGCCGCTGCCAAGCTTGCCAGTCCGGACGGTGCAGGCACTTCACATGCCAAAGAAAGACGACATCAAGAATGCTGCATAATGGAGGAACCCTGGTTGCTCAAAGAAACCTCAGCACCGTTGCACGTCCTGTGATATGTACCTTTGAACTGAAACTGACTGGCACTGCTTCTTTGATTTTCATACCGAGAAATGAGCCTCATTTGTTTGTCGGTATCACTCTAATTTTGTTATTCTTCCGCCCGAAACCTAACTTGTAAAAATTAACTCATAAAATGTTGAATACAATATGTGTTAATTTTCCTGACTTGAAGTGTAGAGTCCACTGTTCATGTGGGTAGACTCCATTTTTACTGAGCCTGGAAACTCAAACTGCAAAAAAATGTCAGAAATGCTCAAACTGACCCCTAACAAAGCAGTTAATGGTATTTAATATTAAATACCTATGCCGGATTTTCCTCAGGTCTCACGAGGCTAAAGCACAATTTGCTTAACGTTAACCAAATGTTTGATCTAAAACTTTCAATTTACATACGAAACGACATAATTAACGACCACGCGACTTTTTTTAGAAATTCCTTCGGAATAATACTGAATATGATTTAAGGCATGAATGCTATAATAGGATACCTCGGTTAAGAACAACCTATGGAAACAAGAAACTAGAATACATGATACCTAAATTTCTAAACAAGCATCCAGATGTTATGGGAATAATACTAAATAGTGCTTCACGTTGCAGCTTCAAATACGAATGAAAAAGGTATCTTCTGTCCTGTTGTTCGGAATAAATTTGAACGTCAATTTGTCTTTACCTACACTGTGTATAGTATTATGAACAGGTCTATTTTAGCTACTGTATATAATATGACGTGCAAGTTTTATCCTTGTGGAGGTAATGGTATCAATGACATTGCACTGCTCTTGCTTGCCGATGTCTTTTTTTCTCGATGTTTTGTATTTTTTTATTATTGACTGCTGATGCAGTGTACTGAGGCAATTGGGCCCCGTCAGGCAGAGCTTATCTGCCTTTTGTCCTTTCTCCTTGTGACCCTGGGTCTGAAATAAAAAAAAACAAAAAAAAACAAACAAACAGAAAGCCGATTGTGAGCCGCCCACAGATTTACTGCATCTGAGTTAGGAATGAACGCTTGCATACCTCTTGTGTTCCATTTGTACTTCGCATCGTACTAACCCAAGAACCCTCGCATATCAGCTTAGGAGCATGTTCGACGTCTTCTTTTATCAGTCACTAGAAAGCCGCCATTGGTACCGTTCCACAGGCGAAGATAGTGATAAAAGTGCCCAGACTGAATTTCGGAAAGTGTCTATAGCCAGCAAAACTATTCGGCTAAAATGAGATATTGACCAAATTTCATTTGAGTTGCCGTGTAGCAGCGCCTAAATATCACTTACACTGAATGTCACTTGGCGTACATCGGATTTGAGATGCCCGTGTTGCATAAATATTATAAGTTAAACAATTTTAACTTAGTCACAGATATAGTTACTTGCGTTTTATTGTAAATTTTTGAAGTATTTAGTTAGAAAAATGCAAATAATTAACGTAAATTCGATACTTGCAATGGAAAATCGCAATCTGCCTTTTTTCTGCATGCCCCTTTTTCTAGTGACGCCAAACACTTCCAGCCGGCAACTGCAAAATGCTTTTTCCTGTATTTTTTTTCATTTTAGCACTTGCCAGACCTGTCTCGACCAAGAACAGCGAAAACGCTTAGCAACAGAGAGATTGAGAAGCGCTTACGCAGCATAGGCACTTGCACACAATAGATATCAGAGTCCATTAACCTAACAGGAGTGCTGCTATGCCTTCGAAAGATTGTTTGCCTAGGTAGCATGCGGTCAAACTGTACTGTGAAAGGAACCCGTGTCAGCGCCGCCTATTGTTTCACTATGGTCATCTTTATTTTTTAATGGGAAAATATTTGCTCGAAGTCAAAGTAAATGTAAGGGATACAAGTCCAGAGTTACTTTTGTTTCGCCATGTTACTTCATATTACCTTTCTTTAAAATAAACTTGAGTAATAAAACTGAATTTGACGTACCTATAACTGTGATTGCCATATAACGCTCTTTGAAGCAAAAAATACGTACATTTTTTTTGCGCAATTTCAATTGAAGTTTGGCGCACGCAATTTTCCAAGTTTTGTGTACTTTAAAGGGATACTTCAACGAAATTTGAAATATTCCCGTCGTGTTCAAAAATAGGTTAAATATGATGCACAATATCCGTAAATGACAATCGCACGTTTGTATTTTGATCCTGGTGGCTGTATTTTTCGTTATAAACGGCCCACTCTGGCAATCGCTCGGAGAAGGCCCAGCTTAGAGCACGTGGCATCCAACGCAATCGTGACGTAGGTCGTCTCAAGACGAGCAAAGCTACGGCGAGGCTGACGTCGAGAGGATGGCCTAGTCGTTCCAGCCACCGAAGCGGCTGCCTTTGTACAAATTTTGGGTGACGGGTTAATCTTCTATAATCTTCTAGGGGGACAATAGCGACTTCTGCGACACACAAAAAGGATTCTCGGGAAGAGGGGAGTACCTCCTTCCCCCCTTCTCTCGTCGTGGCCGGAGACGAGAGAACCTCCGTCACTAGCTGTCAAGGTTCCTAGACGAGCACTACAAACGAGGCGTTAGCGACATCCATCATGTGCTCTTTGCTAATCGTTTAATTCGTTTTAAAATTCCTTTTCGAGACTTTTTTAACAAGATATTGGTATTTTCCATATGATACTGCTCTTTTGAACACATATAGACCAAAAAATGAGCGCCGAAATTCCGTTGTAGTATCCCTTTAAGGTCCAAGGGGTTTTATTTTATACCGGTAAGTTTATGATTCAAAGAAGCACACCAAAATATTTTTTTCCGTTAACGAGTATCACAAGCACGACTCTAACCAGTTGAAAATTACAAATTTTATCATGGTCGTACTTGCAGTTCCTTTGGCAATGATTACGCGTGTGATGTTCGCAGTAGCCTGGGACAATAATTGTGCTTAATGTTAAATGCTATAGCATTTTTCCGGCAGCACCCCCTAGAACAATCTGGTCTGTAACACGAAACGAATGCACATTCGGGGTAGAATGGTTGGGGGATGCATTGAGAGAACAGAACAAAACGTTAAAAGTTCGGCAAAGTATCGTGCTGTAGGCTCCAGCGGATAGCTCCCACTCCTGCTGCACGAGAGCTCGTGCGGCCTTGGCGTCATCGAACGTAAGGAGCTCGCGTTTGTTTCGGTCATTGTCAAGGACTGCAGAGCGTCCAATAGGTGGCACAATTTTCAAAGGGGCCATAGTGCATAGTACTCCTGGCAAATATTCAAAATACATTGTGGGAGCTTACTGTGATATGTGAAGAAAAGATAACATAAAGCGCCTGAGTTCTAGTGGCGACAAATCTGGAAAAATGATATTTTACAGCGAAAAAATTAAACCGCTAGGAAATACAACGCATTGCAATAGACCATGTAAAAAGTGAAAGCCGTTTACAACTCCCTGTAACACTGAATTAGAGCGCCGCTCTTGAGGAGGAGGAGGGAAGGGTACTGGGGGGGGGGTGAAGTGACCTGGGGGGGTCACGTGACCTTGGGGGGTCACGTGACGATGCCGATGATGTCATCTGTGACGATGACGATGCGGACTCCGATGACGTCATCAGCGATGATGACGAATGACGAAGCGCATGTCGGTGACGTCATCAGTGACTTCACTGATGACGTCATCAGGGATGATGACGATGGCGATGCGGATGCCGGTGAAATCATCAGTGACGTCACTGATGACGTCATCAGTGATGATGACGTTGACGATGCGGATGCCGGTGACGTCATCGGGGAGGTCACGTGACCTCGGCGGGGGGGTCACGTGACCTTGGGGGTGGTCACGTGACCTCGGGGGTATCACGTCACGTGTCACGTGACCTCGGGGGTCACGTGACGTTTTGTGTCACGTGACCGGGGTCAACCCGGTCACGTGACACACGTGACCTTGACCGTGACCGTGACACGTGATTCAAGGTCACGTGTCACGAGACCTTGGGATGACCTTGGGATGACCTTAGGGGTCGCGTGACCTTGGGGTGACCTTGGTTACACCGACACCGACGCCGACGCCGCTCAAGCCGGGAACGGGCCCCTAAGAGCTGCGCTCTAAAATACAATTACGTGTCTGGACGTATGGCTCAATAAGTGACTAAATTATCTACAGGCAGATGAAGGACATACAATTAGAATTAAGGAAACAATAATTTCAAATATAAAACTCAAGACAGTAAAATTACATAGACGCGAGGTGGTCAGGTACGTATAAAAAGAAGTGATGATGCAGTCTACTACATTGGGACGCAGTTTGTCATGGTAATGCAATATGTCTTTAGTGGATACCAAGTCACTGCGGCATTCAAGGCAACAATTTGGCTGATGCTGTGGCAGCAGATGCTCAAAGCTTTATACACAAAGTTCAAGCCCCATTTACTAGAACGGATGTAAATAGTACAATAAAAGTCGTGGGAAAGACTATAACTGCGCGCCTCTGGGCTACCTGAACCGATCAAGATACACACTTAAGAGATATTGATCCGCACCAACGTTTCGCGTACCTCGCGGTCTCACTCGTCGGCGCCAAGCTGTAGTACACCGAACCCGTTTAAAAGTATCTCACACAAATCAATACTTATACCGCATAAGCAGAATTGCCTCTCCGCACTGCGATCACTGCAGAACTATAAAGACTTAGGACACGTCATGGCTGGAATGTCCTCAGTTTTGAAGAAGAACGCGCACAAGTGCAAAAAAACAACAACACTTCAACTACGTTCTAGAGAAGACCTCACCATCTGCATGATACTGGGACCGTGGGAAAACGAAGCCTCGAGCTCTGTCACAACAGCAACAAATGCCCTCTTGCGATACCTATCGGCAACAGGTCTCAACAAGAAACTCTAGCGCTGTGACAATATATACACTGATTTTAATTTTCTTTATTTTATTTTTATTATTTTCGTGTGTTTTTAACTCTTACTATACCTTTGTATCCACATCCGTTCGCCCTAATCAGAGTAGTAAGTCAGGAGATGCTTCCCGGCTAATTTATCTGGCTTTCTTTCTCGAAAAAAAAAAAAAAATGCGAGGTAGTGTTGGGAGCGGAGCGGCTCGCATGTGGCGAGCAGCTCCGCTCAGCGGTGCATCGGCGGCAGGGTCTGTATGATAGTGGTTCTGCGCGTGCATCACGTGCACGCGCACGTGCGGCGGCAAGTGCGGAATTCGGCGACTTTTTGTTGCCCTGTGGACTCCAATGCCGCGATTGTTGTCTACACGCGCAGCCTCACAAGGTCCCATTGTCGAGCCGCGACGGTCTAAACACTACCCCGTATTCTAGTACACTGTAGTCATGGTGACTGAAGTCTCTTTTGGCAACAGGGTACTGTGCATCATGTCAGAGGTTTATTCGAGATTAAAAATTTGAGCAAGAATGGTATGCAGATTGTCACAGAGAGCATATTGGAACACAACAAAAATGGAGGTGCAGGGGGACATGGGCGTGGCGTGCTTGGATAGTAGAGGGGCAATGATTAAATTGATACTTGAACAAATGTTTAAATAAATGTACTATACGTGGTAGGTATGAAAAGTGTACAAAAATTATATCGTTATGTCCTGCATTACGGTGGCGGAAGCACGGGCTTCGTCCTGAAGCGCATTCCTGCACGGACTACGATCCGGACTGGCCGCCATAAGGCAACCTGAGTAAATCTGTTTTACCTTTTACTGGTAATCAGCCTCCTGATTACTTGACCACATAACATTGGCGACGAGGGCAGCCAGGACTGCACATGGGAATTTTCTGATCACCGCAACGATGACAGCTCTACAAGGCAAGCTCGAAGAGTTCGATGGTTCAGGGCTGTCGGCCTGGACTGAGCGCTTGGACTACTATTTACGAGCGAGCGATGTGTAAGACGCCGGAAAGCAGAGGGCACTACTGCTGGACATTATGCGGCGCCGAAACCTTAAAGACGGTACGAGCGCTAGTCGTACCCCGTAATCCGGGAGAATTAAGCTTAGCAATCATTATATCCACGCTACAAGCCAACCACGATCCTAAACCGTCGAAACTCTTTTGTCGAAGTAAATTTCAGAGACGTGATCAACATTCCGGGGAGTCAATTGCTTCCTACGTAGCAGCGCTGAAGAAAAATAGTTGCTGACTGCAATGTCGCCGTCTTCACGACGGCTGCAGCGCCAGTTCCTATGGTGGGGTCATCGAGACAACGTCGAGCCGGCACGTCTTCAAATCCAACGAAACTACACCCGAAAAAAAAAGGGGGGAGGTGAGGGGGGTTGTCGTCTTTCACCCTTCTGTCTCATATAAAACACCCCAAAACTTCAATTGGGCGTACAGCGCACTGACTTCGAGCACAATGCCCAAATGTTCTCATAGAGGTTGTTAACGATGCGATATAGCTTATTAAACAGCTAAAGCACGTATAACAAACTACAGAAAAAAAAAAAAAAACGCTGAGGTTTTGTAGTTGGATCTACGAAACACCTTTTTTTTTTGTAGTCAGTGAAAGGTCCATTACCTTTTTTAGTAAGTTGTACCACTCGGCTAGCAAGCCGCTCGTGAAAGATGCTCCCGTCGGTTTGATGTAAGTACGCTGTACATCGAAGTGAAGTTTTGGAGTGTAATATACGAGACAAAGCGGTGTAAAACGACACCCTTTTCTTTTAGATCGTAGCGTTGCATGTGATGCCCCGAGATCACTTTGTACGCAGGGTTCCAGATGAGCGCCTGCAACAACGCCTGTTTGCAAAGCAAAGGCTTAACTTCAAACAAGCGTGTGATAATGCCATCAGACTCGAAAGTGCCGTGCAACAGCAGCAGGAGCTAAAACTCTTCAAAACAGATCTACACAAAATATCTGGAACTACAAACCCACTCCCTCCTTCCAACATGGGTAGCCTCATCGACGATGTTGCCGGTGCGATGGACAACAAGTGCTGAGACGTGTTCATTCCGCAAGGCAACAAATTAAAAAGACGTGCCAAAATAACGTTCGTCGTTTGATCTGCAGTGTTGGAGCACCTAAATGACAGTTACACTGACTGTCGTTTGACGTAAATGGCACTCTAGTTGCCCGTCTTACAGAAGTATTATAAGTTATAAAAATAAAACTTAGTTACATTAGTTACAGATATCGTTACTCACATTTTATTGTAACTTTTGAAGTATTTAGTAACAGAAAATGTAACTAATTATAGTCAGTTACATAATTGAAGTTATTCACTCTGCAGCTATGGCTGAATGATTGTAATCGGCCGAATTTCGGCGAATATGTCTATTTCCGCTGACGGCAAACGTTCCCAACCGTCAGGTGCAAAGTGATTTCTTTTTCATATTCCCATTTTAACCTTTTTGAGACCTGTATTGACCAAGAACAGCAAAAACATGTAATAGAAAAAACGAGAAGCGGTGAGGCATCCTAGGCACCTGTATACAATAAATATAAGAGTTATTTAAACTTACGAAAATTCAACAATGCATTTGTAATATTTGTAGCCTGGGTAGCGGGTGGTGAACCTGTTCGGTGAAAGAAACTACCCGTGTCAGTGCCACCTATTGTTTCTACTTTTTCATCTTTCTTGTTCATTAAAAAAACAAAAATCTTTGCTCGAATTCAGATTAAACGCAATCCCAGAGTTTGCCTTGTTTCGCTTTGTCTCTTTACATTAAATTTTTTTTTATACAGAAATCCTAATGCAAAAACTGAACTGCACTTTTTCAGAACGGTAGAAAGACCACAAAAGCTTTTTGAAGCAATAAATACGCTAATTTTTTTTACGAAATTTCAATGAATGTGTCGCGCTGGCCATGTTTCCAGTTCGAGTTCCGTTAGGGTCCAGTAAGTTTTTATATTACTCCGCTTAGAATATGACCCAGGGAAGCACAGGAAATATTTTTTCCGGTTAACGAGTATATGAAGCACAATTCCAACCAGTTGAAGATTTCAGCCCTTATCGTAGCCGTCCTTGCACTTTCTGTGGTCTTAATTATGCGTGTGACATTTGCAGTAGCCTGGAACAATCATTGGGTTCAATATTAAAGGCATTTCTTTCGGCAGCACCCTCAAAAAATTCTGGTCTGTATCACAAATGCGCATGCGCGGTAGAGTACTAGGTGAATACATTGAGAAGACAAAGCAAACCATTAAAAGTCCCCCAAAGGAAATCGAACTCCGATCTCGAGATTGTGAACCCTGCGCTCAACCACAGAATCAACAAGGAGGCTTGCGTAGCGGTAGTTATTAAATGCGATACATTTTCGTTCACCAACCGACAGTACAGATCGTACCACTGGCTACAGCGGGTCGGTCCGACACTTGCTCCTGCTGCAAGAGGCCTTTTGTAGGCTTGGCGTAATCGTAATGGAACGTAAGGAGTTCGTGCTTGTGTCCGCCATTGTGCAGTGATTACACAGCGTCCAACAGGGTTCAGCCTTTCGAAAATGGTTATAAGATATTTTAGCCAAGACGTTTTTTTTTTGCCTGCTTTTTTTATCCATCGGGCTTGTTATTTTCTTCTTTTAATTTCAAACTTGCTCTCCACGGTTAAGCACCGCCAGGAAACGTCTCAGGCTCTATTTCGCTGCCTAAGGGTACTGAACAGTGTTCGTTCTACCACGGCTTGAATTTCTTTAGGAAATTACCGGAGGTAGTTGGGATAACCTCCTTAGCTGATTGAATTATTTCTCTTGCAACCTGAACTCTATCTTCCTCAGGCGACAAAACGACTAATATTCAGGCGACAAGTGTAGCAGCTTGGCTAAAACGTTCCCAGTCAGATTTGTCTAATTTCCGTATGCGTCTCTAAAGTCTGGGAGAATCTACAAGGCTTCCTAAAGCCACTGAGAAGAGGTCACTGCCAAATGGATCATTTAAACAGTTTCAACAAAAATAAGCGAGCCCCTGATGGTGCTGAAAGAGATAAATCAATTCCGGTGAAAGAGTTGTGTGCAGCGCTAAAGATGTTAAAGATTTGTTAATTAAATGATATTAATTTGGTGAAAATATGAATCGCTCGATGATTGCTCTACGAGATCATATTTGTGAAATGCCCCATATGGTGTAATGAGTATTAAAATCACCTCAAATTAAAAAAAAAAGAAAAGGCTGTGTGCTGAGTTTGAAACTTCTGTCGGTCATGCCTGTGTACGGCAAAATTTATCGCGGGATATTCAGTTAAAGAACCGCAATGAGACGTACAGTAAAAATTCGTGCCGACGATAGCCTCAAGAGGAGTGTCAAGAGGGACGTCAGCACAAGCCACTCCACTGTACACGACAATTGAAACACCGTCAGGTAAAAAGATGGGGGTGGTCTTTGCGGAGAAGATTATAGTTCGATCCGGAACACTTGTAAGTGTGTGGACGTCAAATGAGTCTCCTGTAATGGTAGGTCTATTCAACGTAGTTCATTTAGAAGAAAATTAACTTCATCAAGATTGTGCGAAAGACCCCGACAGTTCCAGTGCATGAAGCTAAGATGGCCCACAACTAGTTAAAAAGAAAAAAAAGTGAAAAATGAAGATGATGATTATAATCGCTTGCACCTTTGCATTAAGTGTAGTATCGCAATGAAAACGTACATTTACATAAAGTAGACGCAAGCTAGGTGCCATGATTTGGGGCAGTGAAGCGTGGTGATTTATTTTCCTTCGAGCCCCAATATCAGGAGGTTTTGTGGCGCCTTGGCAGGTGGAGATGTTTCTGTCGAATCGGCGGATAACTCCATGGTCTCCTCCTCCTGCTGCGAAGAGAAAGTAGGCGGCCCCTCACTGCCTTGAGAGGGAGTGGCGTTCAGCACCATTTGAGCCCTAAAACCAAGACGATGGCGCATCGTTTTCGTACGTGGGAGTTTTGGAAGAACCGCCGGGCTCTGAGGACACACTAAGCCACGCTGAAGGTTGAGGGTACTGGAGCAGCTCTCAAAGTCTCGAGGACTGCACTGAGTGCCCAACTATGCCTCAAACGGCGGCGCTGCCGAGCTGGCAGCCGCCTCGTCATAAGTGCCTCCATGGAGGAATGAAAATGGTTTCCTTCTCTCAGAATATGTGAGGTTTTCTTTGATTTTTAACCTTAAAATATTCGACTGTTTTTTTAAAATTTAGGACAGGTTCGAGAGTAGGTCGGGTACCAGAGCAGTAGACCCACATGAGAAGTGTACCCTCGCATGTGTCAGCTGAATGACCTGTACCTCCGCACTTGGCACGTCGTTTTTTCGCCACAAGTGACTGAGCTGGGATAAAATTTTAAGACGTATATTATCGTATCGGGTTCGCTATTTAAGGGCGCACCTTACAGTGAAGATGACCGGCTTTGATGCCTTCAGGCAGCACGTTGTAGGCCAGAGATAGGACAAAATGCTTTGAGGGTCTTTCCTTTCCGTCCCTGCGTATTGAGATTCGTCACACGGCGACCACTTCTGGCCCAAAAAGGTCATCCAAGATCTCCTCCTCGCTAGATTATAAAAAAGTCATCCCCTGAGATGACTCCTCGACAGCTGTTAAATGTGCCATTTGAGTTGACGGGTACCTAATCAGATATCTTGTTTAGATCTGACAAAACCGCAGTCTGTGCTCGTGACGGGTACATTGTGTTCATGTATCTTTTTTTAAATCTAAGAGAATCACAATGTCTGCTCCATTTTCAACCTCAACAGGCAGGTCGCTTGATGCCTGTTTCGTGGCCTTAAAGTTTTCACCAATTGGGCTGTCTAAACACCTTGAAATAAGAAAGAGAAAAAGCTCGACAAGTGTTTTTCCCCATTGATCTGAGCGGATTACCGGAAAAGGGATGAACCTATTCAAGGTGTAGCTGACGTACCTAAATATTTCGGTCCGCATCAATTTCAAGGTCTAATCAGGTTTTGTGTTTAGCTAGGAGCCCGTAAGAAACAAGGAGAACTTAATTGTTTGTGGTAGGCCACCCACCATTGAGCCCAAGATGTGGATAGGTGGCGCCCCTTGACATGGAAGAAGTCGATTGTACACATGCAAATCTGACGCTATTAGTGAAATTAATAAAACTGGAGTTACAAGAAAAGCAGACTTCTTGCGCGTCCAAAAAAAGAAAAAACGTGGAGAGCGTCGTTGTGCAAATAAAAGTGATTTCGGTCCGGGACGACCAACGTCTTCGTCGTCTTCTACAATAAAAGCAGACACCGGCGGTTGGACCGCCAGCAACTCTTTCCATTTTTCAGTCTTCTTTATTTTTATTTTTGAGGAGGCGCTACGCCGTCGCGTTCTTTCTCCCACCGGCTTTTATGCTGTTGTTTTTTTCTCTCCTTTTTGACGCTCGAACCGTCGTGTATTTTGTTTTCCTCTGTGCAACTTAGTTTTTACTCTCTTTCCTTCACTTCGGCGCTTGCTACCGCCAGTCCATCTGCTACGCTGTGCCCGGACATTTTAAGGGCCGTCTGCAACATTGTTTTTTTGTTTTGTTTTGTTTTCTTTCACTGCCGTCTGCGATAACCTCCTATTTTCGCCTTCGATTGAGTTTCTAATTCGAAATCTTCATATGTGCTTTCTGGTATTTGTTAAATATATTAAAAAGTGCAAGCTCGCTATACATTTATATTCGAATTTTATTTGTCTACGCCGGAACGTGTGCTATGGGTCATGGTTTGTTGATCAATTTGCCGCCTTCGGGCATACACCAGCGCATACTTGGAGATGGCAGGCATGTCATGGGCTGTCTACCACTGCAAAAACAAGTTTTTGCGATGTGCCGAAGAAACGTGAGTAATTAAGCTGCTGCAGCATTCAAATTAGGCTGAAACAAAAAAACGGAAAAAAAAGTGGAGCCCTTTTTTTATAATACATGCTTTCGGTTTTTTTTTTTTATTTATTTATTTATTTACTTATTTTTTTCATAAGCGCCGCAATGATCGTTGTCGTTGAAGGAGTTTTTGGCCGGGTGGTTTGTATCTTTCTATCGTCTGCAAACTTTTTGTTTTATTCGTCGTTGTTCGCTACCTGTTCCCCATTTCTATTTATTTTCGTCTGAGAAGGGGACCCCATCTTTCTTGCAAAGTTCGGAAAATGTTTGCACGGTCATTTTCTCGTTACTTTTTTGTTTTTGTTATGCTGCAGCGGCTGGTGCGCTTGCTCTGGTAATCTTAACATGCTGTTTGCCCACGATTTAATGATCACCCACCTATTTAATTAAGAAACTGTGACAACGCAGTTTGTAGAGGATCAACAGTAACCTCTTACAACGTAGTTCGAGCAGCCAAACACTTTTCTTCCGCTTCCCAGATGCGCTCCAAACACGTGTGATCACCTGAGTGGCGTTTGAGACCGCTAAATAGACTGCTCTATCTTTGTTTATGAGCGCGTTGCTATTTTATTGTCGTCCCAGTTGCGATCAGTGGATTCCGCTTCGCAAGCGGACTGACCGTAATGAATTGTTTCAGCTGTTGCGTGACGAAACGGGGATCGCAAAGCGCCTGCTTACGTAGGCTCCGAGTCCCAGAGAGGTGTTCGCCACCGCTTCCATGGGTTTTCGGAGGAACTACACCGCATTTACTGGCGGCCACAGCTGCGTGCGCAATTGCTTAGCGCCAGCTGATAACGAGCTACCACAGTTTATTTGCAACGTGCATGCGACACCATCGAGACTGCCGGTCTTAGCAATGTGAGCTCGTTCTGAGCACGACCACTGAAGCTGGCGATGGAGCAGACGATGTAGCAGACGATGGTGCTCATCCGGGCTACCTAGGGGGCGCTGAGGGGATCTACTAGTGATGACGTTTAGAGGAGGAAACCTGCAGCCGTTGTGTTCTAGGTGGTATTGGTACTAGACGCTCTCGTGCCCCGGAGATCGCGCACAACACTTCAGTAAACAATGAATACCGAGGGGATGCTTCACGCCACGCCACTTCGAGCCATGGAGTTTTTGTAGCGTAAGCTACACTGGCCGAGGTTGAGCAGTTTCGCGTGGCTCCTGGAGAGCCGTGCTGCGCATGCGCGAGAAGCAGTGACGTCACGCATGTCAGTCCCCCATGCACGCGCCGCGCGCATACACCCGCTCGAGATCATGGCTCGCGCTGTCCCATTGTTCTGGGCGGCACTTGGTTGCTTGATACCACGGTGCTTGATCCTTGATCCATAACAACACGGCGCACAGCTTAAATCATCGGATCCCGAAGTAGTCACATAATACGTATACCGTGTATGTGTCATTGAAGCAGCAGTAAGCATGATAATTAAGCTAATCCTGGACAACGAGGAAAGCTAAGAATAACCAGCTGAACTTAAGCTTACGCTACGCATATCCTGGCATAGCCGAGCTAAGCCATTGCATTTTTTTTTATGATGTACGCTACAAGTTACAGTGGCGCTAGTGTCAATGCGACCTCAGTGTGGCAAACTGAAGCAAACAGCAAGCAAAAGAGCTTTTTAGTGAAGGCTTGGAAGTGAAGGCTTGAAGCCGCAGGTAGCCACCAGACCAGTTAGCTAGAATGACATTGCGTTCAAATTAAGTGATTCGAGTTGCCGAGTGGCAGCGCCTAAATGTCTGTTCCAGTGAATTTAATTTTGCAAAAATGGCATTTTATTTGCCCCTTTCACAGAAGTATTAGAAATTAAAAAACAAAATAACTTGTTACAGATATAGTTACGTACGGTAATTTTTAAGCATTTACTAACAAAAATGCAATTAATTATAGTCAATGAGGTACTTGCAATTAGTCTCTTTACAGCTATGACTGAATAATTGTAATCTGCCGAACTTTGGCTGATACGTTTGTTCTCGCAGACGTCAAACGTTTCCCATCGGCAAGTGCACAATGATTTTTTTGTTTTCATACTCCTATTTCAATTATTCTCAGACATGTCTTTATCAAGATCAGCAAAAAAAAGCTTAATAGAAAAAGCGAAAAGTGGTGACGAATCCTAAGCACCGGCAAACCATAAATATCAGAGTTTTTTAACCTTACAGCAATGGTACAATGCATTCGTAACACTTGTTGCCTGGGTTGCGTGTGGTGAACCTGTTCGTCGAAATGAACAGCCCGTGTCAGTGACGCTTATTGTTTCCACAGCGTCATCTTCCTTTCCCAGCTGAAAACTTTTTTTTTTACTGGCATGCAGAACAAACGCAAGGCATGCAGACCCAGAGGTCGCCTTTTTAACGCGAAAGCATTAAGTGTCGCATGGAGCGAAGCCGGCGGCATCTGTAACCGTTGTATGTAGCAGCAATAAACGTCACTTAATGGCCCATTGGACGAGTGAGACGGCGTTCAAACTCCAGTTGGCTGCAACGCGTCATGTCAGGTGCTTCGTCAGGGAAGCCGGCGAGGACGTTCAAGGTCAAAGGCGGACGCGCCTCAGAAATTAAACAGAAAGAAAAGCACAGCAACGCACAAGCATCGTCACGAAATTCGTGGAGCCGGCGGGCGTGCCGCGCCTTCGCAGCAGGGCTGAGCAGAGATACTCGAAAAGTATTCGGGAATACAAATACTGGTATACATATGTTTTATGGCCCAATATGCAGGCACTGACATAAATGTGTATTTTATGCAACGGGATATCCCTGAGATACTTCTGCCAAACCGGCGAGAAAGTATTCCGGAATAGAGAAACAAACACTTATAGAAATACATTTGTTCCTGAACGGTTCTAGGTGGGTACGGTGTAGTTCATGGCGAAATGAATGGTAATTTATGCTTGTACTTTTTTTGTTTGCCATTTTATGCTGGTCCCCTTACCTCAAACTCTTTATATATCATTATTGCCGCTAAAGAAAACATGTCACCCCCGTCGAACCATTTAGCTACAGAACGGTAAAGACTGCGTCCATGCTTGACAAAAACCGTCTGCCCGAAATGCAATGACTTGCAATGAGGGCGCGTCTCCAACTTTCATAGTATAAGCCTCTGAATCATAAATAGTGTGGGGTGATTCGTCAAGAGAACCATACGTTTTTTTTTTCACTCAACTTTTTTTACAGCGTTTTTTCTGCTAAATTGTATAGAGTGGAGGTTTTTGTGAGATGGAGCTGATATTGTTATTCTTGCCCGTAACCTTTTCTGAACCAGAGCTTTTTTAATGACGGTGACTGAGATGAATCCTGTTGTAGGGCAGGTTCACATCATGAATTACGAAGCAACTTGCACCAAACAGATGTTTTTATCTTCTAAATTTATCTTAAAAAAGGACAACAAACGGAACGAGATACCTAAATCTGTCAAAGTATCGCGATACAAGTGATACCTCTTAAATGTATTTCACTACTAAGATACAAATGTATTTTTCAAATGTATCTCGATACAGAGATACAGATACTCTAAAGTGTATCTAAGATACTATGGAGATACAGCGTCGTTCTCAAGTCTCGGAATACTGGTCGGGGCGGTCTGCGAGGCGCACCGCCGCACTCCCAGCCGGCGCTGCGGCCGCATCTGCCCCTCTCGGCGCGGAGAACGTTTTCTCATTCACAACTCATAAAGAATGCTTGGGTGGCCTCGGAAAAAGAAAATTGTTTTGCCATGTTACTTATATTACTTGTCTTTAAAAGAGCAATCAAAAATCTTGAATATGAAAACTGAACTGCAAGTTCCTATACATGTAGATGGCCATATGTGCCTTTTTGAAGCAAAAAATACGTAAATATTTTTGTGCAATTTCAATCGACTTGTTGCGCCGCAAATTGTTAAAGAGGAGCGTTAAGAGCGCGTGTCGCAGAAAAGCCAGCGTCGGTGGTGTGACGGGAAAATCCTCATTGGTCATAGTGTCATGACGTCACAGGCACATGACCTTGAGCGGGGAAACAAAAACCCACAACGTTCACGTAAAACATGACGTCACGAGTGGAATAAATGTGATGAAAACATGACATGTAATGCGAATTAAAGCTCGCCGCATGTCTTAAATGGTATGACTCTATAAAGTAATTCATTTGCCTTGAGTAAAATTTGAAGAATTTTAGGCGGGATTCACACCCACGACCGTTCGGTTACGAGTCAGACACGCTACATGACTGGGCCAAGGAAGGCACGCTTGCACGGCGAATAAGAAGGCGGTGCGAACGAGGTCCGATAGCGCTATCGCGTTCTTCTCTGAAAAGCGAAGTTTAAGCGTCCTCCAAGCCTTTCTGGTTCGCTTCCCGTTAGAGGCCAGTAGGGTTTAATGTTTTTCCGGTTAGTGTATGATTGACGGAAGCACGCGAAAGAGTGGTTAAATTACGAAATTAGCAAGCACGGACCCATTCTGCCCAGTTAGTAATTGGACGCTCCATCATAGAAAAACGTGGATTCTGTAAACAAACAACCAAACATTTCATCATATGCGGCAAGAAATTTCAAGACTCGTCGCCATGTTACAAATTCGATTTCCTATGGCAAATAATTATTCCAAATAAATAATTTAGCAATGCAAAATAGTAAAGAGAAGTCAAGGTCGAGATGCACGAGTGGCCGAATAAATATGCGAATTAATTTAGTTTTGTCGTATTACTCCGTCCTAGCTGAGCGAGTCGTGAACCTGCCCATGTTCGAGTTCGACAAAGTTCGACTTTCTAGAGCTTGCAACGTGATGTTCGTGAAAAGGTCGACTGAAGTTAGACTTTTGCACGCATGCGCGAAAATATAAAGAACGACTTGACTCCACCTGGTGCACGAAGAGTGCAACATTTGTTCGGTGTTTTCTCATCACTGGCTCACATTATCAACTAATGAACACATTAAAAGTATCGATTTTTGTTTTTATATTATGTAAACATTGGTAATTATTTTATGAACTAGAAAATAAACTGCTCCTAAAATATTATTTTCCCCAAAATTCGAGAACTTCGTGTACAAGCCTGGAGACACTGTTCATTGGTCTAAATTTATCGAACTTCGCAAGAAGGTCGAATGTCAGCCGAATCAGTCGAACCCAGAGGTTCGACGTGGCACCCCGGGTTCGCCAAAGGTTCGTGACATTCCTAGTCCTTGTACCGATACAATTAAACCCGCGCCACACGGGCAACTCGAATGCCATTTAGAACGAATGTCATTTGTGTGATCGGCGAATCAGCTCGCAATCTGTCCCGCGTCGAATGCGCCACGCCGGAGTGTCGCGCGCTGAATGGCCGTCCGCTCAAATGTCATTCGTTGTAAATGGCATTCGAGTTGCCAGTGCGGCACGGGTATAAGACCCCGGAAAAGGAACCAGCGTTTGTCTAGGAAACGAGAAGCAAGGTGGGATCGTTCCGCTTCAACCAAGAGAGCGAAGTTCGTCTTCATTTAATCAGTGGGATATGGCACAAAAAAGGAAACGTCGGATTGCTATTGAAGTTCTACGTAATCTGTAACGAAGCACTGCAAAAAAAAAAACTCAATTCTCGTTCACCATTTTTGTGTTGTGTTGCTTATCCTCAAGACGATGCATTGTCTTGATGATGTAAATTCTTCGTGAATAAGCCAATAAAATCTAAGTATAAAAGTATAACTACAGAAGAAAATTGGCAGTAAACGTGAAAAAAATAAAAATGAGCAGCACATTTTGTTTTTGCCTGAAAGTGCGGTGTCTAACGTTTGGCTAATTCCTTGATTTTTATTTTATTGGTAATCTTGTTGTATCGGAAAACTGGTCGTTTACTCTGTCCTAGAATGTTCCCCGCTGTCGTCTAATCATAAAAAATAGACGCAGGTAATAGAAGCGGTGTGAATTATGTTTGTATTCAAAGCGGTTATCGCAGTGACATCGACTGCAATGAAACATCGAATTTTTATTTTTATTTTAAGAAGTGTTCACCCGCGTTTAAGCCGTTTACTTAGTTTCACCTTAACTCAGAACGTGAGCAGCGTTGTATGCTTATTAGTTTAATAAAGCTGCCCCAAAAATGGAAAGTCATGCGGTTTGTCATTTTTTAGTGCATGTGCTATCGCCAGCTATACCAGTAAAGCGCATTAAATGCGCATTGAATGTGGACGTCTACTATGTGCGTTTGTGTTTGTACGTTTTCTAGCCTTTTTCTACGGTCTGATCTGTGATGGAAATAAGTATAATTTTGTTTTTCAACGCCTTTTCAAATGTATTCTTACTGTAATTGAACCGGTTAAAAAATGTATTTATGAGAAACTAATAATTATTCTCAGCGGCTGAATCTTAGAAATATAACAAAAAAGTAACCGAAGTCCTTATCCTAGAAAATATTTTATCAAATAAAGCTCCGTGAATCAATCCAACAAATCTAGAAAAAAAGCTAGGAAATATTAGCATGCGGAAGCGTATATCAGACAATACACAAGCTACAAGCAAAATTTCGTTATTCTGCACTATCTTCTATATCAGCGGTCTCTAACTCATTTAAGTTTGGGGGAGACGGGGGGGAGGGGGGGGGGGGGGGGAGGATCCATAAGCTTTTGAAGAGGAGAAACCTCGTGCTTCATTTTTTTGTGAACTGGAAGTTTTACCAGGGTTTAGATTTGGTTTCTTGACGGGGGGGGGGGGGGGGGGGGGGGGGATTCATAAGCTTTTGAAGAGAAGAAAACTCGTGCTTACCTTTTTGTGAACTGGAAATTTTACCAGTGACATCTTTAGATTTGGTTTCTTTATATGACTACTTTGGGCCTTGACGTGATGTGATAACAAGAATTGAAATGACACCGACGTGCTGACATTTTTATTAAAACGAGAGAGAACCTTCACTGTCGTTCCCGTTGCTTAAGGAATTAACCGAACCCAACGTGTTTCGAAGAGAAACAATCAGTTAATTAGATAGTTCTTGTTTTCCAGACGATGTTTATTATACCACTTTGGTCAAATAATTGTATTATAGCGGTGATATGTTTTATTTTCATTTAAGGCGGAAATTCCGAGCTCTTAGTTTTATCGGTGACTGTTGCCTCTGCTACTCGAGATTTCGTGCAGCCGAGATGCGTCTTTCAACGAAAAATGCGCTCTTGCAGCTTAACGGAATCGTTGTACATCACAAAGAGGCTAAGAACCAAAAGCGAAGCGAAGGGGAAGTGAACACAGGTAAGTGTAAACCTTGTAAAAAAGCTACTTTTTGAGGCTGGATGAGTCTAAAGGATGAGATCACTCTGGCGCATACCACTTCTAGCGCATGGGAACCGGCACTCGTAGCTGCTTGCCTGCGGGCCTCGTGCCAGCGAGTTGTGGGCCGAATGCGACCCGCGCGCTGCGTCTTTGAGACCCCTGTTATACACTATTGTCTGGAGAACATTTTACTTCGTGGCTACAATCCGCACTTCTATGAGCACAGTTTGACTAGATTTTATATTTTATGTCTTCATTTACGTATAATACTCATATTTTCGTTGGGGCGTTGCACTCTAGGCAGCTGCCTGCAGTATTTGTTTCTTAACAAGCATGGTAAATTGGAGAGAGAAACACATTCCTAGTAAAAGAAACATCGTTAGTAGTATTGTGATTTAGTTGTTCGGGAGAACAGTCCGACAACCGGTAAATAAATATGAACATATAACTAAGCACTCCTACAGCTCTTGGCGATACTCGCGTATATGTCCATAAATACTATAGTACACCATAAATAATATTGCGCTGGAAATGTCTACCCCCTTTACCATACCGCAATCATTGACTAATTTATCCGCCTACTGCTGCGGATTGTCATACATACATCCTACAACATTGGCGTGTGGAAATAGTTGACTAAGGTTAGGCAATTATAGCTGTTTTTGTAACTACACAGTTGACACAACTTTTTAGGATTTTAGCCTCCCAATAAACACAATGACGCGAAACAAATATCTGCGTTGAATTCAACTTTAACTGCGGCTGTGAAGCGTCCGTGAACGTTTCCGGAATGAGGCGCCTTTGTTAGGCAAGCCGGTGACGGTATGCGGTGGAAACTGAGAGAGATGAGGAAACGAGAACACACGGGTACACTAGAGAGCCGATCTCTGGTTGGAGAAATTAGCCGGTGGAGGCAAAGCTAGTCTTCCCTGTCTCTACTCAATAGTCGAACGTGTTCCATTGCAAACGTCCAACGTCAAAGGCCGAACTCCGAAGTTTGGCGTTTTAGCGCAATCGGAGAGCGTGTAGAGTCAAATGCGACTAGCTTTGCGCCTGCAGATTGATTCTTTTCGGAGCTCGGTGTTATGACATCACCGTTCCCTCTCATCTTCCCCTTCCCCTCAGATTCCACCCGCATTGTTATGCCAATCATGCTTGAGGACATCTGGAAGATTACGTCATATATTAACGGCGACTATCGTGCTTGGCGGTAGAGTATAAAACGGGGTATGATCAAGTTTTCGCCAGCAATTGTTCTTTAAGCAAGACTCGAGAAGACACTCTTCGAAAGCCTGCCGACGATGCGAGCACTAATTATCTGTACTCTCCTACTTCTGCATGGGTAAGATATGAACGCCATTCTGAACTGAGTGCCACCATAGAATTAGACTTACCGTAATGTTAAAACATCAGTTGCACTGCCCTGAAGGGGATATATCGGCAGGCTTCAACTCTTATCCCAACACAATATTTTGTTATTTGTCGAGTCCCAACTTTACCATGTAAACTTTTTAAGACTTTGCACATTCTCTCCTTATTCTTTCAAAACATTGAATACGTTTATGAGCCAGATTTTATGTAAACATTTGACGGTCCTGTGTGATAAACAAGCGGTACGCTTACAATGCAACAGAAAGCACGCATAGCCCATAGCAGTTAAAGCATAAGCGTCGAAAGTATGTATAACATTTACTTAGCTTTATTTATGTATACTAAATTATAACAAAGCACAATTATTCGCAACCCGCGACAACCTTCAAAGAGTCAGCGGGAATCAAACCCCTGATCGTGCGATCTGCAGTCAAAAGGTTTCCCTCGGTAAAACACGCAGGCGAAAGATAGCGCCAGCAGCTGTATTAAGTATGACTCGTCGTCGATGGTCACCTTCTCTATCACTCGACTGTCAGTGGCGACCGATGCTTAGTCCAGCATACATACAACGCTGGCGGCCATCGGCGGCTATTCATGCCTAGTTCAGCAGAATTTGTTCGCAGTCAACCGTCGGCAGAGTCATGCTTTGTCTAGCATAGTTCGTCTTCAGATGAATGCCAGCGGAGAGAAAGACTTAGTTTAGCGTACTTAGTGCCAACGTTTGGTTTTCTCTCTGATCCGCCAAAGGAGTGCCGAAGTAAGTTTCATACTTGAGTTATAATTGCAAAAGCAACGCCTAATTTGGGTATTTGGGGCATATCAAAGTTTCACTTTTCTCTGGTCCGCCACAGGGGTGCGAAAGTAAGTGCCATACTGGAGCCATAGATGCCAAAGCAACGCCTAATTCGGATATTTCAGATATGCCAAAGCTTAGCTCTTCTTTCGTCCGCCGCAGTTGTGCCCAAGTCAGTGCCAAACTTGAGCCATAACTGCGGAAGTAAATCCTAATTCGGGGATTCGAGGCATGGCGAAGTTTGGCTCTTCTCGGGCTAGCTACTGGAGTGCCAAATACAAGCCAAAAGTGCCAAAGAAACTTCAAAAGCCTGTTGAAGTTTGGAATTTTTTGATGTGCCACAAAAGTGCTCTTTCACGCCCTCAAGAAAAAAAATTTAAATTAAATATGCGTTGGAAGCACGATGGTCCAATTCGTTATCTTCGTTCCCAAGCAACACGGTGATCGTTGGCAGTGTCTTGCCGGTACCGGTCGAAGCTTGGTTCCAATGACGAAAATAGCTCCCAGAGAGAGAGGAACAAGGAAGATAAAAGGAAAATACAAATCTACAAATACAGCTAGCTGACTGGTGCGCGACCAAAAAAATCCGTATGGTCGTGGTATCGAACCTGGGACTTCTCCATTTCCAGTAAACTGTCGTACAGTCGTTTTGCACCGCCCTAGTGTTCGCGCGATATCGTGCGAATACTCTACGATGCGTCTGCTCCGTATTGGCAAGTCTATGTTGCATAGTCTGTTGCGTATCATTTGCAGCCTATCAATCACATACACGGAAGAACGAAAGTTTTTCAATCGCCCCCAGAAGTTTATTAAACCACTATCATTACACACATCTTAATCTCGACATATTTACGAAGGTCATTCTTTTCTGTAAACCATAAAGTAAATTACAGAGTAGAATTTGTACTGTTTTTATGCGAAGCAAAACTCATAAAAAACGGCTCGAGGTAACCTAAGCACTTTCTATAAGTTGTGAATACGAAAGCTTGCGTGCTATTCTTCCGCTCCTGTGTTTCGTTTGCGGCGTATTTGCGTCGGCCGTGCGAGGACTCTCCCATCTCTCCTCGCAGTCCTGACCTTGGACGCTTCGTGTTAGAGGAGCACTCGCGGCACGGACACGAAGCGCCATGGGGCGGCGGTCGCTAAAACTGACGCGCGCAGCTGCCAATCGACCGACACGCGGGCTTGACGTCCCGGCACAGCGGCGGCGCTGCGATCGCGCCGGAGCCGGGTGGTGTGGGCAGTAGGGCGCGCGTTTCGCATGGGCGTCATAGCATTTCAGTATGCCGCGAAGCTGTGTTGCCGTTAATTGAACCGAAAGGTACAAAAAAAGTAGCAGAGTAAGTTTCCACAAGTTTCCGGTAGACTATGAAAGGCACAGAAGTTGGATAATATCCGTGGATCGAAACAAATGGTCGCCTCGCGCGAACGACCGTTTGTGCGGCAAGCACTTCCTAGAAGGAAAGCCCGGCTTCCTTGTCAATCTCCGTCCCGAGGCTTGCTTATGTGCAGGGAAACCTTCGTCTGATCAGGGCCACCCGGATTTTGTTCCCACGGTGTGCGCGCACAAAGCACAGGCCAAGCGCTCGTCGGAGGCCAGCTACGCCCGTGCTACCAAGCGGAAGGGGTTCGGCGACAGAACGGCAGTGTTATAGGCGTTACCGAAAAAAACAACGATATACATTAGTCGTTAATTGCAAACAAAAATGTACGCGTTACAAAGCAACGTTACCTAGATATAAAAGAAACGCGTTACCGCTACTGATAAGAGGTGACGCGCGTTACTTCTGCGTTACTCTTTAAATCATGATTTAATACGTTTTACTGTTTTGACGTACAGGTATGCATAAGCTCGTATATCAAGAAACATTATGTTCACGCAGAAACTGAACATAATTATTTATCTCTCTTTATTGTTTCACCTAAAAACTCACGAGAAAAAACCCAAAGAAAAACGCAGAAAACTCAGGTTTCACGCCTAAAAATAAGTAAAAAATTTAAGTGTAATTATTTTATGACTTGGGAAGTAGTTACGAGTAACGTAACTACGTTAATTGAAATAGTAACGTAAGTACTTTACCCGTTACTCTGTCGAAAAAGTAACGAGTAGGTTACTGCGTTACTTAAAAACGTAACGCGTTCCTGGTAACGCCTTTACTTGTAACGTGTTACGGCCAAGACTGTAGAACGGACAAAGCGTCTTGTCATGCCTTGTGGTCATGAGTAAGAAAAATATCATACCTTGGCTCAAAGACGCTGTGTATATTTAATCAATTAATAAATACACTTCCGCAGACCCACAGTCTGCTGATGCCGCCGACTGTGCGGAAACCGACTCGAAGTAATCGAAGGCCTCGAGAGACTTCTACGCCCGCACCGTATCGGCCGTCAACAGGCTTGGCGAAAAAACTAAATAAGCGAAATGAGCCGTCGACTTTGGTGACAGCAACTTTATATCAAAAGTCCCGCAGGCCATGTTTCCGGCGTACGGATCCTCGGAGGCCAACGCCTTCCACGCACAGTTTGTTTCGATACCGCTGCCGTTCAGGCTCGGGTAGCGAGCTCAAATAGTGGGGTATAGCATACGACATACGTTGGGAGGAAATACGACGCACAAATAAAGCTAGAAGCGTCCCTACAACGATCAACAACGAGCGCACGCCACACAACGCGACGAAAAAACACGGAGAGCGGGGCCACTTTTGCCACATAGCTCCGCGCATGCGCGGCCTTCCGACCATGTTCGTAAACAGAGCCGCTCCTCGTCGACGCGCGCCACTCAATGGGACCGAAGCCGAAATCCAGCAGCTTTATTGCGGTCCGTTGGGATCAGGGAAACTAGGTGCCGTTGTCCTGGCATTTCATGTGGTTTTATAGCTGGGAGTTGGCTGCACTTGGAGAAAGGATTTAAGGGGCCGTTTGGTGCGCTTAAACTGATGACGTCGACTCGCTCCATAGGACAGTTAATGCTTTCGCATTAATAAAACATAAAAAACCGTGGAGATTGGGAGGAAAGCAGAATTACTATCACAAGCAAGCTTGCAGTGTACTTACTAATAAAAGAGCGATCTCATGTAATCCTTGATGGATGCATAATTCGACTCGGGTGGCCCAAAGTCACAGCTCAGAAAAAAAAGTTGCGCACACTCAACTTACGTCTCGTTGTAGACGAATTGCAGTTTTTGTCGAAGTGCGTCCAACAAATACAGCTCGAAACTCTCACGGACTTCGGCGAAAAACACTTCAATTACCGAAAATTCAGCGCGGACGTATTCCGGTCGTTGACGACGAAAAACCATGGCCGCATAGGCCAACGCACGAAAGCAACAAAACACTAAAGACGGCGAAAACAACAACCCCGGAGACCCCATCGGCGCGACAGAAAGAATCACGTGACAAATTTTCGTCCAAACGTTTTTGTCCTACGTGTCCTACGGAGAGAGGCAACGCGTTTCTTCCACCCTTCTGATTTGCTTAAAGCAGCCGTCGCGCTCGCTGTGACAGCCGCACGAAGGCACAAAAGCAGGTGGGAGGTTTAACAAAAGGCGAGTTCGGAGGAGAATGAACAATACAGCTAAGCTCCTTCCGCATTTGACTGTAAGAAAAGCAACGACAACTTACAAAAAAAAAAAAAAAAAAAACGTGCAGTACGGTTAAAGCAACCGGGGTAGGTGTGAATCCCGACCTGTTCAAGAGGAGAGAAAAGAGGGCCGAGGGCATCTCAGCCTTTCTTTCTAGTTCCTCCTTTCTCTCTTCTTGAACAGGTTGGCATACGCTTTCTCCCCTGTAGCTTGGGCTGTACTGCACGGTCTTAGTGAGACAGAGTACATGTAGTGCTTCGTAGCCGAAGCTTGGATTCTCACTTTTGGTTGGGGGAGGGGGGGGGGGAGGGGGATTGAAAGATTGTAAATGAAAGGACTGCCTGAGTTGATGCTGTAAAAAATGATGGAAATTAGAGTTCAGAAAATCGTTGCCGCCGGCATTTCATATTGGTTCCCCTAGTGTGAAGAGGGAGCGGTACCGCAAATACCCGTTCGCTTGCGCTTTTTGCCATCGCTAGGATTTGACAGTGCTCAATCGCAATGCAAGACGCCCGCAAAGCTACGCTCGCTTTTGCGATGCGCCACATAATAAACGCATCTATTGAGGAAACGTGCGCACATCAGTCTCGCGCAGCGCTCGCTCGATGGCAGCAGTTCTTTTAACGTCGAACTAGCCTCACGGCGCGGCCGGATATATCCGTGTGTGTATTTACACGCGAGTACAACAGTCGGACACAATCTGCGAGTGCAAAGCCTGGTCCAGCCGCGGCAATGCATTTATCACACCTTTGACCTGGACAAATCAAGAGACACCCAAAATAAATTCAAAAGTTGCGAGCAGAATAAAATTTGATTTCAATTTAATTAAGATGCAGACTACCTGCGTACATCAAACACCTCATCACCCGAACTCCAAGGCAGTAGGCCTTGTACAGGCGCTTGTTTGGCGACTTTGGCCCGTAGCTGCCAGATGACAGCCGAACTTTCAGAAAGCGAAGCCGAACTTTGGCACTTGTTTGCGACTTGGGCCCTAAGATGCCAGATGACAGCCGACCTACCAGGCAGATAAGCCTAACTCTGGCGCCTGCTTGGTGATTTTAGCAGAAGAGGACAGATTACATTAGAACTACCAAGGAGTGAAGCCCAAGTTTGGTACTTCTTTGGTGAATTAGGGCCAAAATAGTTTAACTCTTGCAAAAGCAGGTAAAATTTGGTTCGACTTTGGCTTCCTCGGGATTTTCAAGGCCCAAAACTTTCAGACACTTGCCCGATTTCGGTCCAGAGCTGTGTGCTACCTGGGTTGGCTTTGGTTTGTTGAGCAGAGCCTTGCGGCAAGTCCAATGGCATCACGAAAGGTAGGACCACCATGTACTACTACCCGAATCTGCCAAGGCGAAGGCCAAAGAAAGCTGGATCGTCTGGTCCCATTCACAGGTTGGACAACCCTGGTGTTCAGGATAGTAAGGATGAACCGCCGACGTACATGAAGTGATTGAACAAAGCACATGTTTCTTTATTTATGCTAACCGTAATGGCTAAAAGCAAACTCGTACATGCTGAGTTGGTTACAGGAGTCGGCGTATCCGTAATGCAGGGAAGACGTTACCGACAAACGTTCCAGTATGTGACGATTGGTTCATCCAATGTTATGCTGAGAGTGTGCTCTGGCGAGCTGATGAATGTGCAGAAATGTGCTAAGGTTATGATAACGTCAACGACAGAAAAGTTTTCCTGCGGTTCTTCTTTGTTGCTTGATCCCCCTCCAAAATCTTTGGGACGTAACTTGATTGAGGCCTTGGGAACAGCGATTGCTGGAATGGTGACCGCCCAGAAGCAACGAAAGAGGGCCTAATTAACGAGTTTCCAAAAGTGTCCTAAGATGGCCTGGGGGTGCTGGAAAATCTGGAAGCCAAGGTCTGCTTACCGGAGGCATCATGACCATAGTTCTACAAGCCACGGTCAGTTACTTTCCCCTATAAGAATTGATGGCTCAGGAACTGCACCGATTATAACAAGAAGGAATTTTGTAGCCAGCCTAAAAGACTTACTGGTTGTTACCGATTACTCCTGCATTAAAAAAAACGATGGTCCGGTGCGAATATACGGCGATTTTAAAATCCCCGTAAGCGCAGCTGCCTAGGTAGAAAAGTACACTATTCCGAAATTTGAAAAGCTCTAGACAAAGTTGTCTTGTGTCATCAAGTTCAGCAAGTTGGACCGCAAGAATGCTTACCAGCAGGTTGTATTATCTTAAGCCTAAAAAAAAAGTTACCATCCTTATTAACAAAGGATTGTTTGAGCACGCCCTTCTTTCTACCTTTGGGTGTACCATCAACGCCAGACCTTTTCGAACAGAAAATGGAGACTCTCCTTTGTGACTTGAGTCACGGGGTTACCTTTTTTGACGACATCTTGGTAATTGCAGCGGAAGACTAAGACCACGTGAGAAACTTTAAAAATGAACTTCAACGCCTAGCATATGCCGACTTGAAGTTGAAGTTGGGATAGTGCGTGCTTAAAGATTGAGGTGTGGACTACCTGAAGCACTTAATTGTCCACATCAATCTACACCCTCCTCCGGAGAAAGCAGAGGCAATCGTAAAGGAGCCGTGCCCAGAGGACGGGAAATAACGATAGAGTTTTTCTGGATTTAAAATGTTTTACAGAGGGTTTCTGTCAAATCTATCTATCGTCCTGGAGCAATTGCATCAGTTGCTAGAAAAAGACCACACTGGAATAGGTTGGAAGAACAAGGGGTTGTTTTCCAGCGTAGGAAGTACTTGGTGTTCTCTGCTCGTGACCTTGTACGCTACGACTCCCTGAAACGCCTCGTGTTAATGTACGGTGCATCATACTATGGAGTTAGGGTTGTTCTGGCGTAAAAGAATTCAATGGCTGAGGATAAACCCATTGTATTTGCGTCACAGCGGTTAATAGCTGTTGAACAAAGCAATAGTCATCTTTATAATGTAGCCCTTTCACGGATATTTGGAATAAGCACATTCTACCAGTACCTTGGGGGCAGAACCTTTGAGGCAGTCACGGTCCACAAGCCACGGTTCTATTAGGCGCTGGCAAATGTATCCCTCCGCTGCGCTCTCCCAGAATCCAAGGGCGGCATTGAAGCTGGTAACAGCTACAGTTTAGTCTACCGTCTCGGAAGAAGCCTTAGCCATGCTAATGCGTTGAGCCGCCGGCCGCTGAACATTAAGAAGTTTAAAGTGCCAGAACCCGTTGACGCCCTCCTGCTGGAACGCCGCTACAAACTTCTGTCGTCAGACGCCAGTGAGCGGGAGGCATTTGCCTGTCCGGTGACTATCGAAATCCTTTGCGTTGAGCTGAAACTAGTGGTACGTCGATGGGCGTGCCGGAAAGAGCTACAATAGACGCAGCTAAGCCTAAGGTCAATTGGAAGCCACCATTTTGAAATGCGTCTCGGAATCAACAGAGGAGAAACTTTGCTCTCTCGTTGAAGGAGGCAAGGATACTCCATTTCTGAATGAGGATATGTGTCAGACTCGTTCCTGTATTTCAGGAGGAGTATCTGGACCCGTTTTTCCGAAGAGTGCAATTGATTGGCTCCAGTGCGTCCCTATAAGTCGCGAACGTTATAAATAAAAACTTGGTGCAGCCCGCCGTGTTTAGCAAATACCGCTTTTGGCATTCGCAACCGTTTGAAACGCCCGACTCTCCTTTTTTGCGGCGTATGCGCAACCCAAGCCAGCTACATCCGATGCGCCGGTGTGGATACCAATATACTTCGTTCACCACTAAGCTGAAACTACATTAAAAGCTACGTCCTTGTTAGACCTGTCATACACCTCTTTTTTGCCACGTCATCATGCTCCCGGCCATACGTACGCGGGGAGAGCCGGCTCCCACCGTAGCCTCAACTTAAGGGTGGGCGGAGTATAGCGATCTACAACCACGTTCCTCGCGCGAGCCGCTCCGGTCCCAACACAACACGCGTCGTCCCGCAATTGCGAGGCGTTGCGGGACGCCGCGCTTCGTGCGGCTTATAAAAGGGGGTCCAATCTAACTGGGAACCTGGTCATGCGGAAATGCTCGAGACGCGGATGTGACGTCGCCGCTGGCGACAACGGTTACATATTTCGTGTTCCGGGGTACGCATCGGACGTTGAAAATATTAAACTCTTCGGGGCCCGGACTCGCCCGGATTCTGCAGTGGGCAGTCTGGGTAGGGCCGGTCCACCATCCCCGCCCTCCTCGCAAACTGTTCGCGGAAACGGGGTGGGGTTCGCTCAAATACTTTGCTAGGAGGAATGCAGGTCATTCCGCTTTTTGCGTTAGTCAGGGCGACGGCAGCGCCGGAGCTTTTCCTCGTGGGTTAAGCGCGAGACACATGCGCGGAAATCCATCTGATCCGACGTCCGATCCGGCAGCACGCCTGATCCGAAAAATTTGGTCGCTTTAGACGTCGGATGGGCGATCCGACATGCGTCCAACGCGCCAGATAGTTTCGCAGGGTGAACGGATTGTCGGATGCGTCCAGCCAATGACAGCACAGCTGTCGCGAACGTCATGATGACGTACTGGGTCTGTCGGGACTGACATGAAAACGGGACGGGCGACGGGAAGCAGGACGCGTGGATCCCGCTGACCCATTCGAGAAAGATGGCCCCAGCAAAGAATGCACGCGCTAACGAGAACGAGCTTCTAACTTCGCTCGTGTGAGCTAAACCGTCAATCTGGGACCAAAGAGCTGTGAACGCGGACCTCCTCTGGAGGACTTGGATCTCCTGGGCGAAGCCGAACGGATCGTCGTGTCGCATGCAAGATCGGAAGCGTGTGTCTCAAACTGTCGCGTGCGGCGATTCGGAGCGGCGTTCGGACTGTCGGATCGGACGTCAGATCGGACGATTCTGCCGTCCATGTGTCTCGCGCTTTAGCTGCTCCATTCGCTCCAGCAAAACTCCTAGAAGACAAGGCCGTAGTGCTGACATTCTTGCGTCACGAGAGACGGCCAACGCTGGACACAGATTGGAAATAATTGGTGCGTCAGAGCTCGGCGTCGAGTTAAGTTTGAGGGGAACGTTGAACAAATTTTCGTGTTCAGTCTGTGACAGCGTTGGCCCTCGTTGATGACAACATTTTTACCAGCACAACGGCTTTGTTATCTGGGAGGTGTCGGCTCCGGTCACTGACTTCTCTCCGCTCTTTCTGAAATTCTCCTGTCGAAGTAATCCTCTCCTTATCACGTGGACGCGCAGAAACCGGATTTGAGAGAGCAGGCCCTTAGCAAAAAGAGGCTATACTTGCAACGTGGTTGAAATATATTGAATATGCATGTTATTTTTTTATTCACTCTGTATTATTTTGTCCACATTCGAAATACGCGCGTAAGGTATTCAAAATATATCGTAAATATAATCAGAAAAGATTTGAGATATACCAAAAATAGAATTCCTTCCCCCTCAAGATGTTATTTGTGTATTAAAAATCGGCTACATTTTTTTATTTAGTTAGTAAGTGGTGTCTCTGTGGTATTTGAAGGTACTACCACAAACATCACACAACACAATTAACAACGAACACAAACACCATGACGCACTGCTACAGCGCCTTATATAGCGTACATATTGAAGGTACCCAGGCAGCACACCATTGTTGGACCCCCGTTGGCACAATGTTGGCAAAAAATGGTTCCAATATTGGTCTGACGTTGGCATTTTCGAAAACGCTACCCGATCCAATGGTGGTCCAACATTGATGCCAATGTTGGACCACTGGTTTGCCAACGTTCTAGCCCACGTTGGACCAACGTGGTTTCCGCTTTTTTATCCAATATTGGCATAGAAGTTTCACCGTTGGCTGAACCAACATTGGCATCCAACGCCTTACACACTGGCTCTTCCAACATTGGCTTAAATATCGGCTATTCCAATATTGGCATCCAGTTTAATACACTGGCAAATTTTTGCATCTATTGTCTATGACATTATTAGATGCTATTTTTCAGCCAGTGTTCTAACCAGTGTCACAAAAACAGTGCAGAGAACCAAGCAAGTATCTTTCCCTTTTTCCTGAGGCACCGTTTTCTTTCTTATACTAAAATCTAATAAATGCGGCAATTTTACCATATTTGGGCACATTAGAAATCATTAAAGCATGCAAATGAATTGTTCATAACGTTTGACAGTTCATAATTTATTTAGATCGAATAAATATATTTTAAACATTGTGCAACCACGGGGGCCTGGGCAGACTCGGTGGCAGGGTCGGCGGCAGGCTCGGTAGTGGACAGGGCAGAGGGCTGGGCAAGGAAGGGGATACCACACAGGGGCATGACCACAGGATTCTGAAAGAGACAGAAGCGGGGGTTGGATTCAGGTGAAGGGTTTCAGTGGCTCTCACTTCTCTTACGCCTGTCAATAATGAATATCAAAATAAAACAAAGCTTCATTAGTAATCGCTGCCCTTTAATTAAATATTTGATTAATCGGTTCAGTTGCTCTTCAAGTATAAAATCTCGGAAAAGCCTACCGACTTTTTTATGTTTACTTTTTTATATGATAAACTTTCTTTTCCAGTGAATTATTTTTCATTATTTAGTATATAAAAAAATTAGTACTGCCTTCTAAAATAAATAGATGCGCAGGAAAGACACCGGGGCCAGCTTGCTGAAATCACTGTCTCAGCTCAGACTGGGTGAAAGAAAGCACTGTAAAGGCTGGAACACGCGAGCTTCTTGAGTCGAGGTTTGAGTCACGTTCAGCTCGTACGCTGGCTTTGACAGTGCTTTCTCTTTCCCCGTCTCGGCTGAGACGCGGTTTCTAGCAAGACGGCCCAGGCGCTTACTATTGTTTTGTTCGTCCGACTTGTCCTTACTCAAAGCTCGATCGATCTAGATTCAAATATTTATAGTGATTTAAAAAAAAAGAATATTCGAATAGTACGAAGGTTATTTTATCAATTGCTTAGCTCTAATCTTGCAACATCATGGCGTCCCTTAACCTTTCATCTAGCTATAAGAAGTTTTAAGAATTATAATCTCGCCATCTAAGCTCACACCGATATTTCTACACGTAAGAACATGACAGTTCAACAAAATTTTATGCTTGAATCAATCAAGGACTCAAAAAAAAAATCACGCATATAAAATAGCTTGCCGTGTAAAGACAATTAGTGGCAATTACACTCGCAGAGCGCGGTGACATAGCTGACACTCAACTTGCCCCCAACAAGCCGAACCTTGTCAAATAAGCACTACTCAACGCTTTGTAGTATTCGGCTTTGGACATATCTGGAGGACTTTTTACTGCAGCACACATCTGCCTTTAAAATGACAGCCGTATTTTAACAAGAAAAATGAAATAAAAAAAACTTCGAGCACAAAAATAACCAATCAGAACGCCTCTCGCGGTCTATTAGAATAAAAAGCACTACAAATAGCGCTGTACAGGGCCTTTCGGGCCGATCGCTGTGGATTCCGCGTTGAACTCGTCGGAGATCCCTGGCACAGAGTCCGACACGGTTCAAAATCATCGGAAAGTGACAAAACGTACATTGCGTAGCAAGAATACCCATCTCCAATGGTCAAGAGGACCTCTCCTTGTCACTCACATGGAAGAGAAAGCGGTCCGTCGTGTCTTCGGTCCGTCGAAGCTAGTGGTCACATGTATGCCCACAACAAAGGAAGATCACCGGTATGTAGGCGCTGCCGAAAGAATATCCATGGGTCTTGGCAATCCGCATGTTGAAGACCGCGCTTGGCACTAAGACGAAATGCGCTGCTGGTGATCGGAGCTCTAGAACCACCGTTCTTGCCCATGGATGGCGGAGATGTCGAGCCGCTTCGCCCGATAAAAGCAGTCTGCTAAACAATCAAATGCACTCGGACAACCTGGAAACGGACCCACGGTGTCCTGGTATCAGCATGATTATATTGCCATTCTTGTTCCTTGGAGAAAAAAGCTATTTCTGCCACAAAAAAAAAAAAAAAAATAAAAAAAACGTGCATAATTTGCGAAGCGCACCTGCCCACTTGCAGTTCGCGGATGCGGGTGTTGGAAATTGAGGAGACCGTCCCCACCGCCTTCCAGTTGTTGCCTTATCGTGTGGCCTTGGTGCTCGCGATCCCACTTTCTGTGTGCTTGTGTGCTTGTGTGTGCGTGTGTTTCGCGGTCTAGACTCCATCACCCCTAAGCTGAGAGTGCAGAGGAAGCTAAGAAGCTGGGTGAACCAATCTCAGGTTTATTTTTATTCACGTGGTCACACTCTCTCCCGTAACCACGCGCAGAGAGCGGTGCAGGTGATGACTGGTCCGGCCGGTGCGTAGCTTCCCCGGCACTGTCAGCTTAGGAATGCGCAGTGTCCTCCTCCCTGAAGGTCGTCGAGTCCTCTTCACCCAAAAAGAAGAGATTAGTGACGGCGTGGGGAAAATGGGAGGGGAAGTCGTTCAGGAACGTTAGTTCCGAGGCCGTCGGCGCGACCCCTCCCCTGCATACTTCTCTCTCTCGAATTCTTTCGTTTCTCTCTGCTGGTATTTGTTATCCGGGTTTCCAAAAACCAATGTAGAAGAGATTGCTCAGACATGATAAACTCTACAGCAAGAGGACGGAGAAGGACTGACAGACACGAAGCTCTGAAATCAGCTCGGAGCCTAATGTCAAAATTGAAAAGAGACAGTGATAAATCAAATGCGGAAAAAAGGATCGCTAGACTCCATATCAAACCAACATTGTCGTCTGCTATCAGTGCCTTGGCGCCATGTAGGAGGCATTAGGGCTCTTAGTGTAGCACCAGTAGTGCCGTAAAGTCATAGAGCCGTCATTGTACAACCACATTTCAGAATAGTCTCCTGTTCCAATCAATCGCAAAGAAATTCTTCACCTGACACGAGATGCAGCCCACAAGTTCGTAGTTAGAGTACGAAGCTTTTCTGTTGAGATCATAAAGTCAACATAATAATCTATTCCGGTGACTATAACGCGCACATCGATTCTTCTTCTTTTTTTATCCCCAGTGGGCGGTCCTGATGAGCCCATATCGCTCGCGACTCCTTAGTATGCACAGTGAAGGAGCAAAACATCGCCATTAAGTTCTGTACGTTGTTATTGTTTTGTTTACTTTGCAGAAAAGCACCTGAATCGCGCTTTGAAAAAATAACATTAAATTGACAATCGCTCGAGCAATTTCAACTTGTTGAGGTAAAACGAAATTTGCCAAAACCAGCCTATTTCAACATGCTTCCACTATTAAGCCAATGGTGTTGTGAGACTAACACACTTTGACCATTATATGCCACTGTGTTTTTGAAATGACGATGAGCGAATGGTACTAACAAGACAACAGTAACCATTATAAGCTCGTGTTTATCCAACATTGGCAAGCCAATGCTGCAGACAAGCCAACAGTGTCCATTTTCAGTCCCCATCAAATATTGGAATGCCAACGGCACGGACAGGCCAACGTTGACCATTTTATTCCAGTGTTCATCCAATGTTAGCTAGCCAAGGGTACTCAAAGGACAACATTGTCCGGTTTACGCCAGTATTCATCGAATATTCGGAAGCCAGTGGAACTGACAGGCCAAGATTGCCCATTTTATACCAGCGTTCATGCAATATTCGCGAGCCAATGGAACTGACAGGCCAACATTGTCCGGTTTACGCCACTATTCATCCAATATTCACAAGCCAATGGAACTGACAGGCCAAGATTGCCCATTTTATACCAGCGTTCATCCAATATTTGCGACCCAATGGAACTGACAGGCCAACATTGTCCATTTTATGCCAATGTGCTTCCAATATTGGTTGGTCATTGGAGAAGCTGGGCCATCACTGAAGATGCTATATAATGGCATAGACAATATTGGGTGCAGATTGGCTAAAGTGGACCATCATTGGACCTTCTTTTGCCAATGCTCTTCCAATATTGGCCCAACACCTTGTGCTGCCTGGGTAATCATTTGGCCGGTGACTACCTCTGCACTTATTAACGTTCCAAGTGTTCGATCTTCTCCTCGGGAGTCTATCAACATGAAAACAGTGTTTTTAAGTTGGTGGACAATACGTCTGACTAAAAAGCATTGGCAACACTAATAATAATTCTGCGCAGTCGCTAAAACAACATCCACAATAACGGCTCACACAAGAAATCTTATTTCTTCTCTGCATAGCACCACTCCGAACGAAGCGAGTCAAGGCAGCATCCTCTCTTTGAATAGTTATTTTGCTTTTCTTTACCACTTGACTATTTAATATGATCATTAACGAGTGTTAAAGCCATCATTTTCTCTACTGCCTCGCTGGAATTATTTTCAATCAATGGTTTGGTACAAGGGATTGCGGGGGCAAGTGCAGCAAAGTCGTCTTTAATATGCACCTGAAGAGTGGCAACGCGGCTACCTCGAGGGAGGATCTGGCGCTGCGTCGAAGTGTTCGTTATCCAGATGTGACACCTGTCGCCTGTGATTGTGGCGAGATTATAGGGAATGACGATTCCTTTTTTATTAAAACAAGTATCTATAGGTTAAATGAAGCCAACAGATCCTTGAACTGGTTTGGTCATGAACAGTGTCGCAGCGACGGCCGACTGAGGGCGTAGGCGTAAATCATCGTTGGCGTGAAGAGCAGCGATTGACGCATCAGAATGGGGACTGGGGTCGTCTGTGGAATTAAGGTGAATTTCACGATTGGCGCAGTTAATAAAAGCGGCGGTTGAAGATAAAAATGCCATCCAAAGATGACGTCTGCGATGCAGTTCGAGAGCACGGTAAACATTACCTGCACCAGTTCGGCATTTATCATGCGCAACAGGTGCCCCCCAGAGGGGGGATTGAGGACCTTGCGCAAGCGCTTTCTAACATGTTCAGGAATAAAGGATTTCGCTACTTTAGTGTCCACCAAAGCGTGAGAGTTTTGTCGTCCAATTCCTACCGTTATTTTCTGGTCCAAGAAATGGAGGATTTTCTATAATTTTTGAAAATGCAGCTTGACCTCCACTGTCGATGCAGGCTGCGGGGTTTAGTTTGACTGGTGCGAGGTGGAAGGGATAGGGTCATTGAAGGGCGAAACTGAGCGGCGGCGAGCAGGATAGGGTGACGGTGAACGACCACGGTGGGACTGTGCTGGCGGGACGGGACGGGGCTGGGCGAGCGGCGGTCATGAACATCTTGTCCGGCGTTAATGTTTTTTGAATAGAATGCACGAGAAGCGGGGAAGGGCCGGAAAGAGGATTTATCATTGCGACGGTGTTCATAGGAAGAGCGGCGGTTTCCGGAGTTATTGCTGTACTGATTATTAGGGGCTGGCGGGCTAGTATCGGCCATGCGGCGTCGGCAGTACCGGAGAACGTGACCGGGCGTGTTGCATTAAAAACATACCGGTTGGTTGTCGTCAGTTCTCCAGATGTCCTATCGGCGACGTGTTTGACGAGGTTGCCAGTGTGGTAAGGCGGATGGAGGTGGACATGGCTGGTATGCGCACAGTTGTGCTGCGGGGGGTGTGGCTGGTGTGTAGACGAAAGGGGCGTTCGGCAGGGGCTTTAGAGCAGCACGAAGCTCGTTCCGAACCGTGGATTGGATGTCAAGGCGATGACCGGAGGGTTCCGAAGGGGGCGATGGTCCACGCTGTTGTCCCAGAAAAAATCTCAGCTCTTCTCGGATGATGGTGCGTGTCATGGTTGAAAGGGTGGTGTCGGGGTATGACCCATGAGACACCTCAGAGAGACGATCGAAGGGCCTCTTAAATATTCGCGCGTTGTCCAGTTGCTCATACTTACGACATTCTGAGACGAACAAGACCACGGTTTGCGGAGATTTCGGAGCAATGATGGAAAATAATTGTTGGGAAAGTCCTTTGAAGAGATGACGTGAAGATGTCATCTTCACTAATGTGGGGGTCGACTCGGCGGCAGAGTCGGAGGACATCTTCAATATAAGCTGTTGACGTCTCGGCTGTCGATTGGTAACGGCGGAGAAGTTCATCTCGTGCTTTTAGTTTATGGTGTTCCGGTTGACCGAAAGCCTCCGTAAAAGCTGTCTTGAAGCCGTCCCATGAATTTATGGCTTCTTCATGGTTGTCGAACCACCGAAGGGAAGCATCCTTGAGGGCAAACACAACGTTGGCGAGCTTAAATGAGTCATCCCACCCGTTGTGCTGGCTTACCCGTTCATAATTCTTTCGCCAGTCTTCTACGTCCGAGTCAGGACATCTCGTAAATATCGGAGGGTCCCGCTGGCGGTGTTTGATTGTCACAGTGGGAGTCCGGGGCCTGATCGCGTTTCCTTCTTCATCGGTCATGGCGAGTGAACGGGCCGTGCTTCCGCTACAATGCTCCAGCTTTTTAAGGCGATTGCAAGAGGTAAGAAGCCACGGAGCTCCACCAATCTGTCAGGCTCTTGGTGAATAGATGAGTTTGATACAATGAAGAGAGATTTGACTATGATGGTGTCGCCAGGAGAATCGTTGGAGCAATCGTCCGAGCACAGCTCGAGCGTTTCCGCTGCTGCTCGAGATGCGCGGGGCCTTTTTGGCTTAGCCTCACTTCTTCCTTTCTAACGCTATATTAAAGTTACTGCTCACGACACGTAGAATGGTGAGTATACAAATTCAGTGAATTAACATTGTGCTAACACAAGCACGCCAAACTTATCTGCTCACATCACTTGCTGAAGCTTTGCAGCATCAGCAAGTGCTGTGGTTGTGGTTCCCGAACCCCGTTTGTGATTGGTGTGCAAGAATCTCATCAGGTGTGTTTTTTATAGAAAAAAAGAAAACAATAACATAAACTGGGCTGGCTTATCAGTGCGATGCTGCACAACTCAATTGACAAACTTATCGAATGTTGTATTTAGACACTTCAATGTACTCTACATCTACTTGAAGTTCACTTCTGTTAGGCGAGGTTTTCAATACTTTGCAAGTTTAAGACAAACTACCAAAGTATTGCAGTCAAATGGTACTTTCAGTATAACACAACAGTATTTACGATGTACAGGTATTTTAAGAGTATTCTGCAGACATTTTGATCGCTGCATTTTTATTAGGGTTGGAGCATATTTTGCATGAAATAAATTAGTATTTGAAGAAACCTATATGAAAGGTATTTCGTGCCTACTAATTTAGTATTTACATATTTTAGAACGCATGAAGATTACTTTACTTGTAGCCTACATAAAGGTATTTTAAAAAAAAGATTCTCAGAAATAAAGTACTAAGTAAAAAAAAAGTTTATATTTTCGGTATATTTGTTGTGTACTAACAATTATTAACTGTGCTTAAAATACACTCAAATTACAATGTGGTCTATTTCAAACATCTTAGTTTTCGCTAAGATGTTTTAAGATGTTTGTTAGTTCGCTAAGATGTCGCGGGGGGGGGGGGGGGGGGGGTACGCGAACGCAAGCAGCAACAGCGATGCAACGCACCAAAGCCGACGTAAGCGTAAAGCGCACGACACGATTGTAAGCAGGTGATAGGTCGGTCATTTTCTGACCTCGGATGAACTGGCGACTATCACAGTACCAAGTACCTCAGTATTTACCCACCTGCGAAAGCACAAATTTAAGGCGTGATAACAGCTTACTAAACTGATCGACACCGTCGCAATAATTAACTTCTCGGGCAGCTTCTAAGCTGCTTGGGAAAATTTTGAAAACCCGCTTAAGTACTTTCCTGCCACAGCCGGCTTAGAGGCTTGTGTTTGTTCCGAGCCACGTGGTCGAAATACCGATATTTTAAACCATCGACATATCAAGGGGTTTTCTCGATGTTTGCAGTACAATTTAAACAAACACTTTGTGCCACAAGCGCTCCGCTTAGTAAAATCAGTGCTGTTTTGAGGTATTTTGCATTTGTTTGCAACTGTCTATGCGTTTGATAATGTCAGCTTTATGGTGCTTATGCCGGCGATGCAATGTAGCTGTCAAGTGCCAATTTTTACGTTTAGGAATTAGAGGAATGGAATGGAGCGATTCAGCCATTCCAGGAGTGAGAATGGGCCCAGTGCCCCACTCCTAGGAGTTGAAAGGAATGGAATTATCAAAAGCTCAAATTCCCGGAATGGAATGGGAATGGAATGGGGGTGCCCATTCCGCAACACTGACGTTGATCTTCCCCAACTGGGAGCCAGTGTCCAACCAATGAGCCGCGCTCAGTTGCCATAAGGAGGGCGGTTTTGATCCTGCCATTACGTCATCAAACTTTTCGAAGGCAAAACTAAAAAAAGAGAGAGTCCCCTTTTATTCTCACAATTTCACCGCGAGAAAGAAGCTTCTGCATAAGTGACGGTCTATACGAATATAGTTGGGCCATACTCAGACTATGACCAATAGTACTCTGCAAAGTCATGAAGATTCAAACCCGATATCGTTTCATGACCTCTGTAAGAAGCAGTCGCTTTTGTCATATTGTCCACCTTGAAGTTACCGAAAAAACCGCAAAAGGGACGATATCTCCATTTCACCCGGTGCCCATGCTCTAGCTGAGTCATGTAAACTAGGGTGCTCCCACGTCAGCTAAATCCAAAGCGGTCATGAAGGCACCCTAGTGCATACATGGGTAAATTGCTCGCAAAATGTAATTCAATTACAATTACAATTGCTTTGCACCAAAAACAGTTCAACTACAGGTACAATTACTACCATCTGAAAAGTAATTATTTACATTACAAATTTATTTTAAAAGTAATGCAATTACTTTACAATTACGTATTTCTGAGAGCGACCCCCAACTTGAGCCATAAAACTTTAAACGAGTTGTATAGAACGCAACATGTTTGTTCATTCTTTGTTCTATGTTTGAGGAGACTTAAGCATCGCTGCCTAAATGTCACATATTGCGCTACTTTCCATTTATGAATTTCGCTAAATTCGTGATAGAACTTGACAGCTTGCGGAAATGAAGTACTACGTTCTTTTATTTTTAATAAATTATGATAAAATAGCTCATACGCTGGAAAACGCCGGATCGCCAAAGAAAAAATTTGGTTGACAGAAATTTGTTAGCCAGTCAAATGAAACTGCGAAATTTAGTTATATATGAATATATTACATCTGTTAATAAAAAACAACAATAGTCCCCACGCGCTGATATGACCACATGCACATACAAATATTACCAGATTGTAAATTATTTGCATTAAGTTGAAATTATAATCTCAGAAATATATAAGAAACTGACCGGGGCTCCCGAATCATTGGTGACAATATTCGCAGGTGCGAGCAGTCTCCAGAAAGCTGATGCAAATAATATCCGAACTAACACCAACAGAAAACAAACTCGAAAATAATATAAATATACAAATATGTGACAGTACGGGAAGTGGGATGTAAAAAACTGACAAAAAAAATCTTCATAGACATTTAAAATTTCAGACCTCGGCTGAAAGCTGAAACTCAGTTTTTTTTTTTTTTTTCAATACTTTGGCATGTTTACGCTATTGTTTTCTGCTCGCGCCGAAGACGGCGCTACACAGCGCCATTCAGGCAGACTCCCAAGGGGATTGTCTCCCAGCCCGCAGAGTAAGCAACCAAAAAAAAAAAATCAACGTGAGGCCATTTTAGTGCGTGCGTGTGCGTGCGTGTCTACGTGTGCGAGTATGTCACCGAGCGCCAGGACGCTTGCGCGAGCTTTGAAGCTTTCAGAGAGGTTCCGTCGGCACCACAAAATATTACAAAAGTAATTGTAATGGTGCCGTAAATTGTGCAATTACCGACGCTAGAAAGTAACTAAATTACAATTACAATTTCTTTTGAGCCGAAAGTAAATAAGTACAATTAAAATACCCCAAAAGTAATTAAATTAGAGTAATTTAAATACTGTAATTGGATTACAACCCAGGTATACCCTAGTCCAAACACAACCGCACACTATCAAGACGCAACGCACTCCGTAGACTGTAAAAAAAGGAGAAGAAACACGGGTTCCGGCTTTTGAACTTGCTTTAGGGTTTCGATTGGATCGCCATCGCCGCTTCCTGCCGCGACGTCACCGCTCCGCACTCAAACGCGTTCAAACGGGAATGTCCGAAATAACACTTACATCGGCCGCGCTTGCAAAACAACCCTCCGTCGGGTATTTCATGACCAGCATCTTCATCAGTGCCTGGTGCTTGTTTTTATACTTTTGCAATGGCAGTGCGCCTGGCCAATAGGTAGGCTTCATTCGTTCAACCCATGATTGAGAGCGCTTTTGAAGAGCTGCAATACGACGTTCGTGAGTGCGCAGGACGTGATTTCCTCGTAATTCGCGGTCTTTATTTTAAGCCCACAAAAACAAACCGTGTAAGCAAATTTTTGATAAAAAATATTGAATTGTATGTTTCTCGGGAGAACGTACAACTTTACCATTGTAACTTTTGTTCCAAATAGAGCTTTTAATAAGTTAAATAATTAATCTTAATTTATTATATCATTGGGAGAAACACAAAAAAAAATGGTCTGACTTGCTCGAAACAAGGAGCAAACTTATTCCTTTGAATTCTTCTTCCTAACATGGTCAAATGTATTTAAACCTTGGATTAAGTTACATGGAACACCCTGAATATGATTTCGATGCTTACGCATTGATTGCTATGGGGTATGCATTTTTATGTTACCTTGTTGTGCCTGTAACTCTTTTTCGTCTATCCCGAGCGTGACGCTTTTCGCATAAATCAAGCTGATTAGCACATTTTGCTTTATCATCACACCGATACCATAAGGCGGGGATTCTAATTTGTTCTAATTGCAGGTTTAGCCTTTTACAAGCCAGGATTTCGAAAGCGCCCGTTCGTTATCCGCCTTGATAAAAAAAATGATTGGTGCGATTTCCATTTTACCGCAACTTGCAACACTCTAGGCGCCCCAGTCGATTTTTTTTGCGTCTGTCATTGTTTATTTTCCTCTAGTTCAATGGTTGTCGCCTGTAGTTGTTCTGCTATATTTGTGTCCTGCAGGATAGTAGAAAAACCTATAAGGGGAGGCGAATACTTCTTGCCCATTGCTTCTTGTTTCAGAACGCTGAGCTTGGCAGCGTTGGGGCATACACCGTCCGGTATTCCCCCTATCCCCAAATGTAAGGAGCCTGTAAGTACCACAAGTTAAGTCAACACGGTTCATATTTGGGAGAGCCTATGTGCCTATGAGTGCATACTAACTTAAAGACAATTGTGTCTACTGTCATTTCAAGACGTAGAGAATACACACCAAACAACAGTAATGAAATTAAAACAAAAAAAAAAACAGAAGTTTTCAGGGACAACCATTGAATGAGACAGTGAAACAACCGGTGTGGTCACACAGTAGAGGCTGCAGATGAACATGCAAGGGAAAACAAAAATGTATAGAGCACGCAGTAAAGGCTTTATAGGCCTGTTGTCACCTGGACCGACCTCCATTGGATCATCATTCACTGAGTCTGCTTGGATGGAACAGCGCGGATGAACAGTCATACTCACAGGCACACAAGAAGGAAACAAACTCGCAGTGCTGTTTCCTTTTTGTGTGCTTGTGAGTGTGACTGTTCATCCGCGCTGTTCCATCCAAAGACGAATTACCAACTAGCCCAAGCATCCACATTATCACCGAGTTTGATTAATCAAAACTATATTTCGTCTAAATTTGTTCGTAATGTTGTTTAGTCCCCTGTGTCATCCCCGGGAAATTAAGTATTGATACAGTTTTTCTTGATCTCTCTCCAGACATCGGTACTGTTCTAACTTTCGTGCAGCCTTTTGCCCATTTCTCGCCATTTCTTAATTTGTTCTAATTTCACTTCAATCAGTGAACTAATTTGTTCTTTTCTAGTTTCGTTTTCTTGGACTTAACTCTTAAAGGGCAACTCCGCTTAATTTCAAAAATTTTGGGATAGTGGCCTATTTGGCTTTTTGAAGCACTCAAAAACAATCCCCACTCCTTTGTTTCGCGAAAAATAAAATATTTTTCGTGTAATTTTACTCTAGCCATGGTTACAAACCGAAACCGAAACGGTGGCAAAGCCGGACAACATTGTATATTCGGCATCACTAAGCATGTACACCCACGTGATATACAAGGGGAAGAAGGAGCTCCCCTCTTATCAGGATCCTCCCTTGTGCCTCCTGGATTAGCACAGGCGTCGCTATTCTCCTCCCAGAAGATTATAGAGGATTAATCTGTCACTCAAAATTCTTACAAAAGCAGCTTCCCTCTCCTCCTTTTACTTGGTGTTCAAAAGTATGCGATGTAACACAAGCCGCGCTCAACGAGGCGATCGGCTTATCAGTAGTATCAATGGTAGAGCGCCGGGCCGGCCGAGCGCGTCACTCACGTCTTTCACGGCGCTGGCGCCACCCGTGCTCTCCCGGGGAAAGAAAACAAAATCGAAAAAAAAAGAGAAGCTGTACATGCTTGATGACGTCGCGGACGTGCCGGGAGAAGGAATTTGGAGGAAGCGGAAATGCAGCCGGGCAGTGTTGTCTGGCCCGCACGTCTCATCCAAAACCAGCGGATTCGTGCTTGTCAAACTTTGACAGCGATTTTAATGAACTTCTAGGCGGAATTCTGTCGTAATATTTGCCATGGGGTTTTTGTAGATGATAACAAAGAGAACTGTATAGTTTTGCACTACTGGAAAAGAAGCGGAGTTGCCCTTTAAGGATTTAAACAATATATTTTTTAATTTGAATGCGTCACTATTAAGCCAGTCTGTGTTCTTCACAACTGGCGGGCCGATTTTTTTTCATGTTTACACCAGGCCGAAATTACGACACAAATATGAAGTGTAGTGTGTGTGGCGTGACCGCTTCTGGTGTTTTCGACGAGTATACAAGATCGGAAATTAAAACGCTGGTCTGGTGTGCTTGTGTGTCCTAGCGCGACTTGGTCTGGTGCTTTTACGTGTACGTCGTTGCAGCAATTCAGACGCGGGTCTGATATTCTGGCCTATCTTGGCATGACAAGACCTCTGACTGACCCGGTTTGGTGTCTTGGTGTGATCCCTGTCCAGTGTGTTCTGGGCAGTTCCGGCCTGCTCAAACAGACATTTTATTATTTTGATATGAAATAAAATATTTTTGATGCACAGCTAGGACATTGTGCAAAGACAGCACGACGATGTTTTAAAGGCTTAGCTCTTTATTCATTCACTTATCAAGGCGCACAGGGACTCTTGCCTTAAGTTTGCATAGTTCCTGAATCAGCCGCCGTAGTGAAATCTCATTTGATGACTTGGGTAGTTCAGCTCCGTGTGGCCTAAACCTCTGCGCAATACCTGCAAAAGGTTGTGAGAAAAATTCGCTCATGACATCGAGGCAAATATAACTAGTTTTAATTTACAGTAACAAAATCATGTTACATGATTCCAGAACAATTACTTCTACCAAACTCTAAAATCAGGAAGCAAATAAATTGCCGGTTTTACATATAATATGATATAGCTACACGGGAAAAGAAAAAGTGCCCGTAACACTGGAATGTGCTTGCCAGAGGCGAGTTACAGCAAAATTGAATTTTTTTAGCAACTTCATGGGCAATTTAAGGGCCTCTGAAATTTTTTAAACTTTGATACATGAACAAAAAAGATTTGAAGTACACAACTACTACAACTTGCACTGGCTGCTACATTCAAATATTTTTTCCCGTGTGATAAGAAAAAAATACGTTCGTCCCGTTTAATACCAAAGACCTAACCATTGACTCCAAGTGCGAAGTTTCTTTTAGAGAAGCGAGTGGCAGCCTTAGACAAAAGGTGAGCACTAGCGCACTCATACAGAGGAGGCTGCTGTAAAAGAAACAGGATGCCTGCAGAAGGTAGACGCTGGTTTTGGGGGGATCGACAGTGGACTGTTTGTTTTTCATTATTCCACACAGTGTTTAACATTGTAGACCCAAAGACTGGTACATCGTTAGAATTTGCAGTTGCTGGCTGTACTGTAATTTCAGAATTAACAAAAACACGAGTCCCTGCAAGTTCAAGTTCCTCTGCAATACTTTGGTGTTCTACATAATGTAGTTGAAGAAAATTACGACGAAAAAGTCAAAATTATAATTGTCTTCATGGACGAGACTTTAGAAACCTCAAGCCTCTTGACTTTCAGCATAACTTAAAACTTACTGCCTAGGAGGCAATCATATTGACCTCCACATGTATTACACTGTCGTGCGACTGCCTCCATCCAACAGAAGCTGCGGAGTGCGGACACACAGCCAGTTAGCGCGCGCTGTCAACAGCATTCAACTTTGGGCCCGCTTTAGGCGCGGCTTTTAGTTCAATAACCAGCGAGAGGTGGAGGGGCGTGGAAGAAACAACCGAGGCCTCTAAACTCGCCAAACACAAACTTGGGGCCAAAGTTGACGGAGCGCACCGATTGGCTTATCAGGACGATGACCTCGCGGTTTTTTCGCCGGCGTTAAATCGGCACGCCCCGCGATCTTTCTGCTACAACTTTGTGTTCGACGATTTTAGGGCTCCAGGAGAAGGTTAGTGTAGTGTTCGCGCGATGCGTGCAGCAGCGTGGATGGCAGTAGCCGAAGAAGTTCCTGGGGGACGTATTTATTCCATGACAACCACGTGAAGAGAGCCGACGTCTCAGGAGCACGTTAACTTAAAGCATATTATCAAGCGACGGCGAAGCTGCGTTCTGGGACTGGAAGCAAGGTGGAAAGGGGGCGCGTTAAAGGGTTTTTGAGTACGTGCGCAAAATACAACATTCTTCTCTGGCGTTAATAACTGTGTTCTATACACAGCGACTGGGGGATGTGAACGAATGAATGAATGCATGATTGAAAGTACGTCTATTCTTGAAAAAAGAAACAAGCGATTGCTGTATATATGGCCTGACAGGAAGAAAAAAATTAAAAAGTTTACTGAGACCCGTTTTCTTCATTAGAATATTACGGATCTCATCAATTGGGATCGTGTTTTCAAATCGCTTGTAGGTTTTCTTTTGGGCTTGTAGGCCTTTCGCCATGTCTTGCGGGTCTTTTGTTCGCAGTGCTTCCTCCTTTTTATTCAGAAAGTGTGTGCAGACCCACAGAAAGTGGTCATTTTTGGGTGGTGTCTTGTCTCTGCAAAAGGTGCATTCTGGTGGTTCTGGCATAAATTCTGGATCTTATCTAATTGTTTTTTGTGCCTCCCACTTCTTGAGAATGCGCGGAGCTATGAAGCTGCCAGTTCTCACGTCTCTAAGGAGAAGGTTCATAACTATTGAGTCAAGGAAGGACGGAATCTAGTTCTCCGGGATTAGTGACTGCCCGGAGCTGAGCCGGTTGGTATGACATGATTCTGAAGGTTTCCAGCTGAACGTAGAAGTGAAAACCAGGGAGTGGAGAAAAAGAGGAACACACTGCATGTCTGTCTTGGAGCTGCCTCTTTATTTCCTCCCTGTCTTGTTTATGATGGCTGTTGGGTGATATTCATGGTTCCAATTGTTTGCCTGAATGAAGTATGTGTGACCCTGTTGAAAATGTTTTGCGTTGTCGGAAATGATGGAATAATTCTGCTCTTTTGTGACTCTGTTAGTAATCTCATTTCCCTTCATCCCCATGTGTCCCGGGATCCGAGGCAGCAGCATTCTTGTATGTTCGTTCTTCTGAATTATTATTGCCATCTTCAGTATTCTTCGTAATGTCGGGCTTACCGCTCGGTGTACCTTTACCATAATGATTTTACACCGAGACTGGGGCAGAAGGAAGAAATTTGTTTACAGAAGAAGAGTATGTAACAGTGCCCGAGGTTTGGGGTACTTCAAGTTCTCTGATTGCCACTTGTGAGTCTGAAAAATGGGGTATTGTTTTTTCTTTTGCGCATTCCCACCCGCAAGTCTTATGGCAAACGGAATGGCTTTCGCTTCAGCTTCTTGCGGGATATCTGCTCATGTCGGGAACGCCCATGTGCCTTTGATTAGCAGGTGACATGCTATCGTAGCGCTCTTGTTGCTCAGCGCAGCGTTCATGTAGTATATCGCTAGCTCGGGGTCACTACGCATGAGCTCGATTTCCTCGTTGCGCTTTTCGGCGTAGTGTCTTCTTTCCTGATGTCCAAGGCCTCTTGTACTGGGAATGGGTGTGGTTGGAACTATCGTTGTCCGTTCGCATGGTGGTACTTGTTCTGGAAACTCTTTCAGCGCACGCGCGTCTTGGTCTAACAAATTCAAAATTTCTCGCCGCGGTTTAGGTTTATGCATATTGATTCGGCGTGCTTCTTTTTGTTTCTTTCGTAATTCCTCGAAGAGTCTGAAATGGACACATTTTTGTAGTTATTCCATCCCCACCTTTCGCGGAAGTCCTGCAATGCATGTGTTTTTCGGGGTATTTGAGAAGTCTATTGCGAATTTATAAAAGTCTGTCGGGCGTCCCAGGTGTTTTCTAGAACCGGCTTGCGACGGATGAAAGATATGTCGTATTTTCGTTAGCAAGTTTATTGGGCCGAGCACCATCCGGTCCGTTAGTTTACACAGCATTGATGTTAGCGACAATGGTCTTATGTTTTGTGGTGACGCTGGTTCTTTTTCCGTCTTGGGCATTTGTGTCTCCAATGATAAATTCCAATTTTCTTGTATCGTTCATTTGTTCCATACTGTGTTAATCTATCCCAGAAATTTCCCTTTGGCTTGCGTAGTTAAGTTTCGAATTATGCTTCAGGTAATTTGATACGGTCCGGGTGTACTCTTGGTTTTTCCTTTCTATCACCGCCTCCAATTCCCATTTGTAAATTCTTTATTGCTCACTTCATGCGCTTCGACATCTTCGATTTTTTAAAATCTGTTGGTGTGGCATCGTTGCGGGTTGGGAGAAGAAGGTAAACCATATTTCGTCAGCAATCTTCCTTATTGTTAAGTTACACCCGAGGGCCATGTTTGGCACTGTTTGCTTGTTGCGTGTTTTGCCGAACAGGCAATTGAAAATTGCCTATAGCTTGAATAGTGACGTGTGTTCGTCAAACGATTCGAATAGCGAGAACCACTTCTCTCGATTAAGTTTTTTTTCCATGTCCTTTGCCTTCTTTCCTTAACTCGTTGACTAATTTGAGGGTGCCGGGACTTTCGTATTTTCTGCACTTTTCTAGCTTCTCGATTCTCCTATGTCAAGGAGACAGAAGTCTGGTATCCGTGGTCGGTGGGTTAAGCTTGACTTGCTGCAACTCCGTGGCTTGATCCGTGGCCATTACTATGAGTTTCATAAAACATTCTCTGGATTCCACTGGAAATTCTCGAGTAAGTTGTTTTTCGCAATCTATATCATATGACCGTTCTCAATATTCTTTTCTTTCTGCGTTTCACGATGCTTTCGGCATAAATTGCTATATAGCAATGGCCCTTTCCCCCGTGCTATCAATCAATTTGCAGTTCGCGTTGTTTTTTGGGGGGTAATGAAAGTCAGGTTTTTTTTTGTGTCTTCATGTTGCGTATTGGTAGCGTACCTGGTGTTTACCGATAAGTCGTTGATGAAAAATAGGTTTTCTTCTTCGTTTTCTTCCTTTAATTTCTCCCCTCTGGTTGAGGATGTTCTACAGTCATATTTCGTATTTGGAGCAATAAAGTCTCCCCCAATTATTATCTCATCATTACAAAACGTTTACTAATTTTGTTTATCCTTGAATAGTCGTCATCTCTTTAAGGGTGTCCGCGCTACGGTAGGCGATGACTAGCACGATTCTTTTGTCATTTATTTCAGTTCGAACTGCTACAACATCTTGGAAGGTATTGCACCTTTTACTGGTGTCTGTGTGAAAGGCAGTGTATTGAAAACATATATCCCTGCTGGCGCTTGTACCACTTTTTGCCCTTTTCTTTGTGTTAAACAGACGGAGTAAACACATTGTTATATCCTATTACGTGAAGGTGTCCGCTTTCGCTTTCTGTATTCGAATCACATCTCATGGGTTCTCTGCTAATAGTAAGTTAGGTTATTCTCGCTTCGTCTTAGCCCCCTACAATTCCATTGTATGATTAATAAGGGGACGCCCTTTGCGTTCTTATTTGCCGAGTCTCTGTTGAGATAGGATGCACTCGTATGCTTGCATTGTTTTGTTGATAGCCTTTGAGTGCGCTTGCATTTAGGCATGTCTTTCCATCTGCAGTGTTTGTATAAGCTTCAGTATTGTCCCTTCCATCGTTGTTGGTTATGATGCCGTGATGTGATCCGCTATTTATGATTCGTTGGTAATGGTTTCGGCCGATGTGCTCGGTATAAGCGTCGGTTGTTGCCCCTGTAACACAAGTGGAGGTCGTGGTGGTCGTGATGGCCCTGGTTGTAGTTTTGTGGAGGTGACTGGAGATACAAAAAACTCGATATTATAGATCTCCTGAACCATAGCAATTTGCTTGCTTCTTTCCATCGCTGCCCTGGTGAGTACTGTCTCTTTTTCTTGAAGCTTCCTTTTGAGATTATTGTACTCTTTTTTTTTTATTGGTTTGTTGCTGCGTCGAGTCCCTGGGGCCCTTCATTATTTGTGCAAAGCTGGGGCGTGCGGTATTCGCGGTCTGATGTTGCTACTTGGTTTGGGGTGTCCGTGAGGCACACGTTTCCCTCATTAAGTTGTTCCCTTGTGATTGCGCCAGTAGTTGCTCCAAGTTGTTGACTCATTCAAACTTGATTTTCAGCCGTCCACTTTGTTGTCTGTCTTCAAGTTGTGCCTGGCCTTTTTGCTGAAGTTGGCGGTCGGCTTGTGTTTTCACTGGGGACAACTCGTACAACACGGCATGATCGTCGCATTTTCAGTTGTGGCACAATAGTTTCTTACACTTTGTGCCTTCTTTATATGGATTTCCACAGTCCTTGCAGCGCTGTTCTCTTGTAAATATGCCGGCTTTGTGGCCGAGGATTAGGCAATTTGAGCATGCAGTTGTCTTGATCTGGTGGTATTTATGTTAATTAAGTTTCCGAATTGTCTTTTTTTTTGTGAAGCCCATCGCCAATAAACATGTTCCCTTATTGCCAAGCGATATTGCTTGAATTATTTTGTGGAAGTCTGCATCTGTGTTTCCAAAGAAATCTTGGGTGGCTTCTGTGGAGTCAATGCCTTGTGCAACGCTGCGTCGAAACAAGCCCCTCATGGCTTGGTATGTGTCAACTTCTGCCATACCATCTGCGGTTTCGATTTTTCCTATGTGGAGGATGTTCCTAGGTGTCTGCGCTTGAACACCGTTACTGCATTCGCATTGGGCTCTGCGTTCGTTTCAAAAGTCAGCCAATCTTCGAGTAATCCACTTCCTACGGTTCTCAATAATTGCTGGTGAATTACTTTTGGACGAGTCGTCATGATGTTGGTCGATTCCTTAGTTTTATTTTTCATTTATTTTTTCATTTATTTTTTCCCTCAAAGCGCCCTGAGGCATTACGAGGGGAGATGGAGAGAGAAAAGAAAGAGTTCGCTGCCAAAACAAGAAAACACTAACATTGAATACAGCTCGCGACAGATCGCGCGCACATACGCAGCATACACAACAGCTGCACACCAGAGATCGAATAAAATTAAACTGACTTAAATAATTCTTCATATAAACTCCTAAACTGTGCACAGTCTGAGATATCAACCAAACTTTCAGGGAGGTCATTCCATTCATGAATAGCCAAGATCAAGGGCGATTCTGAAAAATGCTTAGTGCGACATAAGGGTAGCATAATTTTATGACGGTGATCATGCCGAGGAAAACCCCTATGGGGCGAAAGTAAAAGTTGATTTTTAAGGTCAGCGTTGTAATAATACACGCGATGAAGAATGTCAGTCGTGATAGTCTGCGTCTATTACATAAAAAATCATGGTCAGCTCTTGTTTTTAGTGCTGTTACACTCAACGTAAAGGAATAATTTCTAAAAATAAAACGTACGGCGCTATTCAGAAGATACTTCATTTTTTTAAATTAAATAGCCTTGGCATGGGTTCCAAGTAATGCTCGCGGATTCTAGTTTTGAACGAATAAAAGATTTGTAAGCTAAAAATCGAACGTCACTTGGTGCTAAGAACAAGCTCATCCCTAGGTAACCTTGGGATCGATTCGATTTGCTCACAATATGATCAATATGCATATTTCATTCGAGATTATTCGTTAGAAATACTCCGAGGTATTTGTAATGAGTTACCTTTCAAGAATTGCCCCATTAACTTTATAATCAAAGGGAGACTTAGGCTTGATTGTAGCCAAAGTAAGAAGCTTGGTCTTTGTAATATTGATACCATTTGCAATCTAACGCACCATAACGATAGCGAATCAAGGTCACGCTGACGGGCCAAGCTATCTTCTTTCGAGACAATGCGCCTATATATTACGCAGTCGTCAGCGTATAGCCGAATTTTTTAACAAATTAAGTTATGTAGATCATTAATTTTAATTAAATGGAAAAGAGGGCCGAGGACGGAGCCTTGCGGGACACCGGATTTTACTGAGATACTTCGAAAATAGTCGTTATGGATTGATGCTGATTGGGTTCTTTCAGAAAAGAATTATTTGATCCAGTTTACAAGAGACTGATGCATATTAAGTGATTCAAGTTTACTTATTAAACGCTGGTTCGAACCCTATCAAATGCTTTCGAAAAATCGATGAAGATAGCGTCTTTTTGCGTTCGTGAATGAATGTTGTCATAAATATCAGTGATAAATTCAAATAACTGAGTTTCACACGACTACTCTTTAGGGAAGCCGTGCTGGTTAGGAAAAAGAAATTAATTTCTGTAAGGTAATTCACAATATGGCTGTAGATCACATGTCCCAGAAGTTTACAGGCTATGCTAGTTAGGAAAACGGAACGGTAGTTATTGACGGACGTAGCATCACCGGATTTAAAAGTTGGGGTAACTTTTGCATGTTTTCAGTCCTTAGATAAGTATCCTTGGTCCAGACTTTGTTGAAAAAAAAAGTTGCAGAAGAATACTTGAGCCCGGCAGCGCGAGTTTGAGCAGTTTAGACGTAATTCCGTCACTACCCGGGCTAGTTGAATTGGAAAGGTTGAGGATAAGCTGCCATATCCCATCAGAATCAACGGAGATACGATCAAGAAAAGAAATACTATAATTGTTATCACATCTAAGTAAAGGAAATGACTCATCAGTACCTCCTCCCTCCCCCCCCCCAAAAAAAAAAACATTGTTTAAATTAATCACACTTTCTAGATTTGACCACGTATCCCCGCCGATGTGAGAAAGACCGCTCGGGGCATTTTGACTTTTCGGAGGGCTAATGATATTCCATGTTTTTTTAGGATTTGAACTTAGTAGTTGTCTAAGAATGCCACCAAAGAATCGTTGTTTGGCATCTTCAACTGCCTGCTTACAGAGTTTAACGTGGTTTAAATATTTATCCTAAGAGGTCGTACCACTATGCTTCTTTTTACTTAAAAAAAAGTCGTTTTTTGGTAATAAGGAGGCGTTTTAGATACCTCGAGAACCATGGCTATTATGTATGGGATGGTATTTTGATTTTAGGCACAAATAGATGCATAAGCTCTAAAAGTCTGTCCTTGATTAGAGTCCAGTTATCTTCTACTGACCCGAGACTGAAAGAACCCTGAATATCGATAAGGAATGACTCGTGTGCCGAAGCAATCTCCGACAGGTTTGCCCTGGCATAAGCAAAAATCACTTTATGTTCACAACGATTTTCGTGAACAGCAATGTTAGCGTCGATCACCACCATTAGGTGATCGCTGATAGCGTCAACAGCATTTACAGATAGATTTAACTCCGGAATAGACGTGAAAAATAAAACAAGAATCGCATTTTCGCGCGTAGGCACCAACGCAATCTGGTCAAGAGAACAAGATGCACTAATATCAATGAAATCTCTACACTGCGAAGTACTTCTGCAACTACTCTGAGGCATACAATCGATCCAGTCAATCCCGGGATAGTTAAAATCCCCACCAAGAGATACAGGGCACTGCGGGTAACGTAGTGTAACAAAATCCACAATTTTTGTACAATTCCTGGAGGAACACGGCTTGCGAGTCTGGAGGCTTATAACAAACTGCGACTAAAATATGGGAAAATGCACACTTAACTCGGGCAAAGCATACTTCAATATCGGTATCTAGGTCCACAACTACTGAGGAGAAACACTTTTGAATTTCAACAAGAACACCATCTCCCCTAGACAATGAACGATCTTTTCTATGGATGGCAAAATCACTGTGAATTACAATTTCTTCATTAGCTATACTACTAGAGAGCCATGTTTCGCGTCCCAAAATGACGTGGGGACGGCATGCTTCAATAGTGCTACTAAATTCATCTTGTTTTGACAACAAGATTCTAAAATTAGCAACAAGGAAAGTTAACTGATTGACCTCACTTTCTGTGGTAGACCGTCATTCTCGTTCTTCAGAGATTGGAAGCTCAGTGCTGGAAGGAGCGTTTTGAAATTTAACAACATGGTTCAAAGTGGAGTCATAAAAAAAAACACTGTCGTCGATGAACAGTGTGTCGAATCTAAATCAAACTTTTCTCTGTGCATCATGATGCGATTTTCCAAATTCTCTGAGTTTCCTACGAGCCTCCTGAGTATGTGGCGAGAAATCTTCGTCAGTCCATACTTTTAAGGATGGAACATTCCTTAAGGCCGGAGCCTTGCTAAGCACATCTTGTTTTTTTTTTTTTTTTAAACTTTGGAACTTAACCTACAATTATACGGTGATGTTTCCTCCTATACAATGTGCCCTTTCAATTTCACCCGCGTCAACGTTTAGTTAAGTTTTAACAAAGTCTATCGCTATCTGTTCAGTACGATCCCAAGTCTCACCGTGTTCCTCCGGAATTCCTAAAAAGATTAGATTATTTCGTCGAGAGTTATTATCCAGATTATCAACGTGCCGCTCTACCGCGTAAACATTATCACAAGTTAGAGATAATTTCCGTAAATTGCTGTTCAGTGAGCTTATATCCTGTTTCATTGAAATCACATCCTCCACGGAGCTCGATTGAGGGTCCACTTTTTTTTCAAGATCCATCATCCTTCCTCTTAGGCTCGAGATGCCGGCCTAAATAGCATTTAATTTTTCCGTATTTCTTTTTTTCTGATAGCTTTCGGTATTCTACAAAAGGTGGTCTGGAGCTTTTCGAGCTGCGTGGGATCGGTTTTAGGTCCAGGATTGGTGTCGACATCACCCACAAGAATCAATAGAGCGCACACGCACACTGAGACGAATACCAGGCGGAACTTTGGCAGAGACAAGTTCAGAGTGGGCAACAACAATCGATGACGTCCTTTAGTGGAGCGAGATCGAAAAAAGAAATACGTCCAATGCGAGCACGATAGGCAGCATGGCAGATGCCCATACTGACAAAGTAGATGTACATGATACAGTCGCGCTGAGATTTGAGGCCAGAGTAACACAGCTAAGTGAAAACAGTGCAGTGTTCTTACCTGCGAGGCGAAACAGACGAGCGATAAGCTTTTCAGCCAAGAAGGCCGCAAATCCCAACGGAGTGCAGCACAACCCCCCGTTTTATAGCGCCGACCAAAGCGAAGCTCGATGGTGTCGCCGTCGTGTCGCAGATTTCACGACGCAAGATGACGAAGTCCAAGAATTGAGCGACGGTGAAGCGATGGATTAACCAAGAAGAAGTGATAGACGTCGTGCGCTGCTTTGCTGATCAAATCAGGTGGACGTAAAGATACGAAACGAAACATCGATAAGCATGCATACAATGTATTTGTCGGGGTCGAGGCGTTGAAGGTGTGTACCCTTGGGAGGCTTGCTAGTTTTCTGCGTTAGACTTAGGTTTAGAATACTAAGTTTTTTTGCACATCCTTAGCATTTTCGCTTACCCGGCATTCCGCGTCTTCGTCTATGTTTTCGTTGTCGTCCCTAAAATCGAGGTGGTGGGATCTCTTGCGCGGTTGAATAATTATTCTTGCTTCAGGGCTGTTCTATATTTCGCTTTCGGTGGCTTCGTGGTTTTACAGGAACGCCCCGGTCTTCATGGTTAGGGACGCCGGATTCCATTCCGCCGTGAGGTTAGATGCTTGTCTGTCAATCCTAACCGTCCTTTAGTCCTTTATGGTTTTCAGTGGTTTGGACAGATAATGGTTTCACATTTGGTTTTTGCTGGTGGCCTTCATCGACGTCCTTTGGTTCAACGTTATTCAACTCGTCTTTATCTCAAGAAAATTTGAAATACTTGTTTCTAAGTGAGCGGTGGACTGCAAACGAATTGTCGGTCGGCAGAGCGCCGAAAGAACGTGCGTTATCATGACGAGCGCTTCATCTTCTTCGTCACATGGGCCTTTACTACGGGCACGAAAGCATTCTCCTATGGCGTTAATACGCGTGTTCTATGCACAGTGACAAGGGAGCGTAAGGGTACGGTGGTTTTTGTTCGCGGGGAGGGTATCGTCGCCACTCTTGACTTGCAGGCCCTGCTTTCGGTGAGCGGGCCAGGCCTATTTTGAAGGAGCTTGGAAGCCGGCTTCCGCCTAGCTGTTCCTCGGGCTCCCGGGTGTGAAGATGTCGTCTTCTGGTGCACCCAAACAATGTGGTCCTTGTGCCGCACCAACTGAAATACACGTTAGGAAGGTGTAACACTCAACTTGCACGACGCTGGCCCTGTTTAAGCAAAAAGTGTTGCTCTCTACTACTTCTCACTACATCTGAACTTTCACTCTCAAGCTATCGCCTATCAAAAATTACTTTCCACTCCGACCGCCTTAACGAATTTGTAGCATCTGGGAAAACTGCTTTGTAGAAAGTTGCTCTTGGGTAGATGGCTTCACAGCATCTACACGAGTGCGGAGATGTCCGCCAAGCAGTAGGACGGCTGCAGCTTCAACGGTTGTTGTGTGCGGCGTGTTCGTCTAACCTAAAAAGAAATCTGGCAACACAGATCTCACTGGAGCGACATGATACTTACGTTGAGCTGCTTTCAAAGATTAAAAAAGGCGTTCCGCCTTGTCTGTTACTAATTAGATGATAGGGTGCCGTGTGAATAAGGCTGGTAATGATGCTGCGCATGTAGCATGGAAAATCAGCTGACGTGAACTCCGGTCGGTTGTATGACACAACCGCTTCTGGGAAGTCAAAGCTGGGTGATTCCACGTCATTTCATGCAATGATGGTCCGAGTCATAATTTAGATATTTTTGTCAAAAATATGTATGAAAGCCATGTTCTTGGGAAGAACATTCAGTTATATATAAACTTCGCAACATCTTTTTTTGCTAAGATATAAAATATAGAAGCTGGAGGGCGTGGAACTTGGGAAGATTTTACGATGCTGCTTTGCACAGTCGTCATTTCCTCATCAAAGCTTTCACGTCACCGTAACTTTTTAATACATTTAACAAAAGGTATACAACACATACGCAAAAAAAAATATTAATAAAATCGTTTTATGCAAACAAAAAAAAAAATCAAGCATGGCATAAAAACGCGTTTTAGAAACAAACTCCCAATTGTTTTGCAAATAAACCATCTTTCATAATACTTCACAAAACATATCAAAGTGCGCGTATTTAAACATACTTTACGAATATGTAAAACTTCTGTGCGCACCATTAATTGTCTTTTTGTTATTGACGCGGAAACGCAGCTGATTTCTCAAATTGTGGCAAGATTGGGCATCGATATCTAAAAGAAAAAAATATTTCTTTCAAATTGCCCTTGGCACTTTCCAGGGACTTGAACTAACTTGTGATGGCGAAACATTGAGTAACATATGACCTCCGAATGGGAAAAGCTACGACAAACCTTCACTCGGAGTGAGCCGACGTCTTCGTCATGGCGGCATTGCAGCGCAGCACCGAACATTTTGAGTGTTAGTTTTGGAATGTATTTTATATTTATTAATTATTTCTTTCTTCAGAATGGGTTAGTATAACTGATGCTAAAAGAGACTTTGATCTCGAGTACCATTATTTAGCTTACAGTTCACAAAAACAAAATGGCTCCACACTGCAAATTCGCTAACTATGCATACATAAGCTTAAAACTCAGCTGCGCAAGTGGCCATGTATTCATCCGACTTTTAAAATCGCACTCAACAAAGTGCTGTTGGGAAAGCTGGCTCCATGGACAGTGAATGAATCTGATCTTTTACGCGAACATTGCTACAGATACCTCAAGAATGAGATTACATCTCCTCACAACTTCAGATCATCAAACTCTTCTTTCCGGGCCTCTGATGAAATTTCGGCTGAAGTGAGTCAAGACTTGTGTGCTGCTAGACTGTCGGTAACCCCATTGAAACCACGTAAAACCATAAAAGAAGGCGCGGAGCGTATTTAAGAATACATTTTTTCAGCCTTTCAACTGTCGTGAAGAAGGAAAACCTGCGAAGTTGTACTATGATGAAACTTGAGTATTTATAAGTGTAAGAATTAAGTTCTGATAGGTTATTTGGTTATGTGGCAACCGTATTGTCCCCGGTTGTCTTTGTTATACCACGTAAACCGCCGAAGGCTTATGAACGGCAGTCGAGGCGCCAAAGTCGTTCCTCCACCACGTTCAAACTCGGTAGGCGCTCCGGTACGGGTGGGCACTTGTAGCCATTCACGGTCGCGAACCGGGGCACCGCGCCTTTGAGCAGGGAATCTCGGCACGTTCTGCACGCCGGTTCTTTGTAGAGGTCCGCCGACTCGATACCTTGCCGCAATGCGCACGCGCCCGTGTCCCGATTCTTCTCGTCCGACACTCCGCCGATCGTGGACAAGTCACCGGCGAACCAGAGTCGGCCGCACAAGGCGCACATGACGCCAAACGGGTTCTCCACGAGCTCTCTCTGGAACCTCGCCGTCGCACCCGGGAACTGTTCAGCCGGCGTGGAATGCTGTCGTCAAGTGGACTCGCGCTTGCGCTTGGCCTCCGTGGCCCGTCGGCGCCGTTTACGTCGCTGGTTCTCTTCTCGGCGGCGGCTTTCCAGCTGAGCAATGTGCTTTTCTTTCGCAAGGGAGTCTGGAGCGATGGACGCAGTGGAAGTCGAGGCGACAGCGGCTTCATATCGGTTGCGGACCCATTCGTGCTGCTACGTACGTCGCCGCTCTTTCCGCACCCAGTCTTCTTTCCCCGAAAGAGCACAGGCAGGGCCCATTATGAGTCTAAACCGAAACTGATAAGAGCTCAGGAAAAAGCGCGCAAAACAGACGAAGACGAAACAAAAATACGTGACGAGCGCTGCACTCGTCACGTGTGTTTCTTTTTCGTCCTCGTCTGTTTTTCGCACTGTTTCCTACGATGAATTCCCACCAACGCACCCAACTATCCGTTCTTCTATGACAGCTGGAAAGGTTGCCGCCATCAGCGAGCAACGGCGGCAATCAGACTGGTTGTGTACTTGCCGCCGTCGCTTATAGATGAGAGCTGTCTAGAGATTTGTGGAGGTTTGTGTGGACAAGATTTTGGTACCGGACACGATCCTGGGGAACCTAGCCCTTAACAGCTCCGCTGTAACAAGCTCAAGTAAGTTCTTCGACTAGAAGAAAGCTGTCAAGCGTTATGGCGGGAAAACCGGCGAAGACAGTTGTGAGCACTGCACGGAGTGGTTTGACGCTTTCCGCGAAGCGCTGAAGGCATGCAGTTTCCGAACGCAAGCGATTGTACACGCTTCTGCCACCCAGTATCTCTAAGAAAGAAATATGGCGTCTGGTACCGGAAGCGACTGCCAACATGATTGATCAAACAAGAAAATTGAAGCATAAATGTGGTGTATGGGCAACCCCTGATCCCTACATGGAAAAAAAGGCGAATGCCTAAGACGTGAGGGATGCACTTGAGTACTACACACCTGACGGCCTCGCTCGTTCAAAGTCACAACAAAAAGGACGTCGTCAAAGCCATGGTCAACGACAAAAAGACCAAAGTCGTAAAAAGATTTATGATCCTCTCTATTAAGAAGCTTACCAGTTGTTTAGAATGTACCATCCAAATCGAGAACTAGGCATATCAAATTTTATTCCCAAAGACCATAATGGATAAAAAAGAGTCCCGAGCACGAGGTGTGCGCATGCATATATTGCGTCAATGTTTCGTTGCTTTGAACGGCAATAACCAATGCCTCATAGAAGGCAGTTGCTGAAGGCGACCTCAAGTGCATCTACCTCTGCAGCACTCCACAGAACGATTGCTTCCTACGGCGTTGCGAAAAGTGTCCAAAAATGCAAAGCATCTTGCTCGCTCCATCTCGACGAAGACAAAAAGATCAGTTTCGCGTTATGGGACGCCGGCGAACTCGTCAAAAAGGTTATGAACACTTCCGCCTTCCTGGGGGAATTGGAGTCATGGAGCGACAACTATATGAGTATATGAGACATTCTTACATCCGTGATCTTCAACGAAGCCTGATGCGTTACACAAGAACCGCCTTACCCCCAAGGCAGTGATGTTTCACTTCGAGTTTGCGGAAAATTGGACAGTAATCTTCCCAACCAAAGTGCAGAGTTTTCACTGGAAAAAACCTCATGTTCCTCTCTTCTTATGTGTGCTTAGGTCCACGAAAGGCACGCAAAGCTTTGCCGTTGTCAGCGATGACACGACACACGACACAGCTCACGCTCTCCTAGCTATAGAGGCCATCTCGAGGCGCTTCCAATTGCACGAATTGTCTGGGAAGCCGTACTCTTCGGTAAGATGAATCTTTTCAGTCACTGGACACGGAAAAAGCGCTTGTGATGGAGTAGATGGTGTTTAAAAAAAACACCACGCAACGCTTGCCAACTTAAGATCTTCGCTCAACTCAATGATTGTAACCGCTAAAAACACAGTGGAAGTGCTACGCAAAAAAGTAGCAAATGTCTGTATGTTCCACCTTTCTGCGGAACGGGTTCGAGAGTTTTGCGCGGTGACGCAAGCAGAGTGGACCACCGTAAAACCTGTGAGAGGAATTCAGGCATCTCATATGTGGGAGTCATCATATGCTGAGAGGACCGATGTATACATGGCCACTTGCGCAATTGAGTGTTTTAAGCTTATGTATGCATAGTTAGCGAATTTGCAGAGTGGGGCCGTTTTGTTTTCGTGAATTGTAAGCTAATTAACAGTATTTGATCTCAAAGTCCCTTTTCTCGTCAGTTATACTCACCCCTTTTGACAAAAAAAAATTAATAAATACAAAATACATGCCAAAACTAGCACTCAAAATGTTTGGTGCTGTGCGGCAAAGCCGCTATGACGAAGACGTTGGCTCTCTCCGAGTAAAGGTTTGTCGTAGCTTTCCCCGTTTGGAGGTCATATGTTACTCAATATTTTGCCATCAGAAGTTAGTTCAAGTTACTGCAAAGTGCCATTGGAATTTTAAAACAAAATAAAAGATGGAGTTTTTTTTTTAATATCCACTCCCAATCTTGTCACATTTTGATAAATCAGCTGTGCTTCCGCGTTAATGACAAAAAAGACAACTGATGGCGGGCATATATTGTTTCTACATTCGTCAAGAATATTTAAAGACGCGCATTTTAATATGTTTTGTAAGTATTATAAACGATATGGTTCATTTGCACAAAGACACGTGGACATGTCTCTAAAAGGAGTTTTTATGCCATGTTTGATTTCGTTGTTTGTACAGCAATATTTTACTGATATTTTTCATTTTTTGTGTATGTCTTTTATATCTTTTGTAAATTGTATTAAAATGTTATGGTGACGTGGAAGCTTCAGTGAGGGAATGACGACTGTGCAAATCAGCAACGTGCTTTCTTCTCAATTTTCCCGCCTCGAGCTTCTCTATTTTATATCTTTAAAAAAAAAAAAAATGTTACGGCGTTCATATATGGCTGAATGTTCCTCCCAAGAACATGCCTTTCAAATATAATTCTAACAAAAATATCTAAATTATGACCCGGACCATCATTGCATGAACTGACGTGGAAACACCCAGCGGCAGAAACGTTTGTGTAGGCAGCCAATGGTTCTCTCTGCAGTCGTCAGCTTCATTTGAAAAACCTGAGGCCACTTTGAATGCGCCCCTACTACGACAACCAGCATGACACCTTGTAATGTCCAGCTAAATACACCGTACCCTACGGACGAGTGGGCCAAGCCCACGGGTGACGGGGAACAGGACAAGGAAGGTTGCGCTACAACTGGCAAGGCTGGCATGCGCGTACTTGTTCCTCGATGTCGCGGTCGATGGTCGGCCACCATGCGTAACACGTGGCCAGTTTCTTGGTCCTGTCAACTTCCGGGTATCCTTGGTGGAGCCCGTAAAGCATAAAATACTAGAAGCGAGGCGGTATGACGTCACAGCTACTAAGTACCAGGCACCTTTAAATCTGCTAAAACTCGTTGCGTCGTTAGAAAAAGGGTTTGTGCCCATCACACGGTGCTTGATTCGGCCACCCGTTGATGACGTACTGCCCTACTTGCTTCAACACAGAGTCGAGGGTTGTCTTTCGAGGTACGTCACAGCGCTTCACTGGCAGAGGGCTGAATCGCAGAACGAAGAAACACCCTTAGACTGTTCCTCTCTGCCGTCTTCTTTTCCTTCAAGCGGGAGACGCGACAGGCAGTTTGAATCAGAATTTTCCACCGATGATATGAAGTTTAGCGAAAAGCGGCACAAGGATAAAAACACTGCTTTCGTGCTGTAGTCTGGCTGCTGCTATCGTTGGAATGCCTGTCTTTGGTCCCAAAATATATTGTAGGGGTTTCTTGTCGGCTAAAAGTACAAATTTCCACCAATACAGGTGGTTGTGAAAATTGTTCACCCTAGAAATTGGACCCAAAGCTTCCGTCTCTGTCTGGTTGTAGCTAGTTCCTGCTTGAGTCAAAGAGACGCGCAAGTGATCGGGCGACACTGACCATCTAGAGTCACGCTGCGCCGCTTTGATGCCATTCGCGGAGCCGTCACCAGATAGCTGCAGTGGAGCTCCTAGGTCGTAATGGCCCAGCACCGGTGGAGCAGACAGCAATTTCTTCACTTACTTGAAGGCAGATTAACAACCTTCGTCCTATGACCAGCAAACGTCAGCGCGCGAAAGCCTGTTGAGAGGTGTAACCACACTGGACAGGTTCGGGGCTTTAAACTCGTCAAACACAAAGTTGGATTCGAAGCTTGCGGAGTGTGCCGATTGGAGTAGCGTGACGATAACGCAGCTCTTTTGTCGCCAAAGTCCAGTCGGCGCGCTCCGCGAACATTCGACTCAAACTTTGTGGTGAAAGAGTTTGGAGTATTATGAATAGACTTCTGGTGGTATTTAACTAGCCCCTGCGGTGATTTCAACTGCTGCGTGTCAGCTGCCCTTGGTGCTTTTACGACAGCTTTTACCTTGACAGTGCCTGGTAGATCGCCATTAATGCTTGAGATGTGACCCAAGTACTGTAGCATGTCCTTTAAAAACGCACTTGGACGGTTTGTCACTTATGCCGCGCTCAGATATACGGTGCACCACAGCCTCCAAGTTTCGCAGGTGCTCTTCGACAGTTTTTGCCCTTACAATTACGCCGTCAATGTAACAGGTGACGTCTTGGAGACTCTTCGCGATAGTGTCCATAATTACCTGGAATATCGCCGGTGTGGCAGCGATACTGAACGGAAGGCACTTTACAGCGAAGAGCCCTTTATGAGAGCGCTCGGTTAAGTAACTTGTCGATTCCTGGTTCAATTCAAACTGCTGGTACGCCCGGTTAAAGTATAGCATCGACAACACTGTTCCTCCCGAGAGGACGGAGAACTCGTCCGCATTTGGAAGCGAATAACACTCGGTGGTGTCTAGAATTCGATTTAGCGTGACTTTATAGTCGCCGCAGAGCCTAATGAAGCCATTCTGTTTGATGACTGGTGCGGTAGGCGTCGCGAACGGGCAAATGGCAACAGGTGTGATAATGCCTAGCTTTTCAAGCTGCGAAAACTCTTTTCAACGGCTGCTGGTAACAAAAACAGTACCGGTCACGTCTAAAAGAATGTAGACGCCTGATTATATCTAAACTAAAGACGGAAAATCGCTCAGCAATTGTTCGTATTTATTTTTTAGATCTCCAAAGCAATTACTAAGCAATTTCTTCTGAGATATGGAGCGATAGCAATGTACCGTCGTTGCTTGTGGCTTGGAGTCCGAGCTGCCCAGCGTGTGTAGTGTCGCGTCAGTGTCCGACCTTGAATGAGTCGCCGTGGCGTTCTTCACAGTTCCTTCTGGTGATAAGTCACGTTCAACGGCTTTCTAAAAGGTTAAGTGCTTACCTTTAGTGAACAAGTGTCTCCAAATGTCCATTTGTTGAAGGCTACTGACAAGGTGGACTCGGAGGGACTCATCTAAAAAGGTTCCGAGTTCGCACGTTTGCGCAACGGGTAGTATCTCGGCTACAAACTGTGAAATGGTTTCATTGTGCTTTTTTGACCGACGGTGAAATTTAGCTCGCACCCCAACGACGGACGGCCTGGGCGACAAGTGGTCCCGAAGTAGTTTCCACAATGCGGCGAAAGACTTTGAGGACTGGGTTTCTGGAATGGTCAAAGACTTTAGGAGCGTGTAGAGTTTTCGGACGGATCAAACTTGCGAAGGCATTCACTAGCAGGTCTGGCAGAATTTCGCAGGCACGTAAATAGGTTAGCAAGTGCTCTTCATAGGAGAGTCAGTCATTGGTAGATTGGCAATAGCGACTCGAGTAGCAGCGACTGCAAAGATTGCTTGTATGTCCCGCGTGAATTTGACTGCCTTTTCGGACGTCCGCAGAAAAGGCCGGAAATTGAGACGTGCTTGGACACCGTTCACGAGTATTCCGATTAAGAATCAAGAGGGCAATTCTCATCGCTTATCGACACGCATCGTTCACATTATGATTAACTTCGCTCGTGAGCTGAACACGTGTTGTTAGCGCTGCGAAGGCGAAAACATGTGCTTCGAGATCCGGAACCGAAGTAACGCAGGAAATGAAATTCCGGGAAGATGAATGACCATAAGGCATCCGCCAATCCCCGAGGAGTGGTCATCTTCACATTAAGTCTGTTGTATCCCATTATATTTCGCCTCGCATTGACTCGCCCTAGGACCCGTGTGGCAGCGGTGCTAGCATTCCGGCGCCTTAAATACTTGCTTGCTGGGCCGACAATTTTGGACTTTATGCCCCGCTTTTCCGGAGGGGAAGCAGCGAATTTTTTCTTCGGACTTCGTCTCTGTCCTCCTTAGTGGAATCCCCAGTCCTCAGTTTCCGGTCAATCTCCTCTTCTATAGTCTTGTTGCTTACGTGAAGCTGCGGCTGAGCCTCTAGAAAGATTTAAATATCTACTGGGACCTCTTGCAGCGACTTACAGTCTCGCTCCTTGAGAAACACTGCCAACTTGCTTCCCCAGGTCACCCGAAAGTGCTCCACCATGACCATTTCTCACAACCATTCAAAGGTATTTTCTACTTCAGCTACTTCGACCCACCGTTCGAAGTAACCTCCTAGACTTGCCGCAAGGTTTCTTCTTGTTTCGCCCTCCTCGGGCTTGGCTTCTCGGAATCTTTCACGGCAACCTTCTATGGTGTACCTGAAACTTTGGAGCGAAGCCAGATTCACCTTCGGGTAGTCTAGCGTACCCGCCGGCGTCATTCCCCGACCACCGTGAGCGCCTCCCCGGTCAAACATAGACTTCATGCTGTAGCCCTTTTTTGCTGTTGCCACCGAAATTCCATGGTCGTACGTTCAAAGCGCTGCAGGTAAGCGTCAGGATCGTCCCTCCGCTCGTTAAATTGGAGAATTAACTGTTAGGGGCACTCGCGGAACGTTTGGCAAGCGCTTCCCTCCGCCCGCCTTCTACATTTTCTCAACCATCAGTTCCCCCTTCACGAGCAGCGATCCTCCAGCTGCAGCACCTCCCTTTCTTTGACCAGTTTCGCACACTCTGAAGCTAAACTTCCTTTCACCCGCCTCGCCATCCAACCTAGAGCTCTCCCATTCCTGAGCTTTGCAATCCCTCAACCGCGCTTTTTCTTCCTCTATCCGCGCTCTCTCGTCTTCAATCCACCTCTTAAGTACCGCCCAAGCGTAACCTTATTCTTCTGCAGCTGCGATCATTTTATCTATTTAAATAGCTGCTTACGACTCTCACATTTCTCCCGTGTCTCCTCACAAACAAACGGGACTAGGATTAAAAGGCCTCGATCCTGGCAAACTCTACAATTGTCAGGTTTTACCAACGAGGAGCGAGGGAGATATAAAATATCAGAGACCGATGACACATGTTGAAGAAGTTGTTTACTTAAATACAAAAAAAAAATATATATATAGAGAGAGATATACATGGGAATAAGAGATTTAACTTAACAAGAATTAAAGGAAGAAACGAAAGCATCTAGGAAACACCAACGTTACTGGAGCAAGCTCAGTTTCACAGCTCCGCCTGTGACGTGGGCTCAGTGGCGGTCACGAGAAATAGCAGCGCTGCAGTCGAGTCTTACTTCCGGATTGTCTAGCCCGCCAAGTTTAAATAGCAGTACTAGAGCTTGGACGAGTTGGTGATTCATGCTAACACTTCATAGCGCAAGGAAACAGACGCACAGAAAAACAAATTTCAAACACTCAAAGAAAAAAAAACCCATTGCGCTGACTCTCAACTCTCTGGTGTATTACACTTCATCTTCATTGTCCTTTTTTGCTATTATACACATGGAAGCAAAAAAAAAAAAAAAAAAAAGCAGAAAGAAAATAAAAAGAAAAGAAAGCTCTCAACTCGGTGGTAGCAGACGACGCGGGAGACAGAGAAGTAAGATCCGACTGCAGCGCCGCTAGTGCTTGTGACCGCCCCCTGGGCGACTCGCCTCCGCAGGTGTCATTAGGGGGCTGCAAATTTGAGCGCGCTCCAGTAACGTTGAGAAACACAGCCTACCTTTAAAACTCAAATGCACGGCTGCTGTGCGCTAGCTGCTGGTCTTTAAACAGATGCGACGCTGCCACTGTTCTTGTTAGCTTGGTGGAAGAGCGCAGTTCACATAAACTCACGCGGCCGAGAATTCCATCGTCGGTATCCACTCGTAGGTGAGAGACCAAGTCTTTTAAATTTTCACCGAATTTTCTGCTCCGACTCGATGAAGGGCTCCCGAGCTACCTTGGAGAGAAGTCCAGGGGCCTGGGCATTGCGCTATAGTCGCGCTGCCGCGATGAAGGAGCTGAGCTACCTTAGACCGAAACCTGAGAGTCGTTCAGAGGCGAAGAGTGAAGCGCCGGAGCTTGCCCTTCTTTGTACCGTCCCTTTCGGCCGACAGAACCCGACTCGCGCTCTTGCCATCCTCGCGCTTGCCTGTTTCCAAGCCCTCTTCGCGTCTTTTACTTTTTCTTCGCTCCGACGAAAACCGCGACACTCGGACAGGGGGCGTCTAGGCTGGGCGCTTTCACCCTTCCCAAATTACTGCCTCATCTTTCATAGAAACCGCTCTTCTGGTTTAATAACATAAAAAAAAACGAAATTGTAAAAAAAAAAAAGTCATACGGGATTGATAACGCCAATATTTGCTACATCACAGTTTAAAAAAGAGTTCTGTTTTAAACTCGACAAGGGAGGGGGGGGGGGGGGGGTAATTAATGTAGGCTTGCCGTGCCAATTAATCACTGACATTTTATTACATCCGTGCTCACAAAGCACAAGCAGCAGATTCACGTTGTGCGAAGGCGATACACGACTTGCCCATGAGGTACAAATGCGCGTAAATAAAACGTGAACGGCGAAGTGCTTGGGCCTCGATGGAGGCTGCGCTACATGGTGGCTACTTTGAACCGATTAAACTGTAGACGAGTGGAAACCGACGCTCTAAGAGTGGGGAGTACACGTGTACTCTAAATTTCTCTTTTTATTATATCTAAAATATACATCTTAGTAGAGTCAAGCACACTCAGCCTGTTCAATGATTATGTTTTATGCTATACTTTTGGTCTAATGCAATTATACACACTATATTTTTACACGTAATATGCTGTAAATGAAATGCTCAAGAAAGTGCTTTATTACATCAAAAAGTATAAATGAGAAAATTTTAGTCTATTGATATGTTTTATTTAAGTAGTAATAATGTAAAAGGGTTTGTGAAATCAGTTCCCGAAAAACAAGCAATAATGTTTCAAAATGTGCGAAAACGAACTTCAATTACGCATTGGCAACAGACAGTTGCACAAGAATATTTAAAAGGTTTAGAGTTGTGTTAAATATTGTACTATCGGGGAAAAATGAAATGCGAACAGAGGAGCGCGTGGCTCGCGGTACAGGCTGTGCCACCTGGAAGTGAGCCTAGGAGCGAGGGTGCGTCGCCTACTCCGACGAGTTCACGCCCCTCCCTCTGCGCTCCCCAAGCTTCAGCAGTGCGCCTCTTAGTGCGCTGAAAGCTATCACCGCTATCATAGCTGGCTTAGCGCGTGCGGTGCAAAGAAGCTCGCCGCACTCGCCAAGCAGGCAAAGATAGCGGTGATAAAGTGCCTTCATACACACGCGCGCTTTCGCTTGAGTGGTGACACCTCAGCCATTTTTCCGCCCAATAGTTTTTTATGCATTTTGAAGCAAGCGCAATCTGGTGCCACTCAGCTCGAGCGCGTAGCTTGGGCTAATGCATAGACGCCATTTTACCACCGAAGACACGCACCGAGCGCGCGAGAGCGTCACACGCTGGCATATTCAGGGCAACAATGGATGTCTTCACCCTCAGACAGACAGACATGTAGGCACCCTAGCGGTGACAGCTTTCAGCGCACTGAGAGGCGCACTGCCGAAGCTGGGGGAGCGCCAATCGAGAGGCGTGAACACATCGAAGTAGGCCACGCACCCTCGCTCCTAGGCTCACTTCCAGGCTGCGCAGCCTGTGCCGCGAGCCACGAGCTCCTCTGTTCCCATTTCATTTTTCCCCGATAGTACACTGGCTGTAAAAAATTATAAAAACAAAAACTGCTGAAATTTTAAATATGTTTCTTTTTTTGTTGTTTGCAGTGCACTGGACGACGGGGTGAATGCCCGACTAGTTGCAAGCATTGTCGCCTCTTCAGGAACACGAACGGTAGAGTTTGCGCTACGGGCTACGGTTAAGTAAACATTAAATAAACGTGAAATAAAGTAAATGTTAAGTAAACAGGCAATAAAGCAGAGAAACACATTCCAGACCAATGCACACTTACGTTTCTGAAACAGGGTTGGGGAGGGGGGGGGGGGGCGAGGCTAAGCAATTTTTTTTACACGAATGAAATGTGACGTTTATAGGAAATAACAGAGCTGTGTTCTCGCATTTCTTGATGTAGACTACAAATTGCGATGGCATTGCTTGTCTTCAATAAACACCATATTCCGCTGATTGAGTTGAGACGAACCCTCCGCAAGTAACTCAACATCAAACGTCACACATATTTATTCAATAAACTGTTGTTTTTTTTTACTTTTTTTAAATGATTCACTGAATAAAATTATAGCATAGTTATGGCAGCAACGTATGCCATGCCTCCTTCGCAGGCGAGGCGCTGCTCACTTTTTACCGGCTTCTAGAGCCCCATTGCGCGTCCACTTCTGATGAGCGATGCCCTTATCAGTAGGTCGTTGCTCCTGCGAGACATTGTGAAGAAGACCGGGGCACTTCCAGCAGCGTCTCACTTTTAATATACAGTGGGCCAATGTTCCCTATTGATTTCGCTGGAGTGTCCATTCGGCCGACGGCTTCATTAGGCTAGAATTTTCAAGTCGGCTGGACGCTTCAGTTCGGCGAAATGCCCAATTTGGTTAGAATCTACGATTCGGTGAGGCGCTTCAGTTTGCCTAAATTCCCGATTCGGCTGGAATCTTCATTTCGGCTGGACGCTTTGATTTGGCTAATCTTAGACATGACTGGACTCTCTATTTCGGCTGTACGCGTCAATTGGTCTATATCTCCAATTCGTCTGGATGCTCCAATGATGGTTGAATTCTCAGTTTATTTAGAACCTCCATTTCGACCGGATGGTTGTTAGGCTTATGCATTTCAAATTGGCTTCACTATGCCTGCATCATGCGTTTGCACTTCTTTGCAAATAAGATATTTCTGCCAAAAGCCCCCCGTGGCACATGATACTAACAATTGTCTCTCTGCAACTAACATTTCTTTTTGGCGAAATGCAGACTGTCTTCTATTCAGATTCAGGTCTATTCATTTTTCGAGAAATGAAATACAAATGCACATCAATCGTTTTGTCCCATAGCCACAATTCGTAGTTGTTTGTGTTGTTTTTAACGTTGAGTCCTTGCGCATACACCGCTCTATAATAAAATGGTTAATCACTGGCCCACACAGCTGTCCAGGGGTCGGGTGTTCTTTCAGCGCTGACCGCGATCCCCTTGAAGATGGCAGGACACGTCCTGGCTCCTCCTCTGTCCAACATATGAGGCAAAAGCATCAGTCAGAAAACAAAGCAGTGTTGTAGGGATTCCTCTAACGGATTCAGGTTTTGAGGAGCGGCACTGCAAAACGTACGCGATGCACCGTGACAGCGGTGAGGATAAAACTTCTGTCTCAACATCATTGCACACTGCATTATTTTTAATATTTTTTAAATCTAATTTGTACCTTTGGATGCGCCCATTCATTGTATTTTCTGCTAAATTCACATGCTGATTTCACAAGTACAAGATTCAGTCAGCACCAAAGTTGCGTCAAATTTGATGTCCTCCATATGCACTACATGTTTGTTCACACTCCTAGCTTCGTTCATTCTTGTCGGCTAATGCTGCACTCACATCAGCTGCGGAACGATAACAAGGTTCTGGGGAACTTAAGCGTCCAATGTATAAAACAATCAAGGCAGCCCATACAACTTCCAGTCATTAATCCCAGCTGTGATGTAATTGGTCCAAATTATTTTGAAGCAGCGAAAAGAGTGTTCGGAGTACATACATGATTTCAATTAATTTCGCCAAAAATACAATGCTAGAACTATCCGACTAAAGAACAATGCCTTTTTCCTATCCCACTCTTGCGTCACCTTTCATTAATATACTCGCCATCACAGTTTTGTCCCCTCAGTCACGCAACAATTTGTTTACTTGAGATGCGACAAGCATTTGTGACAAAAGACGTTCTCCTTGCTTAAAAAGAATCATTGCAGCAACCTAATTAACCATACACGCTGACCGAATGAAAGGCACCAGATGGTGCACATACGTGAAGGGTTAATTAGGTATGGGATCAAAGATAAACCAAGATAGATTAGGATTCGAAATAATTTTGAGTACCAAGGCCAAAGCTTTTCTTCAAGTTACGAAGACTACAATAGAACTGTGCGATCACTAATCACCTACCGAAAATAGTTTCTAATTAAGTATGTGCACCAATGGCCTCTATGTCTAAACTTCTGAGACAATGCAGAATCGGCACGCGGCCAACAAATGAAACTTAAGTAATCCGGTTGAAATGTTGACGTCAATTCTCATGCTTTCATCCAACCACAGCTAAAGCTAATTTAGTTTCAACATTACTGAGTAAGCGGTCAAGCATTAGAGGCTCCTATAGGTGAAGTGTCTCAATGAAAGATTCGACATTGCCATTGAACATGAGGTGGAGCCTAGTTTAACCTAATCGAGGTTATTCAGAAATGATCTTCTCTAACAAAGTGTCTTCGTTTTAATCGCACATTTGATACAAAAAGTCCCCACCAGGGATGCACACCACTCATCACGATGTCGTAGCGTATCATATAACTTCCCTAGGTTTAACTTTTACAATTAGCTACAGGGTATGCAAGCATTCATCAGCCTTAACTTTTTATATCTACTCCACGGGTGCGCACTCACCGTGTCTCTATGGGAGGATGCGTTCCCCTAGATTCACGTGGCTGCCCCGCGGCAGTGATACGCAAGATTGTGATGTCTGGTTTGCAAGTGCCGCTTCTCCGCTCTCTACTAACCACGTGACCTAGGAACTTCAGTTCTTCATAGGCGAACCGACACTTTGTCGGCTTGAGGGTGAGTTCGGCGGCCGGTATGGCTGGGAGAACAGCTCGGAGTCGTCGCAACTGCTCGTCGAAGTCACCGAAAAGCACTGTGAAGTCGTCGAGGTATACGAGACAGCTCTGCTACTCCAGTCGTGCTAGCACGGTGTCCATGACACGCTGGAAAGTTGCTGGGGCCTTGCATAGTTTAAAGGGCATAACCTTGAACTTGTAAAGGCCATCTGGGGTGAAGAAAGCTGTCTTCTCTAGGTCCCGTTCGTCGACTTCGATCTGCTAGTAGCCGCTCTTAAGGACCATCGATTAAAAATATCGGGAGTGGCGCAGCCGGTCTAGCATGTTGTAAAGCGAAAAAGTGGGTAGACGCCTTTCTTTGTCACCGCGTTCAGCTGCCGGTAGTCCAAGCAGAACCTAAACGTTCCGACCTTCTTTTTGATCAGTACGGCTGGAGAGGCCCACGAACGGCTCGAAAGTTGGGTTATATCATCGTTCAGCATCTTTTGAAGTCGCTCCTGGAATACCTGCCTCTCTTTTACGGAGAATCTGTATAACGATCGATGCGCAGGGTGCGTGTCGTCCTAGGTAACGCATCGCTTTGAAGATGTCGCAAATCAGTCGCGATATTCGTTGAGGAAGTTAAACAGCTGCCGTCGTTTTGGGCCCGGAAGCCTAGGGTCAAAGTCGAGCTGCGCTGGCGACGTACACTCTTGCTTGGCTGGCGAGGATTCTTCAGTAATCGCGGCGATTTCGGCCGAGTTCCGGAGTTCCTGAACGTGGCCCACAGCTGCACCGCACCTTTCGTGAGGTGGTGCTTATCTTTTCAAACGTTCGTCGCGAGGACCACAGTGCGGCCACCCTGACGTTCAGTTACTCCTCTTGCGACAACTATTCTTCTTCCCAGGAACAATTCAAGGTTGCCTTTGAAAACAACTTCGCCGCAGGTAGCTCCGTCAGTCGCAACGGTTACGGTAACTCTTGATCGCGGCGGCAGGTTCGCGTGGTCGGCAGCGACTCGGACGGTGGCTGACTCTGTTTGGGGTGTCTCTAAAGGAAGAACAGGTGGCTGCAGAGTCAATCTGTTCGCTCCAAGGGCGGCGACGGCGCCGTATTCACACAGAAAGTCCATGCAGAGAATGTCGTTTCTGGCACTATTTTGTAGAACGACGAATTTTACAAGACACGTCTAGCCGTGAATTTGGACGCGAGCAGTGCACCTTCCGACAGGCGTGATGAGTTGTGCTCCAGCGGTTTGTATCTGCGGCACATCCCACTGCGTCGTTAATTTTCGAGAGCGGCGGAAGAGCCTCCCACTCAAGACTGAGCATTCTGCTCCGGTGTGTACGAGTGCCGGTGCGCCGTGGCTGTCGATAATAACGTTTAAGTTGTTGGGCACTGTCACAGGAGCGCCGTTACGATGCGTGGCGTCGGCAGGGTAAGGGCGCTCCGGCGTTCGTGGAGCCTCTTTACGATGTCCGCTCACAGCAGCTTCACCTACTGGAGTTGCCGCCCCTAGTTTTCCTGGCGGGAAATGGGAGACAGGCTGTCACACCAACACCGACGGAAAGGCGATGCGGAACGTCGGGGGATGGAGAACGGGAGCCTCGTGTTGCTGTGGTCGCTGGTCACGAAGGGGACGAGGTATTCCTCGATATCACGAGGGAGTTCGCCGTACCTTGGGCGAGGATCGTTTGGCGGAAACCCTCGCAGGCCCATTTGACGGTATGGGCACCTCCGATAGGCATGGTCAGCCTCACCGCAGTGGTAGCACAGCGGTCGCCTGTCGGCCGTCCGCCAGATCTCGGTCTTCTTTGCCACAGCTTGTTCGCGTCTTTTGTTAGGTTTAAACGCGCCGGGTCTTGGGTTTGAAAAAAATAGATTCACTTTTGCTTTTGTTTATTGCTAATGAGTTAGCTTCACTCTAGTCGTACAGCTTTTTAGTGACCCATTTGTTTTATTAACAAGGTCTTCTGTTTAGGTTACTAAAAATAAACTGGTATCGTCGCCATAAATGATGAAGGGGGTTTGGCTGAAATTAACAGAACCCTTGGCATATAAATTAAAGTACGAAGGGTATAAAATGCTGCCTTGCGGTACTCCAGCTCTATTGAGCTGAACAGAATAATTTTGTCAGTTTATTAAAACATATTGCGGACAAAATTTAGGGTTTGATTCTAGAAGAATCGTATCAGTATATGAGGTTTATCATTACAGAAAGAAACCAACAATAGATAGTTTGGCCCATCATGGGACAAGCCCGTCAAAGTAAACCTTCGCTGTACCTTTGGTGTTCAAGGGACATGAAAAGCTGATTTGTAACGTTTTAGAAAAAGTGCCGAACACCAGAGATTCAAGCTTAGGCTTCACCTTTGTTGTGTAAACTTTAAGCATCATGCGGACCACTTTCAATGAAACTTAAATGGGCTTCAGATGCTTTACCTATTGTAGCTCAAAATCTTAAACCTTGCCTGCCAGAGAGAAAAAAAAATATTTGTTTCTGTCCCGACCCCCTTTCGAATATTATTTTTTTTATAAAATCGGATGTGCCTGGAAAACACAAGATCTCAAGGTGAAGGTGGCAAAAGCAGTTTTTTCACAGCACAGTGTCAGAGATACGAGGAGAGGTCGCTAAAGTTTCCTTTTAATATCTGAGGATTGAGAAAAGTAGTGCATATTTTGTGAACATCCATTCAGGGCGAAAGCCAATTTGCAGATGTCGCCTTGGCGAATAATCCGAATTCAAGTTGAGACCATACTATTTGTGTCTCTTAACGAGAATAATGGCAGTGTTTCCATGACAGTGCAAGTCGGTGCTTCCTACACTAACGTTGCTACTTGTTCGCTAGAGCACGATTTCCCAAAACTAGAAAACTAGGGCAGAGATTGGACACCGACGCTCAGCTCCGGTTTCATGTTTAGATACGCCCTAAACATTAGTTTCGTCGGCGCTACCGCACAAAAGACCATTGCGGATTTTCTCATGTCCTCGTGCCACTTCGGGACTTCACTGATTCTGTAACGGCCCCCCTTGGCGTCGCTACGCAGAGCTTGAGAAACAATGGTGTAAACCATTATCCCTTATCTTTGGCACGACTGGACACCGGACGGCCAGAACACTATAGTGTCTGTAACAGCAAGGGCTGGGGAACCTTTAACTTCGGAACGTCCGGTAGGAAACAAAGATCTTCTGCAACACGTCCAGCAGATTAGTCATTCTAAAGACAGAGCGTGCAGCGAAGCAATTCGTGTCTGCAAGTTTCCTCGTTCGATAGTATTGGCGTTGGCGAGGACGCCCGAGCCCTGCAGAGCCGCTCCAGTCACAAGGGCACATCCAGGCAAAAAATCGGGCGAGTAATTTTAAAACGCGGGTGCTGTGTATTAGAGAATATAGTTATTTAATTTAATTTAATTTAATTTATTATTCCCTCAGGGCCCGAAGGCATTACAGAGGGGAGTGGGCGAATAACACATAAAAGTAACATAATTGAATGAGGCAAAAAAGAAGACACGCGCTACACAACATCTGTTGAGAAGATGGTAATAACTTTTTTTTAAATAATACAGTGTTAGTTATTGAGACTATATGTGCGGGGAGGGGATTCCAATCAATGGAGGCCTGGGGTAAAAAAGATGCATTAAACGTGGAGGTGCTGCAATGCTTTACCTTTAGGTCATGGTCTACACGTGATAATATGTGCGATGCTTCTTAAAACAATGCTTGGCGTAGAGCGGGGTTAGAGTAATAAATCTTGTGAAATAAAAATAGACGAGATATTTTTCTTGGGAAAGAGAGATCAGGCAAGGACAGAGACGATTTCAAGGAAGTGACTCTGGCTGTGCAATGATAGTTTGAAAGTATGAAACGGGCAGAACGATTCTGAATAAATTCGACAGCTGATGCAAGGGTAATACCGGGGTTCCAAATAGAAGATGCATATTCAAGTTTAGAACGAACTAGGGTTTTATAGAGGAGACGTTTTAACGAAAGAGGAGCAACCGAAATTTACGTTTGAGATAGACCGAAAGTCGATTTGCTTTGTTAGTGAAAAATTGGACGTGGATATCCCACAAGAGGTCTTTCGTTATGTGAATGCCGAGATATTTATAGGAGGACACAGAAACTAGAGTGAATTGTTGATAGAGGAGGAAGGACAAGTGTTGTTATGACGAGATACTCTCACAGATGTAACAGTCGGCACGGAATGAAACGCGAACAGTGGGTGCATGGTTTTCGCTAGCTGCTGCACCACCTGAACCAGATGGGAGCTGCAAGAAGATGGCTCCTCCTTCGATGTGCTAGACTCTTGCTCAGTGCATCCAAACCTTCGGTGTTGCGCCTCTAGGTGACTCAGCGTGGGTCAAAAACAATGTGCTCCATGTTCGCGTTTCATTCCGTGCCGACTGTACATTTAGTGATGTTAAGCTCCATGAGCAATTCCTTGCGCCATTTTCAGATGTTAATATCAACCTGAAGGGCGGAAATGTCAGAATCGTAACTATCTCTTTATAACTTACGAAATAGTCAGCGAATAGACTAATAGAAGAAGAAACATGCACAGGAAGGTCATTAATACAAATAAGATATAAGAGTGGTTCGAGTATGGAGCCCTGAGGGACACCGGAGTTGACAAGTAAGGGCGAAGAATTAGTGCCATTAGTACGAACAAATTGGAAGCAATTCGATCGGAGTGATTTTATCCATGTGAGGACATTGAGATCTATGTTAAGGTTACTAAGTTTATGAAGGAGTAGCTGGTGAGAAACCTTGTCAAAAGCTCTTAAGAAATCCAGGAATATGCAGTCAGTCGTAGAAGCCCGGTCGAGAGAGTGGTGAAAATGATGAGTTAATGATAGTAGTAGGGTATCACAGGAATAAAACTTTCAAAGACCATGTTGAGCCGTGTTGAAAAAAGAGTTGGAGCCACGAAAGTTAACAAGATTTGAATATATTACGTGCTCAAGAATTTTGCAAGAGATGCTCGTTAGAGAGATCGGGCGGAAATTAATAGGATTATGTTCATCGCCGTATTTATGGATTGGAATCATCTTCTCCACCCTCCAGTCACTGGGTAATATTCCTTGTTCGAGAGACTGGTGAAAAATATAAAATGGAATAATACTTGAATACGTTTTAGTGTTCTGTAAAAACTTAACAGTTATAATGTCGATGCCGGCTGCCGAAGAGCTTTTAAGATTTCAATTATGTTAGCAATCTCCTCAGATTCTATAATGGCAGGATACATTGAAAAAGTTACAAACTGGAGCCGCGGTAAAGTTGGAGGTAACAGGGCACGAAAACGCCTTAGCGAAAACATCATTTAAAAACAAACAACACTGTTCCTTTGGTACATCTTATTTGTCAGCCATTCTAAGCGCAACATCGGAGCTTACAGTGGGGTTAACGACATTCTGAAATTGACGGGGTTTGTTTATTAGCATAGATTGAAAGTGAATATTAAAAAAAATGAGCTTCTGCCTCTTCAACAGCATTTTTGGACATGTCGGCAGCTAGATGGTACGCTGCCCAACGCTGTACAGTGCTAATCACACTTGTCTATAACGCGCGAGCGTGCGGCTTTCTCCGGGGAGCGCTAGACTGGTGGCATTCGCGAAAACCAAGCTAGTCACTTGACGCAACATGGAACGGCCCGCTCGAGGGGTGTCCTGCCCTATCAGCTTGATAAGGGATAAAAGCGAAGTGCTTTATGATATATTTTTGGTTTTTGATGACGATATCGTTGTTACGCCTTCATGCTTTAGTTTGTTTATTGTACGAGCAATGATGTTTGTAAAAAGAGTGCGTGCGGCCTTCCGCGTTCGCCGCCAGCTGATAGAGTGGGCAGGACACCCCTCGAGCGGGCCGTTCCGTGTTGCGCCACGTGAATAGCTTGGTTTCCGCGAATGCGACCAGTCTAGCGCTACCCGGAGAAAGCCGCACGCTCGCGCGTAATAGACAAGTGTGATTAGCACTGTACGTCATCATTCAACTTGGCAGCACGAAACAATCGCTTCTGTTTATTTTAGAGCCTTTTCAGAGTCGCGGTATACCATGGCAATTCGGGTGACGACGCTATATTGCGAGGAGTTACGTGTGCCTTCATCAGTGATTCCACCTTATCTTTGAATTACGCCAGTTGTCTGCGACCGAGCGCTCGGTAAAACAATGCATATTACTATCTAAAAAGAGACTCATTTCATTGTTAATCACATCAAAGTCCGCTCTAGCATAACCGTGTATTTGCTTTACTTGTTTTGAGTGGCGGGAACTGGTAATGTTTAATATGAAACGTGCTGAGTGTGAAGAAATTAGAGCCGCTTACTAAAAGCACAACGAGTAGCTTTTGGTCGCTCACAACTGCCGATATTGATGGCAGCGTAACCGAATGTGCCCGCAGGCGGTGGCACGCACACTATCTGATTATGGCAGAAGAAGGCGAGGCGCGTCTTCTTCTTTTGACATGTTATGCCGGACATGACACCTCCCCCCCTAAACGTCATGTCCATATCTTTGAGGTGGCCATCGGTCTCGTGAACTCCTTCGAGTACCTGAACTGTCAGGCTCTGCCGGAGCCACAACCGGAACCGATTCCTCGGGAATTGCAGTTGTGCTGTTGTCCCTGAGGGTTGTCGCGGGTCGCGGAGCCAGGTCGTCACGCCTGTTAATGAGACATCCAGATGCCACAGCTGTCTGTGGAGGTTGATTATGCGATGCCGCTCTCGCCGCCGTATGTGGCTGGTGTGCCGGTGAATTGAACCTTGCTCTACCCGAATCATCCGAGAACAATGTCCCAGCTGACGTTAGATCACTCCCGGTATAAACTTTTTACCATCTGGAAATCTTTAAACCCACACTGCTCGCCCTACAATCAGCTTGCGTGGGTTTCTAAAGGTTGCAGTGCTTTCAGGTGTCTCGCGGCTGAACGTCTTTAGTCACTCGAGAGCAGACGGAAGTTCCCTTCCAAAAAGCATCCAGGCAGGTGTCTTTTCTGTTGCCACATGAATTGTTGTATGTTGTTGAAATAAAAATCTGGCAACCACATAGTTCAGATCTTCTCTTTCTTTTTTAGCTAGTACCATTTTCAGCTCTTAAACCATGCGCTCAGCCTGGCTGTTAGTTGCAGGTATGGCGTGCTTGTGATGGATATTACACCGTTATTCCGGTAGAAAGTATTGATGGATTCGGACACAAACGCTGTGCCGTTGTCTGAAACCACCTTCCGGAGAATGTCAAAAGTTGCGAAGATAGCCCTCAATTTTTGAATGACGGCAGCCGACGTCATGTTCCGCATCACTCGGACTTCCACCCATTTAGTGTAAGCGTCCACGACCACCAGAAAACTGGCCTTCAACAGGACCCGCGAAGTCCAGGTGAATAGTATCCCAAGGGTGGGAGGGTTTGTGCCAGACTGGCATTGGCTCCTTTGGTGGTGTCTTGCGGTGAGTGTGGCAGGCACTGCATTCTGCGAGTAATAACTGTCTGCGTTGATACCGGGCCACCAGAGGTAACCCCATGCGCATGTTTTCATTGGGACTATTCCACGGTGCCCCGCGTGAATCAACGTCAACGCGTCCGTCCTCAGCCGCGTGGGAATCACAATGGGTGCCCCCCATGTCACACAATTTCGGTGTCTCGAGAGTTTTGCCGCCTTTTTTGTTTAAGGTGCCAACTCTGGTGATATGAGCCGATGAAGAGTGTCCCTCTGAATTGCTTCTAACACTTCAACCAGCACAGTGTCCTTTGCTGTCGCTTCTGCTACCTGTTGCGCTGACAGAAGAGGCCGATTCAATCCTTCAAACGTGTGTATGTGTGATCAACATCTGATTAGACCATTTGAGGTAGAATCCTTATATTTGCTGAGAGGAACTACACCCAAGCGAATCTCAGACATATCATTTATAGTGCATTTTAAATTGAGAGGCCTGATGTAAAATGAGACGTCACTACTGACGCACCCATTTTGCTAACCTAATATTTTGAAGGCCTTGTCCCCCTCGCTAGGGGGACAAGGCACAGAAATTCCAGCACATGGATGACATTTTTAGCGTAACATCCCGAATCAATGCCCATCCCCGAATATTCGGCCACCACACTTTTAGCAAAAAATATAAAAAAAAACATCGAGTCATCGACGATCCCTACACAAGCCTGAGCCAAGCATACTCGTACCGTGGCTTGTTTGCTTCGTGCTGCCCCCGAGTTAACTCGGGCTGACAATTTTTTTTTTAATTGAACTTACATTTTTTTGTTTTTGTTTCACTTGTTGAGGCAGGTTGATACTTTCGTAAAGCTTCCTCGCTATGCGCTTCCGAGTCAACATTTTGCAATGGCAAACCAACGGGCTTTGATTTTGAGCTCCGTGAAGAATGCTGAAACTCATATAGGCGGTCAATAGCTAACCTTGAAAATACTTGCTCTTGGTGGCCGAGAACAAACTGGTGTCCCTGATTGGCAGCCACTTGCTGCCAAGAATTGCTGCACATGTCCGAAAGACCCCAGTCTTAGTCTAATACAGATACTTTGGCCGGACAGACACACAAAAGCCTGACACAAGACCACTATAAAGACAGGAAATAGAGTGTCTGTGAGGATTGAACCACATAACTCAGATATGCATCAATCACTCACCTTGAGAACACTTGCCATGAGCGGCAAAGAGAAAACTTCTGGCCTTGGTTGGCTGGTGCTTGCCACCATGACCTGCATGTATAAGGAAGAACCCGGTTTTAGTCAAACTTGGGTGCTTTTACAGAAGAGAGACAACAAATAACTAATGCAAGACCACCACACATAAGAAATGGCATCCAAGAATAATGGGACACAAAAGTCATATAGGCGGGCAATCGATCACCTTCAAAATACTTGCTTGCTCTTGGTGGCCGAGAACAAATTTGTGTTCGTGATTGGCAGCCATTTGCTGCGAAGAATACTTGCACATATCCTAAAGAACCCAGTCTTAGTCTAACACACATGCTTTGGCCGGACATGGCACAAAAGCCTGATACAAGACCAGAAGAAGCAGGTATTTATCGCGAGAGATGAAAACAGACCCTGGTGGAGAGGCTCGTTCTATGTTTCACCTTAGTCAAATAGTGTGGCTCATCTTGCTAGAACAACGCAATGTTTCTCTCTCACTATATATATATATATATATATATATTGCCTTATTTAGCAGAGTTTACTGCCAAGGAACCTGCACACCAGAACAAATCAAACATAGTCAGTTTTTTTTTCTCTTGATGAGCGACAACAGAATCCCACGCGGGTGATGAAACAAAATATAAGCCCACCAAGCCAGGCTAGTTTGCCCTGATGCAAGCTCAGTGCCCCGGCCGACAAATCAGGTTCTATTCTTGGCCACTTGTCATATTGATGGGGATAGTGATAGTCAACTGAATGAAAATAAGGCAATCTCTCTTGCAGCCGACAGTTGCAAATAATATTGATATACCTCGATAAACGACCTGGAAATAAAATTGGGGTTGTGGCCGCGTGGTTTATTGTGTCAAATTTCACACCTACAGACTGCAGTTTTGGTTCAAGTCCTCCTGGTGTATATTTTTATCCTTATAATTATATTTAAATTGTTTCTTTTTTATTTTTGAGGCACAAGCACATAATTTATACGCTAATTCGCATTTAGAAGGGTTTTAATTACACTCCATGGCTTCCTAGTGCTCGTAATAAATTCTCGGTGAGAGCGGTTTTAAATTTTTTTTCTTGCTATCGCTGCTGCTTGCTTTCTCACCTTTAAAATGCTGAAAACTCGACACAATAGTAATAAAGATGTGTTTAGAATGTGATGAAGATCAGCATTTTCAAGTTGTACCCCTGCTTCAAGGTCCGACCACGCCACCATACTATAGTTGAGTGCAGTGGCGAATGGTACCAGGTGCCCTAACCCGACCGTATATTGTCTTGCGGTGTGGCGCGACTTATGCAGCACCTATGCTTTGCGATGGAGCCAATGAGCGAGGTGCGACATGCTAGAGCTGTGCACGTCACAGCTTTACAGCCTGCAAAGCGTGGAAGGTCCTCTCCCTTTGCAGCGCTTACTATAGTTCACCAAGAAGCTATTGCAAGCACTAGGAAGCTACAGAGTGTGAATAAAATCACTTCTGAAAATGCATTAGTGTGTAAATTATGCGTCTATGCGTTGAATTTTTAAAAAAGTATATATATATATATATTTATATATATATATAAGACTCAGAGATCCGTACTTGCGAGTTGCTATGCTAGGAGTTTATTCTATGTATTACGACAGCTTCGCCGAGAGGCTCGGCTTCGTCAGGAGATGGCATACGTGTGAGGGCATCAGACTGCGCAAAGCAGTAAGCGGCCAGTGGGACGAGAAGGACGTGACGTCAGGAAAAATAAAAGTAAAAAGACATATGAAAAAGAACAAACATATTAAAAAAAAAGAGCAAACATATTACAAAAACATGTATGCCATCTCCTGACGAAGCCGAGCCTCTCGGCGAAACTGTCGTAATACATAGATTAAACCCCTAGTATAGCAATTCGCAAGTACGGATATCTGAGTTATTACATTTTCTCGGTCCATTGTTCTCAAACTACTCTGCCTCACCTATATATTGTTACGAAAACGACGACGTACATCTTTGGGAAATAGGGGCGCGCGCTGCATGTTTTCGCCACGCGAGCTGAGAGCGATTCGGCTGTTCCGCCATTTATCGCCTCTTGTCTTCCCACATCGCACCGTCAAATACGTCTCACATAAACGCACTCACAAGTGGTGGACGTGCAGACGATTCCCAACCTCTCGGTTCCTGTGCTATCGCGATAGGCCCTAGAGCTTCGCAGCGGACGTTCAACGCACAGCGCAATGCCGGACGAGGCGGGCAACGCCAACGGACAACGACCACCCGCCGCACTGCCCATCAAGAACCGCCAGCGAGATCCACCAGTTTTCAATGGAGCACCAGAGGCCGATGTCAACGACTGGCTAAGAAGTTACGACCGGGCTAGCCTACATAACAGGTGGGACGATACTCTCAAGCTCGCGAATGTGTTTTTTTTAAGGATAACGCACTCCAGTGGTTTGATAATCACGAAGAAGAGATAAATTCATGGGACGGATTCCGATTGGCTTTGGCGAAAGTATTTGGTGAACCCGAACGCCGCAAACAACAGGCGAAAGATAAACTTGCCCGAAGGTACCAAACTACAAACGAGTCCTCCACGTCCTACATTGAGGACGTCCTTCGCCTGTGTCGGCGCGTCGACACTAACATGACCGAACAAGACAAAATCCGGCATTTGCTCAAAGGGCTATCACACGAGCTATTCTGAATCGTAGCTCCAAAATCCCCTCCAACCGTTTAGCACCTCATTACAGAGTGCAAGAAGTACGAGGAGTGGCAGAGCGCCCGCATAACAAAGGCACCCTTCGAACGCCTGCCCGAAGTGTAGACCACAACGGCATCCGACCTCCCACAATTAATTCGGCAAATCATCCGCTAGGAACTGCTGGCGTACTTCGGCACACCATGATCGTCAGATGTCACCCCAAACCAACAGAGCGACACCGAAACTATCCAGAAGGTAGTACAGGACGAAGTACGAGCTGCTCTCCAACCACTCGCTTCGCCTACACCTACGTACGTGTCAGCACAACCAGCACAACCAGCACAAACACCCTGTTGCCCAATGCTGTATGACACGCAACCCCGCTACCAGACGTCCTTCCTACACCACTCTCAACCCCCCCCCCCCCCCCCCCCCGACGAATTTATGGACAACAACGACGCACCGACATTTGGAAAACAGAAGACGAGCGCCCGGTGTGCTTCTATTGTCACACAGCTGGTTACATCGCCCGTTACTGCCGTTGACGAATTGATAATAACGACTATTATCATGCACCTGGCAATCCGTCTCTCTATTCGAAAGATTTTGGCGACAGCCGCTCCTCCGACGCACGCCGCTCTGGAAATGAGTCACAAACACCTCAAGACCACCGCGGCCGATCACCCTCGCCGTACCCCAGACGTCGCCAATCAGTGTCACCTTTCCACCACGCAGCCGCAGAGTCGACTCCGCCGTCAAACTAAGGAGGGCAGCTTGTCTTGCCACCGGCGGTCAGGCTGCACTGCCACAAGTTGCCGAAAATCCTCCTTTTATTGGACCGACGACACTCAACGTTCATATTGCAGGACAAACATTCGCCGCCTTGGTCGACACAGGAGCCGCCAGATCATGCATATCAGACAATGTCTGCCGCCGCTTGCGTAAGGTAATTACTCCAGCCAACGGACATCTATTGCGCATGGGTAACGGCGAATCGGTGCAACCTCTCAAATGTGCATCAGTGTCCATTCTCATTGCAGACATATCCTATATTGTCGTATTCCTCGTCGTTTCTAACTGCGTCGCTGACGTTATTTTAGGCTGGGATATCCTAAAGTCCAAAGATGCCTTCATAAACTGTGCTAGAGGCGAACTAGAGCTGAGCTGCATCGACCCCGTCACTGATCACTTCCATTCGACAAACATGACCCTTCGCACAAACGACGACCTTCTTTTGCCACCACTATCTCCCGTTGCCATAGCGCTCACAGCCGACCCGTCGTTTATAGGCACCTCTGGACTAGGGGAACCTGTTGAATCCCTATTTGCGAAAAAAAGTATTGTCTTCCCACACTCCATCGTGTCCCTAGTAAAAGGAAGCTTTTGTCTTTGCCTCACCAACGCACCTACGAACTCGCAAATACTGCCCCGGAACACTCGTGTCGCCAATATGACCATGTATGCGGAACACCACATCGCCACTCTTTCGGAACATTTGTCTCCCCCCACTTGTCTACCCGCTTCTGCACGCGATATGAGTGACAACTTTACAAGGATGGTGGACGCTAATCTGCCTCCCGAGGACCAACATCGTTTAGTCACCCTGCTTAAAGCTTATTTTGATATATTTGACTTCAGCAGCCAAGCCCTTGCTCAAACATCCGTTGTCCATCATTACATTGACACTGGAGAGGCACGCCCACTGAAAAGCAGACCATACCGAATTTAACCCAAAGAGCGCAAAGTGATCCAACAGCACGTCACCGAAATGTTGGAGAAGAAAGTCATCCAGCCTTGGTCGTCACTCGTCGTCCTCGTAAAAAAGAAGGATGGGTCCTGGCGCTTCTGCGTAGACTACCGCCGTCTGAATAAAGTAACCAGGAAAGATGTCTACCCGCTGCCCAGGATCGACGACACCCTAAACGCCCTCCAAGGGTCATCCTTCTTTTTATCGATGGATCTCCGGTCCGGCTACTGGCAAATACCGGTCGCTGATGCTGACAAACCTAAAACAGCGTTCGTCACACCTGACGGCCTCTACCAGTCCAACGTAATGCCGTTTGGTTTGTGGAGTGCTCCAGCGACCTTCGAAAGGATGATGGATACATTGCTCCGCAGCCTCACTTGGGATATATGTTTATGCTACCTCGTCGACGTCTTCGTTTTCTCAACCACACTTGATCAACATTTACACCGGCTGAGGCAAGTTCTTGGTTGTTTTCGCTCCGCACACTTACAATTAAACTCGAAAAAATTCATGTTCGCTGCTCGACAACTGAAAGTTCTCGGCCATGTAGCCAGTGCCAATGGCATCAGCCCGGACCCCGACAAACTCACAGCCGTTTCTGAATTTCCTGTTCCGCAACTTCAAAAAGAGGTCCGTGCTTTTCTTGGGCTATGCGCATACTTCCCAAAGTTCATCCCTGGCTTTGCTCACGTCGCTGAATCGCTCAATCAACTCCTTCGCAATAACGCCGCATTCAAATGGGGCGCACTTCAGCGCCAATCTTTCGAGTCCCTTCAATCGGCCTTGACGAACAGTCCCATTTTTGGCCACTTTACTGAAGGAGCCGAAACCTAAATACGTACAGACGCCAGTGGACATGGTATCGGTGCCGTCTTGGCTCAAAACTTTTCAAACAGCCAACGTTTTATCGCCTACGCGAGTCGCACTCTTACCCAATACGAACGGAATTACACTATAACTGAACGCGAATGCTTGGCTGTTGCATGGGCTGTGTCAAAATTTCGCCCCAGTATCTACGGCATTCACTTTCATATAGTAACCGACCACCACGCACTCTGCTGGCTCGCCAGTCTGAAAGACCCCTCAGGACGCCTTGGGCGATGGTCCTTCAAACTGCAAGATTATGCGTTCATCGTCCTCTACAAATCTGGAAAAAAACACCTTGATGCCGATGACTTGCCTCGATGCCCGCTACCGCTCGTCGCTCCTCATCAAGACACAAGAAACTCGCTCACTACAGCACCTCTGGGGGGATCGGCGGCCGAGTGGGCGGAAGCGCACACCCAGCTCGACGCGCGTGGAGCGAAAGCTCGCGCTGCAGAACCCAGGGATCCTGGGCTCGAGCCCCACCTCTGCCCGTTTCGATCTGGATGAGCATCGTACCGGCGTGCGGTCGTGTATCACTACTGCGTGGTGCACGTTAAAGACCCCAGGCTAGCGGTTGTACTGCACTGGCTAAATTGCTCATCTACAGCGTGTGACTCGTCGCAACTTTAATGGCAGACCAACTACACGCTGTATAAATATCCCCACAACCCCAATTAATTTTACAGCACCTCTGACACCAGTTGACATTTCTGCAGCTCGAGCGTCTGATCCTTACCTAAAACCGATAATTGATTACCTTGTTGGGGTAACCCCACATGTCTCACAGAGCACAGCAGGCGCAGCGCGTTTATTCGCTCTTCACAACGGCACCCTATACAGACGAAATTACGAACCGGAAGGACGTCCTTGGCTTCTTGTCTTTCCACGAGAGCTTCAAAAATATGTTATTCGTACAAATCATGACGACCCAACGGCCGGACATCTAGGCTTCTCCAAAACGTACTTTCGAATCCGAACCAGCTACTTCTGGACCGGAATGTACCGTGCCATCAACAAATATGTCCGCTCTTGTCACCAATGCCAAACCAGGAAGAGTCCAACGATAAAACCATCTAGTACACTGCACTCCATCTCCCCACCACATAGTCCCTTTCAGAGAGTCGGAATTGATTTCTTGGGCCCATTTCCCGTCTCCAGAAATAACAACCGGTGGATCATCGTAGCTATTGACTACATGACCCGCTATGCATAAACCAAATCTGTTCCAGAGGCTATTGCAAGAGAAGTTGCGAATTTTCTCCTCACCACTATACTACTACGCCATGGCGCTCCGCAGTCCATTACCAGCGACCGTGGCACCCCCTTCATTGGAAGACTTCTGAACGAGGTCCTCAGGCTCGTCAGTACGATTCATCATGTGACAGGCAGGCTAACCGCCTCACCGAGCGGCTGAATCACACACTAGCTAACATGATGTCCATGTACATTGCCGACGACCACACCAACTGGGATGAAACCTTCCTTACGTCACCTACGCCTACAATACCGCACGTCAAACAACTACAGGATTTTTTCCCTACTATCTTCTCTATGCTCACAACCCTCTCACTACTCTCGACACTGTTTTGACATATATTCACCCACCTCTGGACCCCTTCGCCTCCGAGTTCATTTGTCGAGCCGAAGACGCCCGTCGACTCGCCCGGCTACAAACTCTGCAATCGGAACAGCTACAACAACTTCGTCACGCGGACACCCACATACCAGTGTCTTATAATATTGGCGACCTCGTGTTACTCAACACACCAATTCGCTAGTCTTGAAAATGTGAAAAACTGCTACCTATATTAACCGGTCCATATCGCGTCATATGTCGTCTTTCCGACATAAATAAACTACGAGCTGGTTTCAATATCTCCGCCCAGCGACCACCGCTCCAGACTACAAGACATCGTACACGTCTCCCGCATGAAGCCTTACTCGCCCCAACCCTAACCACTCTACAGTACCGGATGACCGGCACTACCACCACCGGGCGGAACTGTTACGAAGACGACGACGCACATCGTTGGGAAATAGGGGCGCGCGCAGCATGTTTTCGCCACGCGAGCTGAGAGCGATTCGGCTGTTCCGCCATTGATCGCCTCTTGTCTTCCCACATCACACCATAAAATACGTCTCTCATAAACACCCTCACACTATATATATATATATACATACATACTATTGCGAAACATCGAAAGTGGACGAAATGTGTGCATGGCTTTGGATCAACGCTGCTCAAGCTGAACACGAGCCAGTGATGCGTGTGTATGCGCAGCAAGACAAGAGGTACTGTGGTCCTCCTCCAACTCTAAAAAGCCTCGAACACAAAGGTGTTCAAAGGGGCGGGCAGGTCGACATGACCATTGAAGCTTTCGGCTTCTAGCACAGGCTGCGGTTCATCGTTAGGTGAAACGGATTACAGCCTGGGGTCTTTGGGTGCACCACGCAGTAGTGATTACACGAACGCACACCGATGCTGGTTCTCCGTACAGCGTGGTGCCAACCAGCAGTCATGCTGCACTGGCCGGCAAGATATTGCGACATGTTGACCCTCTGGATGACTGCCATAAATTACGCTGTCCAATTGATCCACACAACCCTTCCTCCCAATTGAGCTCATGCTGCGCTGTTTCCACACAAGCCCTCACGAGGTGTGGGAAAGGGCGCAGTTTCCGCACGAGGTGTGGGCACTCCACGTGCGTTGGGAGTGCGTCAAGTGGACCGTCTGCACGTGCACAATACCGAAAGCTGCACCACCACAGGGGCAGGACGTCAGCACCACGTATTGGTCCGCTTATGGTCTAGAGGTCCAACGAGTCAAAAGGTCCAACGAGTCAAGAAGTCCAATAGCCACGTGACAGCCGAGTCAAGATGTCCAACGAGTCAACAGGTCCAATTCGAGTCAAGAGGTCCAACGCGTCAAGAGGTCCAACAAGTCAAAAGGTCCAATTTGCTTTAAGAGGTCCAACGCGTCAAGAGTTCCATCGAGCCTTATTTTTATCTTCTCTGTTTATAATGATATTGCTATTAATGGGGGGACTGCTTGTGACGGTTAATTACTGTTTTACCTATTTGAATTATTTTAGACAATACAATACTGCATATATCCATTGGAGACAAGTAGACAGGTACTATTTGCCACAATGTATATGTATTTGAGTGTTAAATATTGGATAGTGCCTGGTGACATATTTCGGACTTGTAGAACTTAGTATCTGTGTTCCACCCTCTCTGTTCTAGAACTCATATATGCCATTTCTACGGAAGTGTCTCTCAAATTCCCGAGATATAAAATACAAATCTACCTCAGCCATCTCGCGTTTAGCCTTCCGTTTCATGTATTTTAGTATTTGTAATCGCAAATACTTCCTTGGGTAACTTTGTCCAGTCCCGGGTTCTCGTATGTTCTATTAAACATATGATGCACTACAATTTTATGCCTTAGTTTTTATTCACTGGGTTCACCGAATCACTAAAGAGGTATATAACACAACATGGGAAGAAGCTTAAATATCATTGGAGGGCGTCTTTAAGCGAGCCCAGGTTATGCCACTTGGCGTCCAATGAAGTGTTGAAAATTAATGCGAGCATTGCCCCCTTGAAACGTTATGACCGGTGCAAGCTATAGCGGGTTAATTCGGGCCGTTAGCTTATTCAAAAGCACGGAGCAGCCACAAATACTTATGCTAGCGATATGTGCATTCTCAAAAATTTATTTTTGAGAACGCTGTGAAATAAACTTTGAAACTAAACGTTTCATGACTAAGCGTTCTTGACACGAATTACCGAACACTTGTCTGTCGATATCATTTATTTTTAGTTAAAATTGCGCGATGTGTTCGTCGGTTGGAATTGTAAGATGGTGGTTAGTTGCTCAATAATTTTTAGAAAATTGGATTGTAAAGGCTGAAGTTGGAAAGCGCGTCTATCTTTGAAGCCGATAGATCTAGTGTGTCCAGTGCTATAGTTAAAATAGACCATGGCGAACGGAAAAAGATGACTAACTTTACACGCCATGCTGCGCCAGGCCAAACTTTCTCTTCAAGCTCCTTGAAGACCAAGGACTTCAAAATGTCAAGGAAGCTGTTTTTACGGGACGTGAACAAATTGAAATAATTACTACAACTTTTCAAAATGATGACACAGAAATTGAAAAAAAAAAGAACTATGTTCAATTATCCTGACGTTAAACGCTGGTAGACGTCGAAATAGCAAATAGCTATAGAAATATCTTTTGTATGGGACGAAAGATGTGTTCAAAATAGTTTTACAATTATTTCAAGCCCGGATGCCGAAGAAGCCACTTCCTAAAAAAAAAGGCTTTTGGTTACGTGCTCGATATTCGCGGTGAAGAGCAACACGGGAGATGCAGATTTGCGACTTTGTGGTCAGGGGTAGAAGAGAGAAGGCACACAGGTCCCCAACAAACGAATGTTGCTATAAGCTTCACAGTTTATAGCAACAATGATTTCCGGTGTTTACAAATCCAGTGCACAGCATGCGATCCCCACAGCTCTTCGCGCGCGTATCTGTCGCATCAGAAACCAAGCAAATCACGGGTCATACGCACGAACACTGATTACGTCACCGGCCAGAAACGATTTATCAAAGCCATGTTCGTGAGATCCCCCCTGCCGTGTGGAAGTCTTCAAAGCTCAACTTTTTGCTCTTTTTCCGACATTTTTCTTCTCCGCCTTAGTTGTTAGCATCTCTGTTGTCTGCTTTTTTAATGCGTGCGCATTACCTGGCTGAGTCAGCGAAAAAGCCGTCGGCAAAATCTGTCGACAAAATTTGTGACTTGTCCAACGCAATCCAACATTAAAAAAAACTCTGGTTACGTGATAACTTTGGTCACGTGATCTCGCTGGTCATGTGACCAAAACAAAAAGAAAAAAGTCTTTGGTCACGTGACCAAACAAAAAAAACTCTGGTCACGTGACCTCCCTGGTTACCTGAGCACGAAACCATCCCCTGCCTGGTTTCGAACCAAGGCCCTCTTGATCGCGCAACTAGCACGCTATCCGTTGCGGCAACACAACTCGGGAGAAGGTAGTGCTCGCGCATTCTCACATCGTAAGAGAAAAGTTAGGTGCCCTCATAATTGTTTTCTTCTTCTCTTTTTTACCTGTACTCATTTCACACCCCATGCCTGTACATATTTCACACCAAGAGATGCAATGAGTCAAGCTATCCAATATTGGACCTCTTGACGCGTTGGACCTCTTGACTCGGAATCGTATTGGTCTATACGTGTCGCAATTCAGTCACCGACTGACTGTTCGTTGATTTCTAAACTCGAGAAACAACCTACGTCCCCGCAACCGTGCAGCGTGCACAACTCTCGGGAAATTCCTGCGTTAGTCAGTCGTACCGCACGAAGAGATGGCGTGGTCACCAGCCGACTGAAATGGAAAACGCACAACGCCGTGACACAGCCAGCCATTCAGGATCCCAAAACCTTTCGTCCCCGCCAGTCCCACTGTATCCTATTCTCTCATCCTCATCCTTTTTGTTGCTTTCTTACAAGACGCGGGATCTCACCTCGCTGCAGTGCAGTGACCCTCACGCCTCTCCTTGTCACCCGAAAGCCGTCATTCATCGTAGTTTTGCTTTTCTTTCTTTTCCTGCACTTCTTCATAGCTCTCCCGCCCCTACCCCTTACCCGTGATCGGGCAGGGAGTCAAGAGGTCCAACGAGTCAAAAGGTCCAATATGGATCTTTTGACGCGTTGGATCTTTTGACTCGCGAAACGCGAGTCAAGAGATCCAATGGGGGTCAAGAGGTCCAACGAGTCAAGCGATCCAACGAGTCAGAAGATTCACGGCGAGTCAAGAGGTCCAACGCATAAAGAGGTCTAACGAGTCAAAAGGCCCAACGAGCCAGAAGGTCCAATAATGGATCTTTTGACGCGTTGGATCTTTTGACTCGTTGGACCTCTTGACTCGGAATCTTAGGCCTGGAAGAGAAAAATGTGAAACCTAGAAATAAAAAGAATGAAAATGAATATCAAAACCTGGAAATAAAAGAGAAAAGTTGATGGTCCAGTTCCGGCCACAAACACAGCAACACTGCTAACAATAAGGTCTGGGAACTGAAAAGATGTCCCGTGATCGCTGTTGCTATTCGTCTGTTAGCATTCTAATCGATGCCAGAGTACCGGGGCTTTCATTTATTCCTTGTTTAATAGCGTTGAATCGGTAAATTAGGTAGGATTCACGCTGGTCACGTCCGCGATTTGATTTAAATGCAGGTTCTAGGGGCGTCACTGACAATTTATCAAACGAGTGTTTTGGGAGAGCGGGATGTTTTGGACAGAGGCAGTGTCGAAAGACTTTTGGCGTGAGATTTGTGATTCAGCCTTTCCACAAGAGTGGAAAGGCTGAATTTTTTTTCTTCTTCTATCTACTCTGAAAAAGGCCTCTGCAAAGCGTTCGTGTTCGCGGTGGTCTGGAAATCACTACGAGACGACGTTCATCAGAGCCAGTAATTGATAAAATTTACGTGAGAAATATTTTTCGCTTTTCTTAATATCTAATTGTTCCTCGCTTGCCGGCGGATTGCGTAGACGGTCTGGAATTGAGATGATCGCGACGGTTTTTGTCGGCTCATGGAAAGGATCTGTGTTCTCGAATTCGCGGTCTCGTGTAAAAAGTGTTAGCGCAGAGTGCGGCCCTGGACGTAGCGCTGTGCTAGGCTAAGTCAGCCCTAGAAACTAAGGTTAACTGCTACAGAGAAATATCTATGCCAGTCTGGTCGCATTCAACACGAAATGCTTTTGCGAGGAGCTGCACCGCGGCGCCACTGTCTGGTCGCTTACTTCTGATTGCTACAGCACACAAGGAGGGGAATGCGTCAGCTTTTGAATGCAACATTTGACGTCAAAATCAATGCCGCCGCTACTCAGTGTTTCCAGTAGAGCGGAAGATTGTGATTGTGCGGCGATTTTAAGTTGACAGCGAACATGGCGTGCAACACAGAGCACTATCCGCTACCTAACATGGCTGATATGTTTGCGTCGTTGCGGGGCGGTTCTTTATTTAGCACCTTAGACTAATGCTTACAGCCAGGTGGCATTGGATGAAGAGTCGAAGGAATTAACAGTCATCAACACCCATCGTGGCCTTTACAGCTTCAATCGCCTTCCGTTTGGAGTTGCTTCCGCGCCGACGATTTTTTAAAGGAAGATGGAGAGAATGCCCGCAGATCTGGAGGGTGTGCAAGTGTACCTGGACGACGTCCTGGTAGCGGAACAACCGGGAACCGACAACCTGAGCAGGGTGCTGCAACGCTTCCGGGACATGGGTGTCAAGCTTCGGCGATCAAAATGCCAATTTAGGAAGCCGGACAAAACTTACCTGGGGCACCAGATCAACAAGGAAGGACTACATCCAATCGAGAAAAACTTGGAGGCCATCCGAGATGCACCGACGCCGTCAAATGTAAGCGAACTTCGGTCCTTCCTTGAGCTTCTGACGTATTATCACCGATTATTGCCCAATATGTCGACCTTGTTAGCACCGTTCTACGAGCTGCTCGACAAGGATCAAAGGTGGAAAGGAGGACCAAGGCAAGATAAGGCAGCCAAACAGGCCAAGGTCGCGTTGCTGACATCACCGGTCCTGTCATTTTTCGACCCTCAGAAGCCACTGCGACTGGAATGTCACGCGTCCCCAACAGGAGTGGGCGCCGCCCTATCGCACAAGATCGGGGGTGTCACGTGACCTCCGCCGAAAAAAAAAACTATTCGCAACTAGAAAAGGAGGCACTTGGGTTGATCTTTGGCGTAATCAAGTTACTGGGACGCCAATTCATATTACTCACGGACCATCAACCACTTGTGTGTCTGCTTCGAGAAGAGCGGCCTGTCCCGCTACTGGCGTCTGGACAAATTAAAAGGTAGGCTCTGCTACTCAGCGATTTTCGGTACAAAATAGAATTGCGACCCGGAAAAAAAACGGAAACGCTGACGCGCTCAGTCGATTGCCACTTCCACGGCAAGGACCACCAGTGGAAGAGGACCTCAGGAATTCGTGCTGACGTTGCACCGCGTAGAGGAAGCATTTATGTCCGCGCAGCGGCTAGAAGACTTGATGTAAACAGACGATACGTTGTTACAGGTCATCAAGTACGTGCAGAACGGCTGGCCTGCTAGCCTTCTGAAAAACCAGACGGAGGTACAGCCTTATTTTTCCCGGAAGCTCGAGCTGTCTACGTGCCGTGTGTTACTTTACTTGGGCCGGCGCCTCGTGATTCCCACACGGGCCCGCCCGGACATCCTGAAGCCGCTGCACGAATCTCACCAGGGGGTATCTGCCATGAAGAGAAATGCGCGGCCGTTGTTTTGGTGGCCGGGACTGGACGGGGAGATGGCACAACTGAGCGGAAATTGTAACGAGTGCGTACAAGCCGCCCCAATGCCCCCGCATGCTCACCGGTGAATTGGCCAGAAACAAAAGAAAAACGGTCGAGAGTGCACATCGATTTAGCAGGACCAGTTGAGGGAAGGATGCTGCCAATAGTCGTCGATTCCCATTCCAAATGGATTTAAGCTTGCATCATGCGATCAACAGCGGCAGAGGCGGCGGTGAATCAACTCCGAGAACTGTTCAGCAGGTTCGGTCTGCCCAGAACAATCGTTTCTGATAATGGACCTCAGTTAATTAGTCAACATTTTGAAGACTTTGTGAAAAGAAACAATGTGTGTCACCTCCGCTGTGCGCCCTATCATCTTCAGTAACGGGTTGGCTGAACGGGCAGTCAGAACGATCAAGTTCGGCCTCGCTAAGTTAACTGGGGGAGATTTGGGGGAAAAAAGCTGGCGCAGCTTCTGATCAATTATCGTCGGACGCCTTTCGCGTGTGGCAAGTCCCCGGGGGAAATACTTCTCGGGTACCGCATTCGTTCGCGCCTGGACATGAGTGTACCGTTCCGGCCTGCGTTATTGTCCGACGATGTGCAGGTTCAAGGAGACTCCTGGGACCTCGGAGCACTGGTGTAGGTCCGCAACTCCGGCCAAGGTGAAAGATGGTCACCGGGGGCCGTCCAGAACAAGCTCGGGTCAAGGATGCCGGTCACTGAGACTCCGGAGGGAACAGTCCGTCGACACATGGACCAGGGACGCGGCAGACAAGGTCCGGCCGGAAGTCTGGGTGGCCCTAAAGACGATTCGGACAACGTCGGGCCGCCAGTGACACTAGGACAGCCGGACAGCCAGGGGCCACCGAGCGAGCCAGACGTGCCAGCCCCCGACTGTCAAGGCCAACCAGCCTTACGACGCTCAACGCGCACACGGAAACCGATCGACCGTTTGCAATATTAAGAGAAGAAATATTGCATTGTCATTGTTTGAATCCTGTCTATCCGCTGTTATCAAGCCGATAGCAGTTTCCCTGTTGACGTCACCAGTCGTGGCGGTCTCTATATATCTGTGTTCGAAGCAATAAAGGGGGCGTTTCCCATACTGGCTACCACCGGAGCGTGTCATAATCGCGTCACGCCTGGCCGAACGGCGGATGGCATCAAAGACGTAACAGCGTAAACTTCAAAATCTGTTTTCTCAAAAGAAAGTAAATATCTTAATGAGATAATTCACAAACTTATTCAAGGGTAAATATTTAGCGCACGCTGAATGTTTTATAAAAATTAGTGACCACTCATATTTCGCAGGAGCTCTTCTTTGAGCACGGTGACTCTATATTCCGAGAAAAAAATTGCGCTGTCGAGTTTCGAGGCTATATTTGTTAATCTTTCTCTTCTAGGAAGACGTTCCCGTTAAACTTTGATTATGTGTCACAATATAAGCAACATGCAGCTCGTACTTTTCACCGTGGTGCTTATTCTACCGGCATTTCAAGAAGGTAAGTCGTATAAAGATAGTGTTGCTGTTGTTACACTTTATTATGATAAGGATGGTGCGATGGCCTGGAGGGGACAGTTTACAGGGGGGGGCGGGGGGGGGGGGGGGGTATAAAGATAAATATATATATAACAAATACAACAATTTTTTCTGCTTTCTTTCGAAATATATTTTGCCAGGTTTACTTCTTGAAGAAACACCTGTCGATGAATACCACCGCTGCTCTCTCAACATCGTTTGATATTGCAAGCAATGCTTTAGAACATCAGGTGTGTGACGAGGTTGGAACAAGTAGTGTTCATTCAAACCTGACCAAAAGGAAGTCAGTGCATCGCATACCATTTAATGGTGCCCTGAGGTGGTTTCTGAGATCGTCTCAAAGCGGCGATAACTCTCTCTGCGGGCTTTAAGCATCCAGGAAATTCGTAAATAATAGCGATGCTCGGCCGATTTCCCTATTTAAAGGGGAACTCCGGCGATTTTTTTAGCAACCCTAACTAACCATTTTTTTTTAAAAACGCCGCCTTTTACTCTTTCCGGTATGTTATTTAGTATCACGAAATTCAGAATAGTTACTGTGAAATCGGCTAATGAAAATGACGCCAAAACAAAGATTCGAATATACCCGCGCGTTTCATTCCCCTGACGTCGCGGTTGGGCCGGCTTGCGGATCGAGCGGGCTGTCTAAAAATGAACAACGCCTAGCATTTGTATTGTGCTGCTGCGCGGGAGCTGGAGCGACTGTCTAAAGCATTCATTAGACACTTTAAAATTGTTTGAAATCAGTTGGGAACAATGTCTACTGTCCAAAGAGAGAACGCCTGCTTACCCATGACGTCACTTTTTCAATGTTGCCAGTAGAGCTTTTCACCTTGAAAAACACGATGAGGATAGAAATCGTAGATTCTGTAACTTCGCGAAAAAAAAGTTATTTTGTCCAAATATTTCGGTTACTAGTTCAGCGATGTTTGTTGGTGTTTTTAGCAAGTTTTGACGCAAATCGGGGACTATAAAGAAAACGGCGGAGTACCCCTTTAAAAAGCAAAGATTGAACACACCGAAGTCATCTCTGACGATGGAACGAGCATTGTTCCGGAAGCCAGGACAACACGTGAGCAATGTAAGCGTGACGTATCTTTGACATTGCAAACGCTGTTATTACAAAATCTGTATGCTTTTGAAGAAGATAAAAGCAAATTTGAGGGCAGTCGACAAATGGTAGCTTTTCGCCGAGAGGGAACGTATTGTTGCAATAATCGTATCATAAAGAGCGCACCGTGTTTGTTTATTTTTATCTTTCTGCCTTCTGCGGGAGTGATGTGTCAGGTCGTCAGCTCTCGAGCGCGCGTGCTGGGTTGAATCGTGGTCCGGGCTGTAAGGGCAGTAAGCCGCGCGCATTCGAGATATCACTCCGCAGTTCCACCGGTCGGCAGGCGCCAGGACCCTTCGCTTGCCATTGGCTGACAGGGGTCCTTGTTTCGGAACTTGTTTCAGAACATGCACCTCCTATCGCCGAAGACGACCTCGGTGTGTTGCAAGATTTGATTGTATTTTTATAGGGAAGTAGGCCGCGTATCGTAATGATTTAGGGATTTCTAGAATGCTTAGAGCCAGCAGAGTGAGTAATTGCCATATTTAGGTGATCTCAGAAAACTCCTTAGGGTACCTTTAGGAGTCTCACACAGGCTGCAGTGATAAACTGCTAATATTTGGTCTATACAAGTGTTCAAGGAAGTGGATTAGCTTGGATGCAGCAGATGAAGCTGTCGCGACCCCCGGGGGTTTTGTGGTTTTGGAAACTGTGGAGAGGGTTAAGGGAATCAGTTATTAAAAATGTACCTAATGTCTAGTGCTAAAAATAGCGGATGATGATGTTTATTGATATCATGGGATGTTTTCTGCAGATCACCCGATTTTTAAATGTGACATTAAAATATTTTATTGATTAACTTGAAATGAATTTTGTTGCGAATAAAAATTACTGACAAAAGTAGAACTTAATATCAAAGTTAAATTAGGCAAACTAGTGACTACAATTCTATAAAGGTACCAGCATTTTACGCAATGCTAACGCAAACGCACAGTGCATGCTATGATAATGCAATTATTGCAAAGATGCAAGCGAGCTGGACAAGAATAACGATAGCAATCACTGGAGAAGTGGAGCAAGGGGACAAAGAACAAACACAAATCTCCACACTGTGTCTTGAGATTTGCACTGTATTGAGATTTATGTTTTTCCTTTGTCCCCCTTTGTTCCCCTTCTCCAGGGATTATTATCAGTGCTTGCGTTTGCTCGTATAAGCAATACTAAAACTCACAATAATGTCCTGTCCTAAATGTTCCTTTAATTTTTTTTTTAGACGGGTCTGAGATTGCTTTTTTCGAGTGCTACCAGTGGGGTGAAGCTCTCGGCTACTTCCGTCCGGCCGCGTATACTTATGACATTCGTCCGGTCCGGCGAACTGCTTCCGAATGCCGCGCTCCCAGCGGCTGTTGGCACTTGTTATTTTAGTTTAAATAAATATGATTCATATATCTAATGATGCCAAATAAAGGTGAAGTTGTTTTGAAGCTGTGAATGGGTTTGAAGCTTGTTATCGTAACTTTCTCTTTCACTCTTTCAACGTGACTGGGCGCGCTTTCTCTCTCTCCGAACCCGCGCCTCGCGCCTCGAGATGCGCCGGCCGCTGGCGCCGGGAAGTCGGTGGACCGTTAAAACGCGCGAGGGCCGCGAGTCGGAGAGTTGTTTCGCTTCTGGGAGTGCGTCGCGGCGCGAGATTCGTGCCGCGTTCGTGCGCGCGCGGCTTTCTTTTCTTTTTCGTGGGAACTCGTTGTTTGTGTAATGTGGTCAAGCATGGATTTTCGTCATCACCACACCACCTGATGTGCCAAGTGGGGAAACAATGACTGCAGAAAGACGGAACATCAATGGTTTCGAGTTCTAATGGACGTGCAGTACGCTCTTTTGGTCTTCTCTTGCTTAAGTTTCCGATTAGATGTTTGCAACAAAACCTAACTGTCGCAGTGGTAGTGAGTATTAATTGTTTGATTTTGGCAATAGCTACGATGGTTTCCAGTCACAAAACCAAATCCTATCACTGTTCAGGATTGCTCTTCACTCGCCGCGAGAAATATATGTCATTGTCAAATTACTGGAGACTTCTGTGTCATATCAAGATCGAGCACATATGCTCACTTTAAAAGATGGGAAACTTTTCGCTGTGAGCTGTTTATTTGGCATTGTTGTCAGCGATCACGCGTCTGTTCGCGAGGAGTGAAAATGAGCCTAAATATTTTTCGATTAACTAAGGATGAGCGATGGAGCGATCCGCTCTGGTTTCCCGTTTCGTTTAGCAGTGACGCACCCCTAAATTTAGGTGATAATATTAAAAACGAATGCAGGTTCTCGATGAAGACTCAATACCAAAGAGCTGAGCTGTTTTTCTTGACCTCATTGCTTAGTTTCCTTTAGTTGCAAGACACCGTCGTCGGTCTTTACTTATATGCTTACTCATATAATCAAATTCAAAATGATTGTCAATTTAGCTTGGAGGAATTTAAGTCAAGGAGAAAAAGAATAGAGGAGACACGAGTTTTTAGTGTCGCAGTGTTGAACTCCAAGTACCGTTTTTTGAAAGGAGGCGTAGAAAATGCTCGCTGTTTTCATATGACCCTATCAGGCACGTAAAGGCCAATCAAGCAATTCAACTCTTTTTCTAGGCTCCACGCCTGTGGCTGGACGGCGTAAGGCTTGTGAATATACGCCAAGAAGCTCGAAAAGGATCACGAACCTAGAGATTTTATGCAACTTTAGCGAAGTGTTTTTGCAAGGACGCATATCATCACCTTCGTCGCACGTAACCTTAACGTTTTATAGCTGTTTTGTTGTTCATATCTTTGATTCTTGAGTGCAAAATAGTGAGAAATTTCGTCTGTATTTTCTACCGTCTGTTGAATAAAAATGAACGCAAAAGGACACGCATTGCATATTTTTTGTGTATGTGTCACTTTCGTTGCTTTGCTAGGTTTCTGCTGCTTTGCTGCTAGTCTCGCTTTTCAGTGCTGGCTTGTGTGCGGTTCAACGCACATTAACCAGCATTTAAATGCGAAAACCAGCCGCAAAGCAGCAGAAGCTTATCAAAGCAACGCGCAAACCAGGCAAAAAAAAAAAAAAGCTACTTTATATTTTTTTTTTTTAAGTCTAGGTGGCGCAAGCTACCGCCCATCCATCCAAGCACAATGGCGCTGCCGTGTAGTTTCGGTTTTGGTTTTGCTGTGCCACCATGTTGATTTTAGTACAGCCACCAAATACCAGGGGATTCAATTGGCGCTGCGGCCTCTCAGGGTTTTCCAATTTCCGTTCCATGGGCGGTATAGGGAGTTGCACTCCTCTGGCGCTATCTTGCTGTTTATGAAGGTGGAAATATATTTCACCAACTCTGAATATGATTTGAGTCTTGCAAACGATCAAAAACAGATCTATTTCTTGATAATCCAAAGGGCGTTTTTATTTTTCTTTAACGCGAAGACTAATCATTTATTACCGTTTTTACAAAAATCTTGTGTTTAGTAATATTTCAGAAAACACTGTCAATGTAACCAAGCAAGTGACACATCGCGTAAACACAGGGGCACATAAGGGGCAAATACACGTCGATCTTTCTGTATCGTCATTTCTACAAGTGTCAGGGGGAGCAAGTAATTTGACAAGCTCGAAAGCAGTATAGGTATTCAAGAGGGGAAAATTCCTGGACTTGAAAAATCTGAAGGGTTTTATTTTTGAAGCTTTTCCTTGAGTAAAAATATTTTAGAATTTTCAGCACGAAGGAGTACCTGAGGTTTCTGATGCTCATTCGTTTCTTTCCGCCAAGGTGACGCTTGTTCCTTCACTAGCACAATATCACACATCCCAAGGTTATTTAAGATCTGGCGCAATCTCAAAGAGCTCTACGGTGCCCTTGACGGCCACCACCATCATCAACTAAGGCACTAATAGCCCTTTCCTATACACCAGCAAAGGGCTATGACGTCACGCAGCTCTGGTGGCGCCGCTGTCGTCGCGGCACATCCACAGACACTGACGCGGATCTGGTTTTTTGGGCACGCTTAGTGCTCACCCCTGGTGTGGGCAAATGCTGAGTTGTTTGTAATGAGGTCTCACAAGCACGTTGCTGACAAACAAGTCCGCTTGTGGTGTGGGCACTGCGTTATAGGGCTGCCGTGCCGGTGTACACACCTCTCCAAGAAACACCCGGCCACAAAAAAGATACCCTTTTTCGAGCCCATTTGAGACTAATGTCTCAATGGCGTCCCTGTTGACCCTAACCGAGTGGGCTTGATTTCCATAGAAGCAGCCTGCGTAGGCGCAATATCAGATATTGCTGGCGGCTAGGTTCTCACCTTTCGCCACTAGTTTTTGTGTTTCATGGGTTATGAATATTCCTGATTACATTTAAAAAGCACTGGGGTGTTGTCTGTGTGACGTCACTCCCGTGACCAAGTTTTCTTAACATCGATCTCCAAACTTTGCACTCCCTTCCAAGCTCGGAGAAAGACGTCGGTCTACGTAAAAACTGTAAACTATTACATGAGCGACAAAGCGAATGCTACAAATGTTTGTTTTATTTTACGACGAGGTTAGATGCCGCCGCCCGCTCAGCCACGTCAACCGACAAAGCGCTTAGCTGTCGAAAATATATTTGCAAGGAAAGATAACCGAAAGGCATGCATATTTGTCGCCCGCAAATGACGTGATAAATGACCTCCACGACAGGACTCGTACATAAAATTTAGCAAGTGTGACCGTCGCAAGTTCGTCTGCTTCTAGCACTGGAGTAGCGATGATGTCAGAACATCGAGCTCTTATTGGCTGATTGAAAAATGTGTGGGTAAACTTGAAGACATCTAGAACACTAACAAAAGGGTATCACCTTATACCCTTCTGTCCCATATAATGCACCCCAAAACCTTAGTTCGTCGTACAGCGCCCTATAGTCAAACAGACGGCCTCAAATTTTACGAAGGGCTTGATAACGGTGCGATATAGCTAATTAAATAACTAAAGTACGTATCAAAGACCACAGAGAGAAAACACTGAGGTTTTGCAGTAGGGCTTAGAAAACCCTGATTACTTTTTTTTTTTAGTCAGTAACACGTACATCAACTATTTCTATTAGGATGTACCACACTGCTATCAAGCCTCTCGTGAAAGTTGGTAAAGTCAGATCGACGTCAGTGCGCTGTACGTTGAACTGAAGTTTTGGGGTGTATTTTATGGGACAAAGGGTGTAATAATACACCCCGTTTTTAGAGTGCAATCCTTTCAAAGACAATCAGCGTCATTTTGAAGTCGCCGCAACTCATGTACACCAGCCACACCTTACAAATTATTTCAAGTTCTGTCATCTCTCTTTAGAGGAGAGTGTTAGCAATCAAGCAATCACTTTGAGGTCTTTTTGGTTTAGACGGCAGCATGTGACACGACGGCGACCGCCGCGACATAATCCCCTGGGCTCCGTCCGCCACGGATTTCATGGTCGCTCCCGCTGCATAAATTATCTCCCCCCCCCCCCCCCCCCCCCCGTTCCGACTTGATTCCTAGAACCAATGTTTGGGACCGCTTCTGCTGGAACTCCTGGGCAAGAAGCAGACGACTTGCTCTCCACATATATTGTGCGTCTACCACACGGTGCAGCGTTATTAGAAAATAATTTATTTGATCAAGATCTCAAATCATATAGCCCAAGGATGTAGACGACGGTCACATCTCGAAGATCGGACGGAATCCAAGGGTACCAAGAGTATACCCGGGCATGTTTTGAAAAGTTTTTTTTTTTATTTTTCAAAACACCAAGGGAAGGTAACGGAAGCGAGTAGTTCGTACCCCATCCCAACCCGAACACCTATTTTGGCGACGACTGAGAAGGACTCAACGCGGATTATTTCTGAAAGTTCGGAGAACAGTTTTCATTAGGGCTGGCATGAATTAAAACTTTGAACGCGAATAATCGGTGACCAAGTAAACACAGTATTTAATCGATTAATCGGGCGCGTTTACTTCCGGGCATAATAGCGTCAAAATAGCAACAGCAAATATTTCTTTTTTTATGTTTGTTTGTTTTTTCTTCTTTTTTTTTTACCACGATAAACGTTGTAAAATGCATTTTCAGCTGCGGATGAGCGTGTGCAGCTGAGTACATTCGAAATATACTCAGATTATTTTTGCACCGGCAAAGGCATAGCAGACGGAACTTTCTGTTTTTTTTTTTGCTTTTTTTGTGTTTTTTGATTTCAGCAAGTTTCCTGCTTCTTCAGAATCACACTGACTGCACTAGGCAGGTGCTTGAGAGAGGATTAAACAACACACGCATAATTTTTTTTTACTACCGACACTATATCAGAAACGAGGAAGGCCTGTGATCGCTACTGTAGTTCGCCATTGGTCACAACGGCTGCAGAACGATAGAGCGACACTCCCAGGTTTTTCTGTTGGCCAGTAGACACCGTGGCAAGACGCGTGGTGCCGACTGGCCGAAGGGCGTTCCAACACCACCTAGAGCTGAAGGCCGCAGCGCTCCTCCGGTGACGTCACACGAGTCGGCTGGCGAGCACCGCGGAAAAGTGTTGCATTGAAGGCGTCGCGCATAGATTTACCGACGTAGATGGCATTTTTTATTAATCGAAACGCTTGTTAATTGGTAAAACAGGATTTCTAAATATCTATCCGAATGGGAAACATATTTGTTACTCGGGCAGCATATTAGGACGTACAATTATTGTTATGATATGAAAGAACAAGGTTAACGACGTTTTGAGAGAGATGAGTTTTCGGTTTAGGCATCCAAAGTTTGGGTGCTTTAATTATGTCTAGGAGTGAGGAGACACAAACAAACAAAAAATAAATGCCCTGAAGCGTTATTTAAGTGATGGGACCCGCCAAAATGCGTAAGAGCAACAATCAAGTTGGTGATGATATGTGTGGTTACTGAATTTGTATCTGAGGCTAATGCAAAGAAGATTATTTTAAAAAATGTGGACTTTTGGAGCAAAAAAAAAAATGAAATGTGTTGAAATGTATTTTTTCACCAGAACTAAACATATGATAATAAAAACAAAACTGCAGGCGAACTGCGGAATGTTTTTCAGAAAGTAATTAATCCGAGACTGAGACACGAAGACGAAAAATTAAACACAAAAAAGAAACAAAAAGAGGGAAAGACCTAGGTCGAAGTGCACACGTTTCTATTTAACCGAGAGCAGGCAAACTTAGCAAACTTGAAGATATTTTACAGTAAGGGACACATGCAGCTGTGGGAGCTTCATGCACACATCTGCTTTCATTCACACTACGAATAGAGGCTGTGAAAATAAGTTCTCTTACCTTTGAAAGCTTCAAATTGTATATTCTCGTGTATCCATACTTCTCGTATCCATCTTGACAGGATTGAAACAGAAGCAACTTAGATGCCCATGACAAAATGCTCTATGAGGGGGAGGGGGAAGAAGAGGTCCCAGCAAAATGAATGATTTCGGTGGATGGGGGCATGCCGGGCCCCATGCCCCCACCCCCCTGGCTACGTGCCTGCACAAAATCCAATTTTTCGTTTAAATTAAAAGCGAGAGCTAGCTTGTGTTTGTCGCCTTCGCTGCCACGTAAGCGTAAAATTCAAGGAAATAAATTCAATACTTAAAAAAAAGGGGAAAAAAGTGAAAGCCGTTTACAACTCCCAACACCGAATTAGAGCGCAGCTCTTGAGGAGGAGGAGGGAAGGGTACTGGGGGGGTCAGGTGACCTGGGGGGGTCACGTGACGATGCCGATGATGCCATCAGTGACGTCACTGATGACGTCATCAGTGACGATGACGATGCGGATACCAATGACGTCATCAGTGACGTCACTGATGACGTCATCAGCGACGATGACGATGACGATGCGGATGTCAGTGACGTCACCAGTGCATCCGTGATGATGACGATGACGATGCGGATGCCGGTGACGTCATCAGTGACGTCACCGGCATCCGCATCGTCATCGGTGACGTCATCAGTGACGTCACCGATGACGTCATAAGTGATGATGGGGATGACGATGGGGATGCCGGGGACGTCATTAGTGACGTCACTGATGACGTCATCAGTGATGGTGACGATGACGATGCGGATGCCGGTAACGTCATCAGTGACGTCACTGGTGACGTCAGCAGTGATGATGATGACGATGCGGATGCCGGTGACGTCATCAGTGACGAGGACGTCATCGGGGAGGTCACGTGACCTCGGGGGGGGGGGGTCACGTGACCTTGGGGGGGGTCACGTGACCTTGGGGTGACCTTGGTTACGCCGACGCCGACGCCGCTCAAGCCGGGAACGGGCCCCTAAGAGCTGCGCTCTAAAAAGTGAAAGCCGTTTACAACTTCCTGTGACGCCGGATCGGAGCGCAGCTCTTGAGAAGGAGGAGTGAAGGGTACTGAGGGGAGGATAGACCCCTCCTCCTTCTCCTCCTCCTCCCCTCATTTTTTAATATGCTCCGGGGGGTCACGTGACCTCGGGAAGGGGGGTGTCACGTGACTTCGGGGAGGGGGGTCACGTGACCTCGGGGTCGTGACCTTGGGGAGACCTTGGGAGGGGTCACGTGACCTGGGGGTGACCTTGGGGTCACGTGACCTTCAGGAGGTCACCTTGGGGGGTCACGTGACTTTGAGGTGACTTTGGGAGGGGTCACGTGCCCTCGGGGGGTCACGTGACCTTGGGGAGGGGGCCACGTGACCTCGGGGTCACGTGACCTTGGGGTGACCTTGGGATGACCTTGGTTACGCCGACGGTGACGCCGCTCAAGCTGGAAACGGGCGCCTAAGAGCTGCGCTCTAAAAACAATGTGAAAAGATATGAGAGTTCTCACCCTGGCATACGTCGATAGAACCAGGTTTTTTTGAGGAATCGCCCGCACCCATACTTTTCGCAGATCTTCATCCTCCGGGAACTTAACAGAAACTTTCTTCGACGATGTTTCATAGTTCCCATGGCACCCAGGGACACAGCATTCATGAAATATGGCTAGCCCGAAAGCCGCCCGTAACTTGACAACCACCACGCGTTAACCGCCATGCACACCTAGCAAAAAAGATAAAAGAGACGGTTAGAACACTTCGCGTACTCCCGCCGCGAGACTTGTGCAAGCCGCCGTGCGCACAGGAGGCAAACATTGTCATTGCGCAACTGCCCCGGGAGAACCCTGGGCTGGAAGAAAGCTAAAAAATAAATAAAAAAAAGGCCGGAGCATGCGCCACTTGGCGTGCTCGGAAAAACACATAAGAAAAAAAAAAAAAAAAAAGCGCATGTGTTGCAGACAAGCTTCTTCTCAGGTCGGCCCACTCGTCGTGATTCTGTGACGTCACAACAACGAGTACTGCGGCCTTTGCTGTAGGTGGTATTGGGCGTTCCCGGCGGGGGAGAGGATTTTCGGCCCGGTTTTCGCCGGAAAGCGCTGTGCCGCGCCGGGTGCCGGGCGACGTAGGCCTCATTCACACAGCCGTTTTTTCTCCCGGCCCGGCGAAATCGCCGGCCGTCTTTTGCGCCGGAGGAGAGGGTGTTGGGACCGGTTTCCGGCCGAAATCGGGGCGCCGGACCCGAAAAGGGCCGAACGAGGATGTTGAACGTCCCCGGCGCCGGCGGGAGACCGGGAACGCCGGCGCCCCGCCCCATCGAGAAACGGCCAATCACAAAATTGGAAACTTTCGCTGAATCTGGTGGATTCGGAGAAGTTGGGTGACCATGGGCACGGCTGCGGGAGGGAGAGTTGACCGTACTGTGCCCTAACGCCCTAACGACGAAGCCAACAAAGCTCTTTTCGGGAAGAATGGAGGCCAGCGAGACGACGGGCGCATTGTGTGATGTTTACGGCTCTTGAACAACGGGCATACAGAGATTTGGATTTACCGCTGAGCTGCTGCTCGAAATGGTGAGACCACATCGGTTCCTTTGCGATACACCTAAATGCGATTTTAATGAAGAACAGTCGAAGAAACAAAATACGGTCGTCGATCAAAGGGGACGAAATGCGGCGCAAGGATTGATTGATGTGAAACGTGCTCGCGGTGGGTCTTGTCGGTTTTGTTTCGAAACGTGGAGACAAATAATATGTTTTGAAACATGCAAGATCGTTATCGGCGACCCAAACGCAAGCTCCAAGGAACAAAAAAAAAAAAAAAATGGCTGCGCCCGTCGACGCCGATCGTCCGCTACATTTGGTGGTCCACGCCGCCACAAAGCAGCCACTAATACGGTATTACAAGATTGGTAATAAAGATCGAGGGAAGTGTGTAATTGGGCACGAAATAATAGGTTATATCGGTTATACCGTTTTACGAGATACAAACGTTGAAGTGGAATTGGAAAGGTGCACGGAGATTTCTAAGCTAGGTGACGCAAGCTACCGCCCAATATAAGGGGGCACAGCCGCCAGCTTCGCCGGCAGCTCCGCCGCCGCTGGTTCGAACACTCCTCCGTCCCCGCACCATCCCGTTTTCGGCACAGCGCCCACGGCGCTTTCGCCGGGACGGGGCGAAACACCGGCTGTGTGAAGGAGGCCGTAGGGAGCTGCTCGACCGCACCGGCGTTCCGACGTACCGGCGGATGACGGAGTCCCGCCCCCTTTGAAAACCGACCAATCACAATATAGAGAAGTTTCGCTAAGTTTGGAAGATTTCTCATCGTTCCGTTGCGAACATTCAGCCAACGCTTGTTGTGTTATTATTAGGGGTGTCGCGAACTTTTGTCGAACCAGATTTTTAGGTCGAACTTTTGTGGTTCGACTAAGTTGAACCGGTTCGACCAACCTTCGCACTTTTAACCAGATTCAACCGGTTCCACTTTGTGGACAGTAGGGCCAGACTGCAATCAAACATCGCCTAGTTAAAAAAAATTATATATATATTTTACAAGTTTTTATTTTTTTCATATTGAAGTATGGAAGAAAATATGCTAAGCTTAAAGTATTAATTTTATTGTTTTGTTAAAATGCTTTATCAGTGATGCTCTTACAAACCAAGATTACTTCCTGCGAACCGCCTTGTTTTGGTTTCGCTTGTTCGGAGCCGACCAGAGACGCCGTTGTGTTTTATTTTTTTTTAATGATGATAAATATATAATAAATATTCACGGCCTTAATTATTACATGGGTTTTTTAATATGTGTGTGTGGTGGTGGTGTGGTCGGTATATGCTGCTAACAGTGGGTTATAGTGGCACCGACCGACAACACTGCACAAGCTCGTGGTTTCGGCAGTTTCGGTTTGCACGCTCGTGGTTTCTCTTTCGTCCGCTACCATGCATCCAGCCAGCGACCATGTGGCTGTGATTTAGGACCATTACGTGCTGTGAGTTGTCACTTTTATTTAGAAATCTTTGCGTTAGACGCGTTAGCATGACATTGTAACGCAACTTGATTACTTTTAGCTAATATGCTGTTCAATTTCGTGGGTGGTTTTCATTCATTCATTCCAGCAATGGCATACAAGTTTCGTTTATACCTAAAGCGCTAAAATCAGCCCCAGGGTAAGACGACTCAATTCAACTTCACTGAAATCAACTACTTCGTCATTTGCATTGTAAAAGATAGGTAAATGCGTATGGGGGTGTTCTGGCTGGGGTACTCTTCTTTCCGCTCGAGACCGCAAGTATCTGCTCACTAACAGTTACCCAGATTAAGTTTATGTGGGTCATAATCACGCTTTTTGCTAAAGAAATGCATGCCGCACACAATAGTTGAAAATGCCATTTTCAACTGTTGTGGCACGCACGCACAATGTCTCAGATCTCGCATATTTATAAAATCATGTCAGGAACAAGCTAGCAGGCGCCGCAGCGTACGGGTTTGTAACCTTTCAGCCAGCCGCGCACGCTTCCCATGTTTTATTTTGTGCAAATAAAGATTCATTGAGATTGATTGGTTGAAAGTCGAATGCGATGAAGTAGAGGGAAAGTTAGAGTGGAGAGGAAGACTTCCTATCCACTGCAACCCTAATTTCTTCTGCTTTCTCCTCTGTAGCTCGTACTTAGTTCTTAAGCTTGACTGATTATAAGTCAGTTTTGTGAGCTTACATGTGTTTTCTTTTTCATCTCAATGCCTCCGTTGAAGGTATGTCTCAAAGCCAAGAGGCTTTGCACATAATGTTCTGTGCAACAGACACTGCCCAGGACCACTGTTATGTACGAGTGAGCCGCCAAGGTCCAAGGGATGTAAACTTGACTGCCATGACAGGTACAGTGAAATGAATAATTTCATCGGTGTAACATTTTGATCTCTGTGCAGAGAATTTAGAACGTGAAATCAGAACACCGATTGTAATAATTGGTTTGCCATTTTTTTATATCTTTAAGAGTTGAAGTATAAGAATAATTTTTTTAGCGATAAATAAAGGCCCATAAATTAGTATACTTAAATATGCCACCTGGTCTTCTGCAGGTGAGCTAATTGCCCGTCTATCAGGCCAAAACCAGGGGTGATTTTTTTTTTGGGGGGGGGGGGGGAGGGGCAGGGCCATCTTTGTCATATGGGCCTGGGTGAGGAAGGGGGGAGAGAAGTGCCAACAAAACTGGAAATTTTGACGGGGCCCGGATCCCTAGGGCCCCCACTTTGGACACATCCCTGCCGTCTATATCTGAGGCTGGAATTGACAAGGGAAATGTCACTACTCTTGCAGCAATCCCTTTTTCATTTAGTGTTGTCCATTTTTGAACTTTCAGCATGGAGCTATAAATATGTTGAAAATCCTGACCATTAAAAAATCTTATTATAACCATGTTGACTGATAACCGTGTCCTTGAATTCAATAATGGCAACAATAAATAGTGGCACAGTTCAATGTAGAACTCAATTTCACAATCAGGTGATTGCATTTTTAAGTCACTGATGTTTGCAATGCTTTACTTGTATCCTGTTTTAACTTAAATTTATATGCCATGCATCTAGAAAATATAGCTGAATGAACTTCATCAGTCAAATAAGCCACTATGCTGATTTTGTATTAGAATCTTGGTTCTAATATTTAATATTTATTGGTTATTGCGTTTCTACTCCAAAGTATGTCATTATACAAACTATAGTGTTTGTCTGAAACTCTCATGAAAACAGATACCAGCTCTGATCCAAGTACCAGTGGATGTCCCTTGCCAGCACCGACAGCACAGCATGCTTCCGCTCCACCCTCACTGAAGACTCATCAGAAAGCAGCAATGCTCCACAAGCGAAGGAAAGGAAGAAATCCTCCTCCGTATGGGGGAATTTCACCCCAGCGAGAAGCCAAGGAGCAGCAACATGCATACATTGCCAAGTGATGTGAGTCTTGGGAAGGAAGGGAGCAATGCAAGGTTAGGCACAACAGCACTGCACGAGCACATCAAGCGACACCACGCACACCTGATTCAAGAAGAGATGGGAAGAGTTCAAGCAGCCAACCCTGTTGCCAGGCTAGCTCAAGAGAAGTCAACCTCAACAACTCCTACCACTCAACTCACTCTTCAGCAATTGGTGGAGAGAAACAAGAGATGGGCTCCAAGCCATCCATTAGCAATGGCCTATAACCGAAAACTAGCAGAATGCATTGCAACGGGCATTAAGCCATTCAGTATCGTAGAGGAGCCAGCATTCCTGGACTTCATGAGGTTCTGTGTCCCCAAATGGGTCATTCCAGGAAGGAACTATTTTGCATCCACTGCAATTCTGGCCCTTGAGCATTCCATTAAAGAAATGCTGAATAATCAGCTCAACCAGTGTGTGGGAGTTAAGGTTCACTTAACAACAGGCAAATGGACCAACCAACAAGGCAGAGACTACATGTCAGTTTCTGCTCACTAGATACGATGCAGTTCCCAGAAGAGGCTACTGGAGATATCATAGAAGAGACTACTGGAGAGATCAAAGGCTGTCCTTGACATGTCTGGTTTTGGTCAGGCTCACACAGCGGAAAACATTGCTGAAAAATTAAAAACAGTGATTGTAGAGTGGCTTCATCCGCTTGGGCTTGAGGTGGGTGCAGTCACTAACGACAACGCCCAGAATATGGTGAAGGCTCTTCGAGACAGCTCTTTGAAACACATCCCTTCTTTGGCACAGTGCCTAAATTTGGTTGTGAAGGCAGCACTAGAAAAAATGGGCAAGGAAGCCGAGCAGACGCTCCGGACTCCTCGAGCAATTTGCGGTCATTTCCGCCACTCTCCAAAAGCTCGCGCAATGTTAACAAAGCTGCAGCTCCTTCACAACATACCAGCCCATCAGTTGATACAGGACGTTCCAACTCTTTGGAATAGTACATTTCACATGGTGGAGCGAATGTGTGAACAACGGCAAGCTGTCACCGAATAGTTTGAGGACTCATCAAAGCGCCATCTTGGACTCAAAGAATGGGCTATGCTTAACGCAATGGTAAGTGTGCTCCATCCTTTGAAGGAGTGGCGCGTCTACTTAGCATGGATTCTGCGACGTTGGTTCAGGTGTTGCCGCAGCTGAAATTTATGAAGATGATGTTGGAAGAGACTTCCAACACGACACAGGGGCAGACTGCTTCTTGGCATCTTTCCTCGGTCCTTCTTTGTGAGCTCCGCTGAAGCAGGCATCTCAGTGGAGCACGCACGGACACAACGTTCTCTGCTGCAAGCTTCCTGGACCCCCGCTTCAGGGACACATTCAAAACTTATGTGACGGGTGGTGAGTACCACTTGATAAACGTTCGTGCAAGACTGCTTGCGCAAGCTCTGGACGAGTTCAACATGAACAAAAACAGCGAGCCGGCAGATCCAAGCTTCCCTACTTCCTTCTCCTTCCAGTTCTGCAGTCCAAACAGCAGAGTCATCTTCAACCTCCCATAAGGAAGGCTTGTGGTTTGCACATTATGTTAAGATAGGACTCATGACTACGCCACAGCACTACCCAGACAGACCAGAACAAAAGGAGTGCAGGAAAGTCGCCAAGGCAGAGCTTGATGCTTACGAATTTCACTACCTGACTGGTCACCTCAACTCTGATCCCCTGAGTTACTAGGGCATGCAGCAAGACAAGCTGTCATCCCCATCTGCTGTTGCTCTGAAGTACATGGCAAGCCCCCCGACAAGCGTGTATTCCGAAAGAGCATTCAGCGCAGCCGGGACCATTGTGACCAACCTAAGGACCCAGCTTACACCAAAAAATGCCAGCATGCTCTGCTTCATTCGCATGAACAGATATTTGGCCAGGAAAGACTGCCATTGAGCCCAGTGTCAGCGATTTGCCAAAAGCTGCACAGCAGTGCATGGTGCCAGAAGAAGGGGAGCCCTTTCTTCAGTGAATTGCGTTTACGGATAACTGAAGGGCACCTCACCCCGCTGAAACACAAAAACGTGTAGAGATTTACGAACATTTTGTTTTGTTTGGTTCCAGTTCATTCTATCTACAAAGAAAAAAAGAGGCAGTGTATTCGTCGGCGATTATTTATTTTCAGGGCTGGAACATTTCAACTAAAAAAATAGTTGTTGCTTGCTTAAATTACTACATAAAATCGTCCTTAAGTGTTAATAGGTTGCACTGGTTTCGTTTCTCTTTGTTTTCAGAACGGGCATTTTGTGTGGCAGCGTTATGTATCGAGTTAATAAAAAGGTTAATATATCAAGAATATTATTTCTCTACACAATATCCTAAAGCCACGAGCGGGGCGCCTGCTCACAAATATGCCGTCGGAACTGCAACGAGGAGGCAGTTAAGTTTACTTCGCTTCCAGTATAGACGGGGCACTAGAGTTGCAAACACGCCCATCGTACGAATGCGTATAAAAATGCTTGGCACAACACAAACCCTCGTTTTTCTCTTTTGTTGCTTTTTGCTTCTATGAATACAACACATTAAGCTTGTGCCCGAGATGACACACTACTACATTTGACCCCCCCCCCCCCCAGCAGTTATGCTGCCAGTCGTGCCCTTCTGTAATTAGTAAGAAAGAAAATTACTCGGTTACTTTTTAAGTTTTAAAAGAATAGATTTAAAGCTGACGTAACTGCCCTTTCGCATAAAATGTTCACTACAAATAGCCCATAGAGAAACAAGTTTTAAGAGAATGCCAGGCAATACTCGCCTAGCATTAAAAAATACTAGGCGATTATTGACCTATTTGAACGAGATAGGTCAATACTCGTAACAACTTGAGGCCAGAGATAAAAGGAAGCGATTACGGACTTTAAAAAAGCATTCTTAAACACAAAAGAGAATGTAAAACATTGTAATTACTAAAGAAGAAGATGAAACAAATCGAATAGATCAGCCTACTGTTCTGGCTGGGCCTCGAGAACAAGCAGTTGTTGCAGCTTAAGCGGCAATAAGGGTGTAAACCCTTATTGGATCCCCATGTGTCTATGGCCTGCTAGCTGTAGCCATATAGAAACTGCAAAATAAAAATTTGTGATTAGTTCGCAACAAGTAGCAATCCCTCACTAAGCCGGATTCAAAATTATGTCTGCGTTTGATTGTGGAAAAATAAGCTTCCATTCCACTGCCACGGATCATTCTGAGCTCGGTAAACTAAATATACCTATCGGCTCGTCTGGCTTCACAGTTCCTGCTTTGCACCTAACTAAAGTATCTGGAATGCTCACCTTTGAGGGAAAACAAACTGGTGCTTACTTGCTTGTAGGCCATGGAAACTGGAAGAAAGATTTGCGATTAGTTGCGTTCACGTAGCAATTACATTGAGTAGCCCCGTAAAGTACACTAAGTCGAAAAGATAAAAAAAATTACATGCGCAGGACATAGATAACCTCTTACGACGTAACTGCCCAAGTAGCACGGGGAGCTCGGCCGAAGGATGGCCATATCCCCATGGCCGAGCCATTTTTCATCGGCCATTGCCCGGCCAAAGAGGTCGGTGCCGACCTCGTTATGGTCCCTCGGCATAAGAAAGGCCCACCTGCCCGGGCTTTGGGAGGGCCGGGCCCCATGGCCGAGCACCCCTGGCTCAGGCATCGGCTGGGCACCAATGGCCGGGCACCGGCAGAAGACTAAGGGCCAAGGGCGGTATTGGGTCGGCCACCGAGCTGGCATGGTGGCATTGGCAGAACACCAGTGGCCGAGGGCGGATTTGGGTCGGCCACCAACCTGAAATCGTGGCACCAGCAGAACACCAGTGGCCGAGGGTGGATTTGGGTCGGCCACCGAGATGATATCGATGGCACTGGCAAAACACCAGTGGCCGAGGGCGGTTTTGGGTCGGCCACCGAGATGATATCGTGGCACCGGCAGAACACCAGTGGCCGAGGGCGGATTTGGGTCGGCCACCGAGACGATATCGATGGCACTGGCAAAACACCAGTGGCCGAGGGCGGATTTGGGTCGGCCACCGAGATGATATCGATGGCACTGGCAAAACACCAGTGGCCGAGGGCGGTTTTGGGTCGGCCACCGAGATGATATCGATGGCACTGGCAAAACACCAGTGGCCGAGGGCGGATTTGGGTCGGCCACCGAGATGATATCGTGGCACTGGCAAAACACCAGTGGCCGAGGGCGGATTTGGGTCGGCCACCTACCTGAAATCCTGGCACCAGTAGGACCCCAATGGCCGATGGCGGCTTTGGGTCGGCCACCGAGATGATATCGTGGCACCGGCAGGACGCCAGTGGCCGAGGGTGGCTTTGGGTCGGCCACCGACCTGGGATCCTGGCACCGGCAGAACACCAGTGGCCGAGGGCGGCTTTGGGTCGGCCACCGACCTGAGATCCTGGCACCAGCAGGACCCCAGTGGCCGATGGCGGCTTTGGGTCGGCCACCGAGATGATATCGTGGCACCGGCAGGACGCCAGTGGCCGAGGGTGGCTTTGGGTCGGCCACCGACCTGGGATCCTGGCACCGACAGAACACCAGTGGCCGAGGGCGGCTTTGAATCGGCCACCGACCTGGGATCCTGGCACCGGCAGAACACCAGTGGGCAAGGGCGGCTTTGGGTCGGCCACCGACCTGGGATCCTGGCACCGGCAGAACACCAGTGGGCAAGGGCGGCTTTGGGTCGGCCACCGACCTGGGATCCTGGCACCGGCAGAACACCAGTGGACGAGGGCAGCAACTGGGTCGGCCACCGACCTGGGATCCTGGCACCGGCAGAACACCAGTGACCGAGGCCGGCTTCAGGTCGGCCACCGAGATGATATAGTGGCACCAGCAGAACACCAGTGGCCGAGGCAGCTTTGGGTCAGCCACTGAGATGATATAGTGGCACTGGCAGAACACCAGTGGCCTATGGCAGCTTTGGGACAACCACCGACCTGCGATCGTGGCGCCTGCAGAACACCAGTGGCCAAGGGCGGCTTTGGGTCGGCCACCGAGATGAAATCGTGGCACCGGCAGAACACCAGCGGCCGGGGCAGCTTTGGGTCGGCCACCGAGATGATATAGTGGCACCAGCAGAACACCATGTGGCCGGGGCAGCTTTGGGTCGGCCACCGAGATGATATAAGGGCACCGACAGAACACCAGTGGCCTAGGGCGGCTTTGGGACAACCACCGACCTGCGATCGTGGCACCTGTAGAACACCAGTGGTCGAGGGCGGCTTTGGGGCAACCACTTACCTGAGATCGTGGCACCTGCAGAACACCAGTGGCCGAGGCGGCTTTTGGTCGGCCACCTACCCGAGATCGTGGCACCGGCAGAACACCAGCGGCCACTTTGGGTCGGCCACCGAGATGATATAGTGGCACCAGCAGAACACCAGTGGCCGAGGCAGCTTCGGGTCGGCCACCGAGATGACATGGTGGCACCAGCAGAACACCAGTGGCCGAGGGCAGCTTTGGGACAACCACCGACCTGCAATCGTGGCACCTGCAGAACACCAGTGGCCGAGGGAAGCTTTGGGACAACCACCTACCCGAGATCGTGGCACCTGCAGAACACCAGCGGCCGAGAGCGGCTTTGGGTCGGCCACTTACCCGAGATCGTGGCACGGGCAGAACGCCAGCGGCCGGGGCAGCTTTGGGTCGGCCACCGAGATGATATAGTGGCACCGGCAGAACACCAGTGGCCAAGGGCGGCACAAGGCCGATCGTTGAGCTGGTATTGTGCCATCGGCAGAGCAGCAGTGGTCGAGTGTGGCACCATGTCGGTCGTTGGGCTGGTATAGTGCCATTGGCAGGGCGCCATGCAGTGGCTGACGGGTGGCACTGGTTGGCTGCTGATCTGGCGTTCGCATTGGCAGATGTTTGGCGAAAGTGGTTGGACCAATGCCTGCCATTACCCTCACAAAAATATGTATGGACACTCCTAGGACGTTCTATAGAGCAGCATCCATAGGCAGAACATAAGGCATAGGCAGACCACAACTGCTGTTGCCTTCGTGAAGTCGTCCAATGCAGGGGGTATTCGCAACTTTCAGCGATGGTGGTACCGCGGTGAGAGAATCGTGCTTCTTAGCTCCTGAATGATTGGCCTCCTAATAAAAGGGCTTGCTTACACCTTCCTCTGATACTGCTCGTATATAGAAAAACCAGAATTACTTACGCGTCGCAGACCCAGCCTAGTACCGCTGTTCTACGACGAGCATCCAGATGACCACCATTTTGATAGGCACCAGTGTGCCCCCTATGGGTCGTGAAAGTTGGAAATATCTGCGGGGGCCGCAGAGACCCACATTAGCCTACCTGCCACTGAGAAATTAAAGGAATTATTCCGGTACATACTGAACACTTCCATCTCCACAATGAATATGCTGCCGAGTTTGGACAGGCCTCCAGATATCAATGTAAAAAATTGATCCTTGGCGCTCAATTAACAACTCTTTAACTCTGACACCTTGCTATACGTAAAGAAAACGTCTACCCGGCATTACTTTATTAACGTACCAATATATAGCTCACACCATAGAGAGGCAATAGGATGTCCATAGACTCACCAGGACCATAGCACAGAAACGGGAAGGAATGAAAAACGTTTTGTTTGGCGGAGATCCCTATAGCATTGTTGTGGCTGTTCTATGGTAAACCAGCGGTACATAAATGGTCCAAGAACTGTCTACAGGAATCCGTAGGATGAACAAAGGGGTAATAGAACGGCAAAAGTATAGACCAGGGGTGGCCAAACCGCGGCTCGCGAACCGCACGCGGCTCTTTGCTGGTCCAAAAACGGCTCGCGGATCCCTCGTATAGGGACCCCCCCCTTCCCCCCGCCCCCCCTTCCCGCATTTCCCCAGGAAAAAAAGAAGGGAATTCAGGCAGAATGAAGTACGGCTCGCGGTTTGGCAGCCTTGTACCTCCATACGTACTGCCGTACAGCCTTGTGCACTCATACGTACAGTCAGACTCTAAACAAAAATTCAACTTGGCCGCCTCCTCCTCCCCCTCCTCCTCCTCCTCCTCCCCCCTCCCTCCCCCCCCCCCCCCCCCGTGGCTCTTAGAAGTTTCGTGGTTTCGTTTGCGGCTCTTAGGCCTGGTCGGCCTGGCCACCTCTGGTATAGACAAAGGACGTCCACACATATTTTCGTAAAGGTAGGGCCACTAAATAAGCTACATTTAGAAAATCGACAGTCCATGGTCCAATTGTCTCATGAGTGCCACCACCTCGTTGCCTAATGCAGAGCAGACGCAATTGTCTGTAGTTATGGTTCGAAAAGTCTGAAATCCCAAGTTTTACATAGTGTGGCAGAAAGCTTAGGTGATAACACTTTGCTGTCACAAACTGTTTAAACGTTTCCAGATGATAGGAAAATATATGTCCAGTGATTTCAGATAAGGCTTCAGATAAATGACAACAATGATGTTAAACACGTTGACTAAACCAGTGGTGGAACTGCTGCGCCATTTGGGCCAAACTGCGCCAGAACAAATAACCTGCTACATGCTGCTACAAAGGCTGTATTTGGGCACAATTTGCACCATGCCTGCGCCAAGAGGGGGCTGTCCTTGAAAAGGAAACAAAGTGTGGCACGTGACATTGGTTTAATTTTATGTTAAATGTGTTGTTTACTCGCCTTCTCAATGTAGGCCTTGGGTTGCCAAAGGCATGGTAGCGCTTTTAAGACGAGGACAAAAGAAAGACAAGACAGAGAGCGCTCGTGTCTGTCTTGTCTTTCTTTCGTCGTCTAAAAAGCGCTACCATGCCTTTGGCAATCCAAGACCAATACCAACTAGCCCAGCATTCAGCACTGATAAGTCTCAATGTAGGCATTGGACTTTCTCAGGCCGCAGTCTATAAATATAGCTAGAATAAATTTAATGGAGGTCATAGGTGGACAATTAGAATCCTGGGAACAACCTTTGCGCGTTCAGCTGAAATTTTCGTTTGAGCATGGTGTAACAGTAGTGAAAGGCATGGAGAAAGGCACAGCAACTACTCATTATTTGAGTAACAAAGTACCGTCTGCTTTGTTGCTTTTTTTCTGTTAAAGCACTGCGTGTGAAGAGCAGGGTGCCGCAAATATTCAGATTTCTAAATAGTAGTTTAAAACAATATCGTATTTGGTATTCGTTTAAAAATCGGCTGCAATGTTCGTACTTTTCGAAGTGTCCAACGCGGCAAGTTAGCCCCCTTGAGCGCGCCTCTCCTCAAACACCAGTGCACTGCGGACAAGCAATGCCCACAGAGCTATCACCGCGATCTCGGGACTCGCTTTGCCGCAGCGCAGTCGCGCGCTTAGGCGAAAAACACTTTCAAAGCGGTATGGTGCACGCACGCGCCTGGTGTATTGAAAAAACTAAAGAGGAAACATTGGGATTGTCAATATTTACATTGTAGTAAAATCTTCAAAATTTAACTGTGACTATTATGCAAGAGTATACGTTAGGCAGCGATGTTCTAACAACTTGTGTTCGTTATTTGTGCTCTTTTTCTTCTTCTGAATCAGAAATTGAAGAAAATATTTGCCATATAGCGAGAATATTTATAAATCCCCTCAATTAGGTATGGGTGGGCCCATTTATAGGTTTAATTTTATGTAAAATCTGTCGTTTACTTACCGTCTCAATGTAGGGATTGGACTGAGGCCGTAGTCTATAAATATAGCTAGATTAAATTTAACGGAGCTCATAGGTTGGCATTTAGAATCATGGGAACAACCTTTGAGAGCTCAGCTGAATTTTCTTTTAGGCATTGTGTAACAACAGTGAAAGGCGTAGAAAAAGGTGAAGCAACTTTTCAATATTCGATAAAAAAAATATTTGCTCAAAACCACTATACACTTTGAATCTGCTTCAAGCCGAATTATTTGCACATGCCTAACTACTACACAGCAGAGAGCAGCGTGAGACATAATTAACAAAAAAGTGTCCGTTTGATGTCAAACTCATGACAATTACGTCACCGTGATACAAACCCCCTACAAAGCAGCCAAAAAACATCTTTTTTACGTCAAACACGAACCGAAGACTCCGTTGTTATTCCTAATAGGTAAATTGAGACATCTGCAAAATTACCTGCACATGAATGTTCAATAAATAAAAAAAAAATGACCGCCTCTCCGCGTGGTGAATGATGTTGATTGGGGCGAAGCTCGGGTGGTGCTGATGATACTGATTTTGGTCATAGGTAGTGCTGATGGTGCCGTTTTCATTCCTTTCAGTAGGAGAATGTGTAATTTTCTTCTTTTTTTTAAGAAGACAGATGGGATGGCATCTCAGAACCCTCATCTCTTTTTTTTCTTCTTTTTCTTGATACTGATTTTGGTCATAGGTAGTGCTGATGGTGCCACTTTCATTCATGTAAGTAGGAGATTATGTGGTTTTCTTAAGACAGATGGGATGGCATCTCAGAACCCCCCTACTCTTTTTCTTCTTTTTCTGTTTTCATAATTTGTTTTTCCAATTTTTTTCAATTTTTTTTTGCCCTACAGGAGCACCAGAGCTCACGAGCACGAGCACCCGACGCCGAACGGCGGACGGACATACGGACATGGCTAGCCCCTAAAAAGCTTCGCCCCTAATATCTCTAGCGGCCAAACCCTCTGCAGGTATGACACTTTAAATAGTCTCCCAACACCCCAGCAACTGCAGTTATTTTCCACGGGCTAACTAACTCGCAAAGAGATTGTATAAAATTTTCTGACATGAAAGCTCCAAATTGTCTGCTCCAAGAGTGGGAACCTCTGCTCCAAAACCTATTGTTCCCTGCTACAAGAGCTGCTCGAAATTGCCACTTGTCAGTTCCACTACTTAACGGTCATTACTCTAAATCACAACTTATTTAGTAGTTTTCGTTGTTATGATCCTTTGTCTGAAAGGTTGCAGGTTGCCCACTGGTCTATTTGATTTTTAGCCATGCAGTTCTTATCTGTTTTCAACCATGTTGGTTATGCCAATGGCATCCTCCGTTGGCAGTGACTGCAGAAACACATCATGATCCAGAGCAGCAGCAAACTATGCTGCAAGTTTATTTGAAGTGAAAAAAAAAAAAAAAAAAAAATGTGGGTGAGCAAACGATTCTTGCTGACAAATACACCATAAACAGGAAGCTTACCGTGTTTGCCCGATTCTAACGCGTCCCCAATTCTAACGTGCAGTTAGAGTTAGCCTCAAAATAATCAAAAAGAAAATTGCTGCCGATTCTACTGTGGAGGTAAAATAACAAAGATTGACCACATAGTTCACAGGTGAAATGTTATGAAACGTACGCCAACACCAAAAATAAATGTTGTGCACTAGTCGTTGAAAGAGTCCCACGATGCTTCTTCGCTATCCACAAAGGTAATACTAGATTTCTAAAGCATTTTGAGTGCCGTGCTTCTTGCGCATGTACGAGTGCGGGGCCGTCGCTTCTGCCAGGGTCGTCCTTCAAACAACATTAGTGAGCTCGTTGGGTGGCTGGGATTGCGAGGCCACGCAGTGCTGCTCCGTCGTTACCTTGTTCTGCCAGCGTGATGGCCTTTCGTTTACATAAAACCTCAGTGAATTTTTTTCTTCCCCATTTTAAGATGACAGACACGAGTCTAGATGCGAGAGAATGTGCGTGACACATATACCGAAATGGTGAACGTAAACAAACGGTCACGATGGCAATGGGGCTAGCCACCTTATGCCGAGCATCGAGTTTTTCTTGAATTTCGCTTTTTGGTTTCGAATGTAAAGGCCCGTTCACACTCTTGCGACCTCTTAAACCTGGGTTCCTTAAAACTTGTTAAACCAGAAAACACACTGGCGCCATCAATTGGGAAGCAGTGTAAACTCGGCGGTCCGGCATATTTTTTTTTATTTCTCGAGAATTATCCTTTCTTTCTTGGCTCGAAAAACTTTTGACAATGTTATGAACGAGCCTTTCTATAGGTATTACGCACATTTGACCTCGAAAATCCCGCAAAACCTTCGCTCTTGTGAAATGCAGTTCCAGGGTCACCGCATAGATGGCGCCACAATGTCAGTATGTTCCCTCATTCTAAAAACATTTAAGAAGTTGTAAGAGATCTCGTGTCTCTCAGTCGTACTCGGTCGCAAGAGTGTGAACGGGCCTTAATGCACATGTAGTTTTGGGCACAGATTTTGGCGAAAAAAAAAAGTGTTTGTTGGAATGGTGCAAACACGGTAAGCACGTATAGACAAAGAACAGATACTACATAACACTCAAAACGACACTATTCTATTTTTGTCCAAGACTGTGCCAGGGGCACTCGAACGAAAAGAGTAAACAAGGAGTAAACAAGGTGAAGGGAGAATCTGAAGAGCCAGTGGAAATAAGAATAGGGATAAAGAACAGAGGCAGGCCAAGGTCAATTAGGGTCAGAAGAAAGCTGCATGGCCTTGAATAACACAAGCAAGGGAGCAGACACATTATTCTCAAAACGTATGTCACGAAAGACCACAAATTTCATATCTGTCACTATTCTTGTGCCTCCCCAGGGTCCTGGTTGCTGGAAATCGAAAGGAGCAGTCTTTCTAAATTTGGGCATTTACCGAGAATGCGATGGTAAGGGACATGAAATTTTCATATCTCTCGTGACAATGGTTTCCGAAAATAATGTGTCTGCTTCTTCGCATGCATTGTCCAAGGTAAGGCAGCTTTCCTCCGACCCTAGCTGACCTACCGTGATATCCCAAGAGGTGCCCACCCCCGAAAGATAACCCACCCCTATATTTGGCACAATTCGGTATTTGTTTTTTCAAAAACTCCAAAAGACAGCCCATTTCTAGCCATCAAGATAACCCCCTCCCCCCCCCCCCCCCCCCCCCCCCCCCCCCCCCGCCAATGGTGACCTCGGCAGAGGTGTAACTTAGCCACGGCGGGAGATAAGCGAACACTGCTGACTGGGAAGGACAGTCCTCTCTTGTTCATCGCCACTCCCTTCGATTAAAAGTTTTGCAGGTCACGAAATCTAAAACTGTCATTTTGTCAACATTTTTGTATCGCACAGCGAGAGTAGCCCACTCCTTATTTTCACCCAATTTGCTTTTAATTTAAGGTGGGCTATCTCTGGGGATATTATGATAGTTCTGTCTGAGGGACCCCTCTGTTCTTTATCCTCTTTCCTTTCTCTGCTGATTCATCAGATTCTCTTAAATGGATGCTTGGGCAAGTTGGGTATTCATCATGTAGGAAATAGCGCCAAATTAAACTCACCCACACTGAAAATACTCGCACACCAGATAAAATATCCCTCGCGTCGCAGAAACTTACAACTCAGAATCTATTTTCGTCTTCTTCCTTTTTCTTTTACCCGCGTTGAAGTTGATTATATCTCACTTTGTTGTCATCTGTACGAACCAAATGGCAATGTCTATCACACATATAACCCTCAAGTGTCAAGATATAACTCTCTTGTAGTAAGCATTATAGACGGACTACTAACACAAGTATCCCTGATTTTCGTGACGTTAGCTGCCTCAATGATCTCATGTGTTAATAGTTGTCTCCAATTACGGTGCTATTTTTGAAGTCCGCAGTGCACCCACAGCTACGACAGTGAATGCATAAAAGTGCGGAGTTTGCTATTCGGGTGTTGTTGTTATGTTCTTTTAATCTGTCATTTCCACATCTTCGAGTTTGTCCTATGTTACTGTCTGCCGCATGAGAGGGGAAAGGAATAGATCACTCCTTCTGAGGAAGGGATGTATGGGGTTCTATGCTTTTTAGTGCAGCCTATGATAGTTTTTTGTAAGCTGTTAATTTTTTTTACATAAACCTGAGAGTTTGATGGGGGTGGAAAAGACTGCATTGGATGTTTGTACAATTCCCAATCTTCTCAAGGTTATGAGAAATTTTATGAATGTAGGGGATGACTATTGGTCTTTGGTTAGTGTATCTGTCGCATGACTTGCAAGAAGTGGTTTCACCTTTCTTAATCTGTTTGAGGAGAGTTTCGGTGACTGAAGTTAATAGATGTGAAGTATATCCCGCACCTAGTATCCAAGATACTTGTCCTGCAAAGCTTGTAAGGCCTGAATGTGAGCAGGACTTGAAAATAGATTTTTTTAAGCACTGATGGAATGCACCGAATTAAAATTGAGGAGCGGTTTTTTCCCTCTCGGCTCATACGACCAACAGGCATGACGGGGCTGAAGAGTCAATCTTAGGTCCAGAAATCTTAAGAATCCTTGCTCTGAAAGCTCGTGTGTAATCTTCTTAAGATTTCTGGACCTAAGATTGACTCTTCAGCCCCGTCATGCCTGTTGGTCGTATGAGCCGAGAGGGAAAAAACCGCTCCTCAATTTTAATTCGATGCATTCCATCAGTGCTTAAAAAAATCTATTTTCAAGTCCTGCTCACATTCAGGCCTTACAAGCTTTGCAGGACAAGTATCTTGGATACTAGGTGCGGGATATACTTCACATCTATTAACTTCAGTCACCGAAACTCTCCTCAAACAGATTAAGAAAGGTGAAACCACTTCTTGCAAGTCATGCGACAGATACACTAACCAAAGACCAATAGTCATCCCCTACATTCATAAAATTTCTCATAACCTTGAGAAGATTGGGAATTGTACAAACATCCAATGCAGTCTTTTCCACCCCCATCAAACTCTCAGGTTTATGTAAAAAAAATTAACAGCTTACAAAAAACTATCATAGGCTGCACTAAAAAGCATAGAACCCCATACATCCCTTCCTCAGAAGGAGTGATCTATTCCTTTCCCCTCTCATGCGGCAGACAGTAACATAGGACAAACTCGAAGATGTGGAAATGACAGATTAAAAGAACATAACAACACCCGAATAGCAAACTCCGCACTTTTATGCATTCACTGTCGTAGCTGTGGGTGCACTGCGGACTTCAAAAATAGCACCGTAATTGGAGACAACTATTAACACATGAGATCATTGAGGCAGCTAACGTCACGAAAATCAGGGATACTTGTGTTAGTAGTCCGTCTATAATGCTTACTACAAGAGAGTTATATCTTGACACTCGAGGGTTATATGTGTGATAGACATTGCCATTTGGTTCGTACAGATGACAACAAAGTGAGATATAATCAACTTCAACGCGGGTAAAAGAAAAAGGAAGAAGACGAAAATAGATTCTGAGTTGTAAGTTTCTGCGACGTGAGGGATATTTTATCTGGTGTGCGAGTATTTTCAGTGTGGGTGAGTTTAATTTGGTGCTATTTCCTACACCACTTCAGATTCGCCTTTTATCTGTTTCACTATTTTGAGCCAGTTGTACACAGTTGGACGAAATTAAAATATAGTCACTTTGAGAGTCTTCGTTGTCTGTTCCTTGCCTCTACGTGTTTGCTTTCTATTTAGGGTGTAATTTTTACTCTTGCGGCTCACCCGCAGCACGCCGCTTGCTGCGCCCGCCGTTTCGATCCGGTGCGGCGACCAGCCACGACTTCATGGTGGTTTCAACAGAAGTCTTCGTAGCCATAGAACATGTTGACCTGACAGCATCTATAAAAAAAAAGGAACATATAACTATTTTTAACATATTTACTATTCAAAAAGCAATAAACATTATAGCCACACTATAAGGAATGTCCTCACTCCTAAGATTTTCAATCTAATGCTGCTCTAGTGCAGAAACCGTGTACAAGTTGCAATACTATCAGTTACATACAGAACAGAAAAGAGGCTGCAGAGACATGTTGGTCATTTAAAGTGCCCTTTTAAGTATGTCCCTTAAGCAAGGTCCAAACCAAGCCTCAAAACAGGAGAAAACGGGTCCCAGAGAAATCCGGAGACAGAGGAGTGACATCAATGTGACGTTTTGCAGCTCCCTCTTTGCGGTCTAGAGTTGAAAATAGCCATCTTTTCCCGGCCCCGGAGAGAACCGCAAAGCGCCACAGAGTCCTGTTGGTCAAGCAGGGGAAGGCGGACCACCCTCCTCGCAAACCTTGAGCGGGGTGGGATGGGGGCGGAGTGTGCTAATTGCTTTTTGGACACTCAACAAAACGTCAAAGGGAGGCTTACCCTAGTGAAAAATGTTATTTTTATAAGTTATTTATTGGTCCAATAAACACATATGATCCAATAAGATCATATAAGAACATATACAAACCGTATAAGAACACACAAGATGTTTCTTATAACTTTAGTTATAAGAACAGTATTTTCACAACTGAAGGAAAAAAGTATTAAAGGGAAGCTACGGAGCTTCTTGGAAAAAATGAGTTAGAAGTGAATTCTAGTGTATTTTTACCCCGTGAACCCGAATACCCAAACCATTTGCTGCGTAAGTATTGTTAAACGCGAGAAAAACGCGAAAGACAGTCGCTGTCCGTGACGTCATCGACGGCTCTTTTGGCTGCCCAAGGCTAGGGAGGCGGGGCTTCAGTCCTATTTTGAAATTGCTCGTATGGCTCTCCGGCGGGTCGCATTGAAATACAATTTTGATATCTGTTAATCTAAAGGCCAAATGAACGCAATTCAAGCGTTTTTTCTCAAATGTAGAAGTGCCCCATCTTCCCTTTAAACAAAATTTATCAACACGCACACCCTGATATCTTGTGCTGCCCAAAAGAATAATCTGAAAATTGCGTTGCAAAAACTAAAGGGTAACCAAAAAAAAAAAAGTTTTTATTAAACAACCTAATTGGGACAAGCATGTCACAAAAATAATTTCCCGCTACAAAAAAAATTGATTTTTTTACAGCAATACTCATTGCGTGAGACCGATCTTAATTTGCGGCTATTTCGTCTGTTTTAAATCGCGTGCAACAAAGTTGTTAAAATATGTCACAGAGTGACGACACTTGGGGAAGTGACCATTTCCCGATCATTATCAAATGGTTCCCCACGGCATATAACCGCCTCCGGAAGCAAGTTCAGGTGACCGATTGGGATAAACTTCGATCATCTCTTAACATCACGGCGCAGAACCCAGAAACAGTTCAGAGAGCCATCAAAGAAGCCATGTTGGAGTGCACCACGACTACCACGGTGCACTGTGATCAACCAACACCTGATCCCCACCTCCTCAGCCTGTGGCAACAGCGACTTGAAGCGGTCACATTGGCCAGCCTTACACTCCGACGACCACCAACTTCAGAACATGTTGTCAGTCCGGCCTTCAGCTTGGTGAGGTCATTCCATAGCGTGAAAAGTCTGCCAGAGAGCCTCAGGGTGCCTCGGGTTACTCAACAAGGCACACCAGTCAAGCCAGCGTTGGCATGTAAGTCGTTTCTCGTGGCGGCGTGCCTTAGCTGCCACGTGGGAAGCCTCTTCCCACGTGGCAGCTAAGGCACGCTGCCACGAGAAACGACTTACACGCCAACGCTGGCTTGACTGGTGTGCCTCGTTGAGTAACCACGTGGGAAGCCTCTTCCCACGTGGCAGCTAAGGCACGCCGCCACGAGAAAAAACTTACACGCCAACGCTGGCTTGACTGGTGTGCCTTGTTGAGTAACCCGAAGCACCCTGAGGCTCTCTGGCGGACTTTTCACGCTATGGAACGACCTCACCAAGCTGAAGGCCGGACTGGCAACATTCAGTTGCGTCTGGGGCTCACCGACGATAAGTTTGCGGCGCGCGCGGCGGATACCTTTTTCCCTCGGCATGCCAGCCCGTCGGTCCCGCGCCCTGTCACGGCTATGCCAGACACTACTGGCATCACTATGCCCCTCACTCTGGCTGAGCTCCACGACGCCATCCAGAGTCCTAGTCGCCGCTCCAAAACATGACGGTCTCCCGTACGAGGTGTACAAGAACCTCGAGGGAGAAGCAGTCACAGACCTGCTAGCTATGATCAATAAGATCTGGGAAGCCGGCGAGCTCCCCACATCATGGAAACACTCGATTGTAGTGCCAATTCCCAAACCGGGCAAGGCACCGACCGGCCTCACAGCTCTGCGGCCTATATCACTGACTCCCACCATCTGCAAAATCTATGAGTGGATGATGGCTAAACGTATCTCTTGGTGGCTGGAGGCCCACTGTCTCTATCATTCCAACCAAATTGGATTCCGGCAACATCTTGGAACGGAAGATGGGCTCGACCGCCTTGCAAAGGAAGTCCTACATCTGTCACCCTATGGCCACTTGGTTTGCACACTTGTAGCTACTGACATAACAAAGGAATATGACAATATCGCTCACGCCCCACTGTTGGAGGCAATGGTGGTTCTCGGCCTCCCACCTCGTGTCATAAATGCTGTCCACGCCTTCATTATCGACAGAACTTTCGCCGTACGCCTATCATATGGCGAGTCGCCAAATTTCCCATCAAACTGTGGCGTGCCCCAAGGCTCAGTACTTGCATCACTCCTATTTAACATTGCATTCCTTCCCCTGGCCTGGGCTTTCGCTGATATACAACACCTTCATTTTTTATTATACGCTGATGATGTCACAATGTGGTCAGTTCCCCCATCCCTAGAGGTGCAACAAAATGCCTTACAGGACGGGCTGAATAAACTAGACTGCCATACAAAGACCTTTGGCCTAACGGTGTTTCCCGAGAAATCGCAATTCCTTCATGTGTGCAACAACGCTGCCCGGAAGAAACTGCCATTGACTCCCATACCCCTCAGAATAGGGTCGACACAGCTTGCGATGGTTACACAAACCAAGATCTTGGGACTCCTCATCCACCAGTCCGGCTCAGCCAAGCAGTGGCTTCAAGCGGCACGCAAGACGGCGGCGTCTACAACACACCTCACCCGTCGCATCTTTAAAAGATGAGACGAAGTGGGTACTGAGGTAGCCAAACGCCTAGTTAAGTCCGTCTCTCTACTTCGCTTGATATACCAAACTCAGTTCCAGCGTCTCACTGCATATCAGTGGAAGACTATCGAAATCGTCATTAGAGACGCCATTCGCGGGATTACTGGTCTCCCTCGGCATACACCTACCTGGCACCTTTACGAGTATGCACAACTAAACTCTAATGAACATATATTAGCACTGAACGCAGAGAAGCTCGCAATTTGAAGCATACCACCACTCCTATGTATGAGGAACCTCCCCGCTGTTTTCCGTACGTTGGGGCTCCCCCGCTGCCATGGTACTACACTACGATTATTACCAACAAGCCTGCTACCGTCCGCACACGCCCGCTCGGACGAGTTGTGTTAGATCTCTACGCCGTCGGAGCAACGTACCGACATGGCATCGCTACCACAGTCCATTGACCATCTCAGCCTTCCATTGACACATTGGTGTTCTATGCCAAACCATAGCCTCCTTTATACTGAAAATGCCTGCCCAATGGTTTCTTCGTCGTCGTCGTGCTTACTTCACAGATTTGCTACTAGGGGTGCCAAAACCCCATACAGAAATGCAGACGACGCTTGTTCGCTGCCTGCGGCTACAGTTCACTGCAGCTAGCGTAAGCTACGTTATCCGTTAAGCTACATGATAATGTAAGTTTCCTATGTTAAGTTACGCTGTAACGTGACCTTGCGTGATCAAATAGGTCACTTGATCACGTAATTTTTTTTTGTGACACGAGTAACTGCTTTCGGTCGTCGTTCGGCCGGCAGATAGAGCGCTTAGCGATTGCCGGCGTAGCTCAATAGCACGAGGCTGTCTGCGGCTCGTGGCACGCACACCGCGACGCCACACGTACACGCGCGGTCATTTCATTTCATTTATTGATCGTGGGCACATCAGCACCTTGTACTTAGTCCTGACACCTTGTGCTGCATTCTAACTCGCATGATACCTTACTGTTGTGTGCCTATGTGCAACTCGGACTCGCGAGTTGCACTTCCTATTGGTCATTAAGCAGGCTTTTATGGCTCCTTGTAATTCCCTCCTTGGGCACCAGGACAGGGGAGGACTATACTATCCATCAGAGAAGCTAGCGAGGGTGTTGTGTGCGCTGGAAGAACTTCGTAGAGATTTTACAGAAAAAACGAAATATGCTGAAAAAGCCGTTGCATGCAGCTGGTGATACTGCGGTGGATACACTTATACACCATGGCGCTCTAAAATACGCAAAGGTAGAGAAAGATGTCAATCATTATAAAGATTTCCTGCAACTAGGTATTAGGTATTTCAGGTCAATTTTTACAAACTACTCGGCATCCCTGACTGACGAGCATGACCCCAAGAAGATCTTCGCCAGCAAGCCACTATGTACGAAGTCGTTAAAACTCTAGAACTGCATACGTGAAAAACAGTGCGGACCACAAGAGACCGGTCAAAAACATCAAGGGGCTGTGCGCTTAAAAAACAAATTGAAAATGTATATCAAGATCCCCGGTCAGAGTGCTGCCGACGGGTGCGCAGGTTTTCGGTCAGCGGGGACGCGTTCGCGGTCCTGAGAAAAACCACTTGACTGCCGCATGTAGTCCACGGGCCGTGTGTTTTGCGGCTCTGCTCCAGTAGCAATAAAACACTAAGTGGTCGCTGTATCAACGTTTTGGAAGTCCGCCAGCCTGTCTGTCTCCTTTTTAATTGGCATTGACTATTTCTGTTGTCGATATGACAACCACCAGAGGTCTGGTAACATTTCAGCATAGAAACAAAACCAAGACGTGAAAGCTAAAAGGAAAGTATAAGACTTCTTTTATATATGAAATTTATACTGACGGTGCCCTGCGCCTGCTATGTAGCATGGGTTACGAATGTATTCAATTCACAAATGGCATCACAGTGGACTGGCAGCAGGAAGCGAAGAGTCGTGTGCATTTTTTGTATGGGGTTTTGGCGCCTCTAGTAGCAAATATGTGAAGCAGGTGCAACGACGACGAAACATGGGGAAGCCAACCACTGGGCAGGCATTATCAGTATAAAGGAGGCTATGGCCAAACAGTTGAACAATCCCCTCATCGCGGAGTTATATGGTATTCGGGACGCCATACAAGCACTAACGCGGATGCCCAATGTCACTCGGGTGCGTGTTCACACGGATTGTGCCTCTGACATCCGACACCTCAACTCAACGCAATCTCTGCTACATATCTGCCATGACATTCATGCCTTGCATTGTACATCTGGTAAAGAAGTACGGGATTTCTCGACCACTGGCCATCTGCACTGTACTCACCAGGACGAAACACACCAGGTCGCTCGAGCCCTGATTGAACGTCCCCCCTCCCCTTAATCCCGCCCCATACTGGAAGAGCCGGAGGCCTCACTCGTCGTGGGCAAGGCCCGCATAAGGGTCGCTACGCGTGCGCTCCTTCCCGCGTCCCCACATCCCCTCCCGGCAGGCCTGCCCCGGCGGGAGGAGGTCCTCCTCGCAAAGATCCGGACGCAAAGATCCGGACCCCAGCAGTCTTGGCCTCCTGGGGCTGAGGCCCCAATGATTCCAGCCTGGTGTGCCCCTACTGCTCTGCCAGGCCGTCCGCAGTTGGCCTCCGACACATTCTCTGGAATTGCCCAAATCTTCAGCACCGCCTCCTACCCCTGACTCAGGCACGAGACCTCAACCTGGCCTCCCCTGAGGACTACTACAAATAGACCAGAGTGAATGCGCAAGCCGGAGCCCTTTTGGGCTTTATACGGGATGCACAAATAGCGCACCTAATCTAAACTATCAAGCTATGCTTGTTGCACGAATAAATACAAAAAAAAAAACTGTTGTGATATGTTTTCATTTCCTTTTGAGCAGCATTTTTTTATGTTTAAAGAATAACCCATGTGATGAGAGTTATTATTAGGGGCGAAGCTCCTTAGGGTCTAGCCTTGTCCGTGCAGCGTCCGTGCTCACATCGATCTTGCTGGTGTTCGTGTTTGTGATCGCGCTCATGAGCTCACATGCTTCTGTAAAGCAAAAAAAAAAAAAAAGACGAAAAAAAAATGTTTGCACAGTCTACACGATTCGAACCTGTGCAGGGAGACCCCAGTGGATTTCTAGTCCATCGCCTTAACCACTCGGCCACGACTGCAGGACGAGTGGGGGCTTTGAGATGTGGTAGTAACTCAAGAGCTGGGGTTTCTGTCATGAATAAAACGTTGCATGTAGCCGCTCAACGTCTATACAGGAGAGGGCGCTGTGGTCAAATGCTCAAATGCGTATATAACCACATTCCATACCACACATTCTCTTTCTGAGGTGGATGAAAACGAACGAAAGGCTTGGCATGCTGCGGCTCATTGCCTACGCAGACCACCAGAGCTTCGTCCCAATCAACATCATTCACCACATGGAGATGTGGTCATTTTTTTATTCTTTACGAAGGCTGTGTTCCAAAATTTACTCGATCCAACTCCGGAGTAAAAGTTTCGTACCGTGGCGTTCCAAAACTTACTCGAGCTTACTCGATGACGTCAGAACTCGCGTTCCAGAAGCGGGTTGTTCACTCCGGAGTAATTACTCGCGCTACCCTCCTCGATCGGGGGGTAAAGTCGGATCAAATCGAGTAAATACGTCACGTGATCTGTTCGTCGTCTGCTTTCTGCGCCGGCAGCCGTCAAAGCTCGCTTGCTACGTTGGTTTTGGTGGCGGACGTTCGAAATGACAAAGAATTAGGTGCAGCATGTGTGGTTATTGCGATTTGCTGTTGTCAACGCAGGAATTGACTGCATTACATCCAGACCGTCCACCTTCCCCGGGAATGTGTACTTGTTATTATCTGAGTGCGAGCGTAAACAGGAGCTTCTCCGCATCCTCGTCCTCGGCGTTGGGGGATGCCGTAATCTCACGTTCAAGGCCGAAAATGTACGAACTCGTTATATGATAATGTAATATTTTTGTTTCCTCCAGAGTGTGTGTAATGAGAGGATAACGTTTGTAAAGCAGTGAAGGCTTCGAAAATTTCACTGTAATCACATTCGCGTCAAAGCGAACGTGAGTTTCATAATCTGGAGAAAGCACCCTCGCGCTGGACCGCTACACCGTGTGGAATATATTTATGCAAAACATAATCGGTGCAAATTACAATGCGTTTAGGGCACCGTGACTAGAATTGCAGCGATCGCGCTGATTAATAAAAACACATTTTTTTATATCTAGCTGTAAGGAGTAAGTAATTTTGAGCTCAATATACAGCTCAAAACGAAGGTGAGTAAAAGGAGCTGGTGGATCCACCTCAAAATACACCGCGTCGTCATTAACATTACCGTTCTTCGATTGCTTTCTCCATGATCAAAAGGATCGTCTGCTATTTTCTGCCATCGCTGCTGCGTTTTCTTTTTGCCGTCGCCCAAGACGAAGCCAATCCGCGTAGTATCCAGGTGATTATCCTGGCCGTTCCAAAATCGAGTCGCGGATCGTTTACTCGCGATGTCACGTGGTACTACCCGCTGACGTAGGAGGCAGGTTACTCGGGTAAGATTTGGAACATAGCCAAAAGGTTTGCAAGACGGGCGCTGTCGTTTGGGTTCATACCATGGCAAAAAAAAAGCTGAGTCATTTTTTCTATGGTTGACGCCGTCTCTGCTCCCACCTGTCTCGCCTACCTCGACTAGTCGTTTTGCCAAAGTGATCAGTGTTTGCTGTTGACCCAGGTGCTTGAGCGAGACTTCCGGAAGTGAAGTCGTGTGTTTTTAGCAGCTGTCGCAGGTGTTAGTGATAGGAAGTGATGCGAGGTTTTGGCTTTCATAGCAGTTTGGTATTTTCGTTTTCCTGGGGTGTTCTCTTTGCTTTCTTAGTGTGCTTTTCTTTATTTTTGCTTGCACGTGAAAATCTCGATTTTTTGGAGATGTGCTGTGTAATGTTCTGCCAGATTAGTTATCGCAACAACGATCAGCAGGTGTCGTCCAAGCACGCCAAAGGCTTGGGAGGCTCAGGCAATGCGCCATCATCATTGCTGCGAGCCGTCCTCCGCGGTGTATCTTCATATGGCAGAAGACCCAGTTGCTAGCAGCGGCCAAGAAGCTGACGCATTCATTCAGGGTCCAGTTTGTGCGCAGTTTACACAGAAGACAGAAGCTCCAAAAGGCTGTGGTACGCACACAAGATGCACCGAAAGTCGAGACGCTGCGTACGTCGTTCAACTCTACAGCCAGGTCCATCCAAGAGCGAATACAAAAGCGAGGGGCGGGGCATACTTCTCCTCCGCCCCGGGTGAAAGAGCGGGTTTCAAATGTGGAGAGTTTGACTTCAACTAAATTGCTTCCCGTGGCGTAAATATTGCTAAAAAATTAATTTTTCTTTGCGGAAAGTTTGTTTTGTGTCATGCTTCTCGAAATTCAGCTGTCCAAAAAAAAAAACTTTTTTGTCTTTGCAGTTACCCTTTAAGCTAAAATATTTCCACTCACAGTGAAAAGTATGTTTTGTTTGATTGCAACGGTCCATATTTTATTAAAGGTGTCCAAGTCAAAAACATAAAAATCGACTGCAGCAGACCCCAATGCATCAAAGGGAAATAGGCAGCAGTAAATCTTTTTTTGGCTTATTGTTTCCAGTCTATACTTACTCTTATACTAACATGCTCCTACACAAAATTGGGACATTATGTTGTTTTTCTCGACCGTTTGGAGTTGCAGGCTTTTTGCATTGTGTGGCCGTCTTCACAAAAAAAAATGGCTTCCCACAACCCTTTTGCATGACACAGTATGATTTGCAAATAATTATGATAGGTAATTTCCCAACTTTTGACAAGCAATTTTTGCTTGCGATATTTTGCCATCAGAGAAATGGCATACTATCAAGATTCACACGCTTACCAGCAGCCTCCGCGCTTCCCTCCACCCCGTAGTTCGGAAGTGCCATATTTTGCGTAATGAATGTTACAACATTGTGAAATGCAACAGATTTTGAAGAATCTGGTATTTCTTGTGGGTTATTGCAGAGAAGGCGTCGTGGTAATCGAGCTTTCAGTTGCACGTCAAAAGATCCCCAGGTGGTCCAAAGTAATCCCCAGTCCTCCGGTGGGGCGCGCCAGATGCCCGTCGTTGGTTTGGCACGTAAAACCCCCAAATTTGACTTTATATTTCTTGCGGGACGCGGGACACGAGCCCTCAATGCGGCACAGTCCCGGGAGTCACGGGACAGGTGGTCACCCTACTCGAGGCGGTTCAATAAACATACTTGGAACCTTTTTTTTAAGGTGGCAACAATACGATCAGGGGTGTGACATCTGCGTCAATTGTGCCATTTTGATACAAACCCAATTTACTGCGCCTAGTTGTGCCAAAAACGCGAAATTGGTCGAAATTGCGCCACACTGCGCCAAAAGTAATTTAAAAACTAAAAAAAAGTTAGTGGCGGCGCTAGATTTAGCGGGAAACGAGAGCTTGGTTGGCAACACTCAATCTCGTCGTAGTAAAGTACACGGCACGTGTACAGGGTGGCGCAAGCAACCGCCGGATTCAAAGCTTTCAGCTGTAGTACCCTTCTATACCTATGATACGTGCTATTTTCTCCCCTCTTCCTACTACTTTACGCTGTCATTTGTGACTGCATGCTACCGGTGCGCTGTCACGCTGTCTTGCTGTCTGGCCGCGAGAGGTACGCTGCACAGGCTATCAAGATGAGCTAACAAAAATATTCCTTTCGTTTTGAGAGTAAACCTTTTCCTAAAAGTGTCATTGAGCACCTCCATTGTGTAATTGTTCGTTCGAGTCCGTAATCTTCTCGTCAAAATGAATGGCGCCGTTGCTGCGAGTACTTTCGGTTATCACTAGGGTGACCAGACGTCCCGTTTTGCCTGGGACAATCCCGTTTTTGAGGCCCGTTTCTGCCGTCCCGTTTTTTTGTCCCAATAAAGAACCATGTCCCGTTTACGCAGGAGCGCATAGTTTCGAAATTGGCACCAAGCGAATTGAAGCAAAATGAAACTATGCTTACTCGTTACAAGCATATTTTACAAAAATTAGCCGTGGGTGATTTAAAATATTCACGCACAGAGTAATATATAAAACTGTTCTTGCCCACAAACCATATTTCTCTCGCGAAGATGCATGTGTAGAAATATGTTTTTCAGTTACTGGATATAGCACTCATGTGCGGTTGAACTTCTCATATAAGTGCGCTGACTTTTACAACGGAGTCTTGCAGGATAAAGTCCTGCTTAGGAAACTTCAGCCGATGGTAAAATAAGCCCACACCAACTAAGGACCCGAAGCAGGACCTTCCAAATGAGTGCATGCAACGGAACTTTGAATGTGACTGTTCCCTAAGCCGGACTTAGTGCAGTATGGTACCGTTTTGAAATAAGAGCAGTTATTCTATTAAGGGGAGACGCGGGTCCTAAAATAGTCAAAAAACGCAAAATTTCACGTTTTTCAAAATTCACATATTTCGATTAATTGTAGTCTAAGGTACCTGCCTGCAAAGTTTCACTGTCGAATTCAATGTCTAAGCATGCGAAAAATTACGTTTACGATGTCCCCGCATAGCCCTAACACAGCGAGTTTAATGAAAACAAGTGGAACTTCGTGCCCCGCGCGTTTCGCGATCGCTCGTCGGGTCGCAGCCATCTTGGTCTTGTTGAAAAGCCGCTTATTTTCCCCACGTCCCCATGCCATTCGTTATCGCGACAACATCGGGGAACGTCCGCATTCCGCGGGTTTCGAAGGCACCAATTGCGATCGCTCATTGGCCGGCTAGCAAGGTGCCCGTACGTCAGAGCACGCGCGGCGCCTAGCGCCCCTGCTATTGGCCTAAACGCGCCCCTCCGCTCTTTTTCTCCTTTCCTCCTTTCCGTTCCCGCGCTGGCGAGGGGTGCGTCGTCTGCTCCTGGGCCCGTCTCCTTAGGCTTGTCTGCTTTGTTTCCTCCGTGGTCGAGCGCAGGTTTTGGTTCCCGTTTGCGTGCTTGCGTTGAACATTGTTGGTTCGTTTTCCTACAAAGTCGCGCGTGTTTTGTTTTGTTTCGCTTCGAGTTCTCGAGATGCCGGACGACGCTCGGTTGAAATTGAGCACGCGGCAAGCGTTCGGAAGGAAGAGGAAGCGACCGTGGGACAAGAAGCCGAAGCTGTCTGCTGCAAGTGCGCCACCGCGATCGGCACCGCCGGATGCCTTGGATCTTCCGGAAACATCAGCCGGAGACATCGTGACTCCATCCAGCAGCGGCAGTTTGTCGAGCTTTGCGAGCGCGGATCGTGTCGACACCGCATATTACTCCACGGCAGAGCAGGCGCAACGAGTCGCACGATCGGACGAATGCAAGCGTGCGCTATCGGAAAAGTCGGCGACCCAGCGCAAATTCGACCTTCTCGGCGTCACCACAGGAGGCCAGACGCGCGACGCTGGGACACAGTTCATTGTAGTGGACGTGAAAGCTTTCAACGACCTCTTCGCGCAGGCGAAGTGCGGAAGCTGCGGTGCGGGAACCCTGACACTTAGCAAGGCCACGGACAAGGAGTATGGCTTGGCAGTCAAGCTTCTGCTCGTCTGTGCCACATGCGAGTTCGAGAAGAAGCAGTTTTCTTCACCAAGAGTTGCCGGAACGGCGAAGATCACTCCTTTCGAAGTGAACATGAGGGCAACAAAGGGAATTCAGTCAATTGGGAAAGGAGTCACTGCCCTCGCAGACTTCTGTGCGTCCATGAACTGGTCCCACCACGGCCTGCATCACAAGACCTTCCAGGGACACCTGAAGACCCATGTGCAAGCCTGCGAAAAGTCAGCAAGCGCAAGTGAAGCTGCCAGCACAGAAGTTGTCAAGAGACTGTATGCAGACTTCTTGAACCCTGTCGGCAACATCGACGTGATCTTTGACGGATCTTGGATGACGAGAGGACGCAGCTCCCACATTGGTGTGGGCTGCATTGTCGAGCTGTATTCCGGCCTAGTTCTTGACCATGTGGTGTACTCCAACTTTTGCCTAGGGTGTGCCCTGGGACCGGAGCCGGAGGAAGAGAGGTACGGCGACTGGTATGCAGCCCACGAGTGCCAGAGGAACATAGATTGCAATTCAGGTCGGATGGAAGTGGAGGCTGCATTGACCATGTTTCAAAGATCCCTGGCCAAGCACGGACTGAGGTACACCATAGTTCTCTCGGATGGAGATAGCCAAACCTTTCATGCGTTGACCGAGGCAAAAGTCTACGGCTTCGTCGAGGTCGAGAAAAAGGACTGCGTCAATCATGTGCACAAGCGGATGGGGGCTGCGTTGCGCAACCTCCTTGAGAAAAAGAAGGCCCAGGGTGAAGCACTCGGCGGAAAGGGCAGACTGACGCAGGACCGAATCAAGAAGAATCAAAACTACTACAGCTATGCCCTTAGGAGCAACAGTAACAATGTGCCAGGGATGAAGAGGGCAGTGGAAGCCACCCTCTTGCACATGACGTCTACGGACAGTGCCCCAGACCACAGGAAGTGCCCCAACGGAGCTGAATCGTGGTGCAAATTCAACAGAGCCCTGGCAAATGGCGAGTGTCCACCTGCGCACAAGAACCCTCTTCCAGATTGTGTGCGGGCCGCCCTCGAGCCAGTGTTTGCAAGGCTCAGTGATGAAAACCTGCTGGCACGGTGCAGCGAAGGCAAGACACAAAATGCCAGCGAGAGCCTGCATTCGGTCATCTGGACGCAAACCTCGAAGAACGCCAATGCCTCCCTGGACAGCGTCAAGAGGGCTGCTGCCGAAGCTGTTGCCGTCTACAATCAGGGCAGGCGGGCAATGAGCGAGTCCGTTGCTGCGAGCCTGGGCTATGCTGCCGGTGACTGCCTTGTACGCCGCAGCATGGAGAAGGACAATCTGCATTTGCGTAAGGCCAACGCTACCCACCAGAGCAGCAGCAATGCAAAGCAGAGGTTCTCCAGGCAACACCAAACCGGAACAGCTGGGGACTACAGTCCTGGACAGCTGTGAGGGGGCTCCACTTTCAAGTGCTACACGAACAAAGGCCCTTTTCAGGGCCAAACAAAATCTGCTTTCGGAACGTGCAACCCTCGGTGCCTCCTCCCGTTGTCCCTTATAGAGTCTACTCATTCTTTTATAACTTTATTTTACATTGCAGACATTATTTATCAGTTTTATATTATTTTTTAAAGGTTCTTGTGAACGGATTGCAGAATTTTTCATCTGAATTTGTTCAGATAGAACTATGCTCCATATTGCTGAACATTATTGCATGGGATCCCTTACTCAATTTTATGCAATGAGTGTCAAAACTGCAACTGCAATTTTTTCAGCCTCGCATTTTTCGTCTGCATGCCTAGCCTTACGGTTGTTTTCATGACATTATTCTTCAAGGATTTCTATAAACTTTATACCGTTGAATTCAGAAAGAAGTGAACTGCAGGGTGATGGTATTTTTGTATGACAGTATGGGCCCAAAATTTTATTATTAGTGATAGTGTGACCTCGTTAGGCTTTGTAAATAGTGTAGTTGACCTAATTAGAGTATTTTTATACAATGATCTATCTTTACGAAAATATAAATAGCATCATCTTGCACGGCAGGTCTTTAGCTACAAATCCATATCACTTATGCAAAAAAATTCGTATTAGAAAGTTCCTTAATGAGTCGTAAAAAATGACCTAATTAGGCTTCATTATTTTCTTCGTAACTCAAAAAGTAACTGAGATATTGCAGAACTAATTGAATATTTGAAAAGAGGAAGCCAAAACACATATACACACTGATTTTCATTATAATCCATTAATAAACAAAAAAAGTCGATTTTAGAACCAGTGTCTTGCCTTAAACCTTTTCTCCCAATCTCATTCTTTAGTAGCCCCCCCCCCCCCCCCCCCCCCTTCCCCCTGGTTGGGATGTCCCGTTTTCTACCTTGTGGAATATGGTCACCCTAGTTATCACACACATGCTTCCAGTGCGTGAGCAATCGAATGAACCGGTCACACTCGTATTTGGCGTGCATGTGCTGCTCATAATTTTCCTATCATTTCACTATTTACCTTGTGACTCACTTTTGTGGGGAGTTTTTTTTTTTTTTCTCGACCTGCACGGTGCTTTCTACGAGCATCCGATCGATGTCTGGCTGTAGTAAAACGTGCTTCCCTGTTCATGCTCTCGAATCACCGCTTTAAAAGGTTCTGCACTACAATTGCGCTTTGGCACCAGCTCGTATAAGCTTGAGGTACCTGGTGCCCACCTAACTTTGCAGCAAGCCTGTGTTTCTTGTCCTCATCTGTGCGCATTAGACTCGCGTGTGTTTTTTTTTTTTTTTTGGTACGTAATGGCACTGACAACTTATTGGAACCAGGGTGGGAAAAAATACCGACATAACATTTTTCGGCTCCAAAAATTGCTCCAAAACTTGTTTCACCTTTCTCTCCCCTATACAATCACACACTGCCTGAAAGCGATGTTTGCATAGAACAGAAAAATAGACAAGATGCATTCACATGATGGAATCAAGGGAAATAGCTACAAAACCTTCCTATCAGCTACAAGTTGCTAAATTAGCTCTTGCTATAAAATCTGGCTTCAAACCTTGCTCCTTTAGCATATTCTGGCTAGTACCTAGTGAATAACTCGCTGGTGGTATCTTGGCGCTCAAAAGTGTGGCTCCAAGTGAACCCAGTCTGCCTCAAATTAATGCATGTATAACTTAAAGAACCGAGAGCCCGGATCAGCTGCGTGCAGTCTCTTGTGCTTGCTTAGGTTCTCTGGCATAATGCTGGCATGCTGCGACTTGGCGACGCCAAGAAGCCAATATACGAAGATGCCATACTCCATCAACCATGCAAGGTCGTTGTCCCACCTCTTGGGTGATGGTGCGGTGTGATCTGTGCGCTCGTCAAACAAATCAACCACCTCCCTTCTATCACCTGACCCTACTCCCTGCACCTGGGTATAGACGGGAACGAGACTGCAGGACCAAAGATAAATATATGAGTGGTTCAACTAGCACATAGCTAACACCGCACTGTACGCTGATGGGGAGAATGGAGGGGTGTTGCAAAGACGCGAGGAACGCGCGAGCCTCCATGAGCAACAAAAAAAAAACAAAAATAACCTCAGTATTTCGTAGCTTTATTTTCTTTTTGTGCTAGTTTGCGAGTAAGAGAGTAATAGAGGGAAGGGGGCAAAGTGCATGGCGTATTGCGTCCGTCTCCTTCCTTTCCCCCCTTGCGTAGTAAGGGGCAGAGCCGTATATAGGAAGAGTTAGGCCAGTCTATGATCTTGCTGCAGCAACGCCCCCCTACCAATGAGCCAATCAGCCCGCGGTGCAGAGCGAGAGGCGTATGTGCATGAACTCACGGCTGCTCCCAGCTGAGCAGGAAGAGCTGCCGTTTCCATTCGTTCGCCCAGCAGAATGCATGGGACCGACATCCACTATCGGTTCTTTCTTTTTATTTGGCAGGCTCTGGCAATGAAATGATATAATATAATTCCTCGGTGGCTTAAAAAGCTAATGAACTAAGTTGTCTACGTTTGAACACAAACTTTTATTGGGGCAAAAAAAAAAGATATGCTTGTAGCAGACAACGCGTACCTTCAACAGTGCTCAGCGCCTACAGCGTGTTGCACCAAAATGGCGGTGGTCTCCTCTTAGCTCCCTTCTTCCTCTCTCACTCCTTCGCCGCTCTCCTCCCTTTCCTTCGCTTTTCTCCTCTCCAGCACCTTCATCGCCCCACCCACTGGCCAGACTCTCCCAATATACGGCTCTGGCGAGGGGGATGCGTGAGCGGCGCCTAAAGATGCGTGCGAGCGGCAGCCACCGCGGTCAGGCCGCCGGAAAACTTTCTGAAACAAGAAGCGGTGCGGCTCTACGGCGACGCTGGCTCGGTGGCTCGACAGCTGCATGCCATCGGTAAAGTCGCAAAATTTGGTCACGAATGTCTGTCACTTTCTTTGATCACAAATATAGGTCGACCCTTAATTTTTGACAACATATCCGCGAAAAAAAAAAAAGGTAGACCTCAGGTATTTATTCGAATATAAGTCAACCTTTTTTTTTTTGGAAATGTAGCCAAAAATTAAGGGTCGACCTCGAATCGTGATTAAAGAATTTCAACCTACATTTGCGACCAAATTTTGTGACCCTACTGGGGGCATTAAGCTATCGAGTCACCGAGCCGCCGTCGCTGTAGAGCTGCACCACCACTTCTTGTTTCAAAAGGCTTTTGGTGCACGAAAACAACTGAAACAGCAGCAGCTGACGGCCCGCCCGCGGGGCTCTCGCGCACATCTCTTGGGCATTGGGTTTCGTCATGGTACCTGTAGCATTCCCCTTGCTTGGCAAGGGGGCAGGGGAGGGGGGGAATGTGATGCGCCATGCTCTTTGCCCTCCAACCCTCACAAACGTGCACAAAAAAAAAGACACACCAAAAAACGGAGGTTACTTTTGTTTGTTGTTTGCGGCGGCCCGCGTGTTGCTCATGGCGGCTCGCGGCGTTGCCAGCGTTACTTGTGTCTTTGTATTTGGTCTTTCGTCACTTTGCCAGTCTCCACCTTCTTTCATTTCTTCTTGTCGGCATTTTACAACAGTGTCAGTGAGGTATTGTTGCGACTTTGCAAGGATGTCTGCCAGGGTGACGAAGCTTCGGACGACGATGACACGTCCAAAACTTCTGACGATGATCAAGTTTTTGGCATCGCCCTGTGATTAAGCTGAGAGCTGTAATTAAAGGTTTGTTTGTTTCTTTTGTCCAAACTTTCCCCTGTTCCTAAAAAACAAAAAAGAAAAAAAAATCGTTCAGCCTTTTTACTCTCGTGAAGAAGAAAGACCAGCGGAGCTGTACTCGATACACTCTGTGCTTCTTCTTTGTCGTCGTCTGTTTTTCGCGCTGTTTCCTACGATGAATTCCCACCAACGCGCCCAACTATCCATTCTTCTATTATAGCTGCAAAGGTTGGCGCCATCTACGAGCGACGGTGGCAACCATACTGGTTGTGTGCTTGCCGCCGTCGCTGTCCAGAGGCGTTTTTGTTGACAAGTGTTTTGTACCGGAAACATTCCTTGGGAACCTTGCCCTTACCAGCTCCGCTGTAAAAAACAAAGTCAACCTATATTCCAATTTTTTCCTTTCTGGGGGGGGGGGGGGGGGGGTTCAACATTGGGGGTCGGCCTACTTTTGAGTAAATAGAGTATATTTAAATAAATAGGGCAGCTAAGAAATTCATAGCTTACAAACATCCTAAGTGGAGAAATCAGTGTTCATGAACAGATTCTTAAAGGACACATGCAAAGGAAAAAAACATTTTTTTTAGACAGCTTAGATGAAAAAAGGATGTCATAAAACGATTTTACAACGAAGAAAAAAATTTTTTAGAGCTATATTTACGGCGCTATACGAATTTGTAGTTGGCGCTCGCGGGAGCCGCCGCTGGTCACGTGGTAGGCCCGCGCGCCGCCGCGCTGCGTCGCCGCCGCACGCTGAGCGTTGTGCGAACGCCGCTTCAACGCGTTTCTCCACGCCGCCGTCGCCGCCGCCGCACAAGTTCGTCTGCTTCGGGGCGCCGCCGCCGTCGTCTGACCGGCGCGCAGGTCTATCACGTCTGCTTGCGCTTTTTCGTGAGTTTCCTTTGGGCTCTAAAAGTTACTTATTCATCTTAGTTTTTTGTTTTACTTCAAACAAAGATGAATAAGTTACTGTTAGAGGCGATAGGAAGCTTCCGAAAGAACGCAAGCACCACGTGATAAATAAAGACCAGTCACGTGATAAATACAGACCACTTCTCCGCGGTGCCCGCGGGCGCCAACTACAAATTCGTTTTGCGCCATAAATATAGCTCTAAAAATTTTTTTTCTTCGTTGTAAAATCGTTTTATGGCGTCCTTTTTCCATCTAAGCCGTTTAAAAAAAATGTTTTTTTCCTTTGCATGTGTCCTTTAACTGAGAGGAAGCAAACAGAAAAGGTGAACTTCCTATGTCCCGATCACCGCGGGAGCGGATTCTTGCTATGGCGACAGTGTTTTTGGCAACACAAATCTCCAACCGAAGCTCGGCATGCTTTGAAACACACAGATCTTTTGCATCAAAACAAAAGTGGCAGTCTTTCCGTCAACGCTTGTTTCGGCACCGTGTCCATGCAAAGACATGTTGAGGCTAGCATGACCTAAGGGCACCAGAATGTCCAACTTTACTGGAGCTGGACTGAGGCAGGGGACACACGAGCAATGAAAATGGGCGCTGCGCAGCAGCAGCCATTGTAACCTGTGCTAACATCCCTACGTCATATTCTCGCGGTGTCATGTCACTCGGATCTGGTCGATGCAGATAAATTTGCGCGATGCGCCTGTGGTGCGCCTTGCAGCAAGTGGTGAGTGGTGCGCAGTGTCCACTTTCACTGCTTAAGTATGCCCTGCTCAACAGCGGCGGTCGCCTCCTACAACCTCAATTGCGACGAAGCCAACAGAATTACCATTGTTGCTAAAGGAGATAGCCCACACAGCTCATGTGAAAAGTGACACACATGAAAACAAGTCGCAGCAGCATTATTTGTTGTCTTGAGGATGCAGGTGAAGGCCAACATGCAGGAAGATAAGTTTGAACTACAAGAGTGGCAGCAAAAGCCACCGTGAATACCTGATCAGAATTGGAGTGGACATGCACGCGTTTTGATTCAAGTGCTGGAACAATGCTGTTGAGCTGTGCCTTGGTAACGGCATTAGGACCAATCTTTTACCACCTATGACATGAACACCTTGTCACTAGACAACTGGAACTCGATGCTGACATACCAGTTGGCAGAGCAAGGTTAGATAGGCATCGCGTAGCTCTCAAGGGACTAGCGCAATACGTGTTGACATTTCTAGTGCTGTCATGTCGGAATAAAATTAGCCTACTAAAAGAAACAGTGTATGTATCACATGGTGTGAAGGTAATTCGCGACTCCAGCAAAACGGACACCAGTAAGTGGGAAAATCGGGAACCAGCCGGACCAGGTCGCTTCCCGCCGTTCCACATCTCTGGTGTCTTTCGCGGACACGTTACGGTGGCTAGAAGGGGGAGGTGTCAGAATCGCCTAGCCCGCGCCGTGCAAGGAGGCGCGCTAGTATTTCATGACGATGAGAGGTGGCGCGCGCATCGACAATGAGGCGCCCGCGCGAGCCAGAGAAGGCACTGTGGCATTTTGACGAGAGATTCATAGTTCGCAACTACACGCACGTCATTTACGGCGAGACGGTGGAAATTCCTCGTGGTCGCCCTTGCCCGACAGCCAATGCAATCCCAACTTTGTTTCCGAACATCCCCGCGTGCCTGTCGAAGAAACTGCTGTCAAAGAGGAAGTCGGTGACGTCCAACGGCGACATGCCACGAAAGCAAAAGAGGGACGACGTCATTCGTGAAGACAAGCGCATCGTTGCAGCCAACATCACACCAGTAACGCAGCCCAGCACCAAAGAAAAGTTGGAGAGCATGAAAGAAGAAGATTTTCCAAGCAAATACCGGGCTAAGCACGCGATCCCAAAAGCACCGAACGTCGTAGCGTTTTCAGTGTGTGCACCAAATGGTGAAACTCTCTGCTTTCAGAAGCTGCTTTTGTGCTGTACTAGCGAGACAAGTATCCACTGCACCGCATACGTACAGGGATCAGTGGTGACAACTGTGGATGTCGACAGCGCTGATGCTGTGAAGGACCTGCTTTCGCAGATAAATACCCTTGTTCCTTGTGAGGGGTTCGAGATGGTGACGAGCATTGACATGATGCAAACAAAAACAGCACAAGATATATGCTGGCAAGCTTCACAGTGTGAAATGTGGTGGAGTTTCGCAAAATGAAAAGCGATGCCTGCAATGCAAATATCTATGCAGGTTCCTGTTGAACCAGGCTTCTTACAAGAGCACAAGAGCAAAACTGACCCGTGTTGAGGCATCACGAAAGGTAATTAGAAAAAATGCGCAACTTCGACGACAGAAGCACAACATTGCAAACCTGAAGAAAGACATTGAAAAGATAAAGACAAAGAATGAGTCCACCAGTACCGCTAGTTTTGAGCGGAAGATAGAAGGACTGTCCGAAAAGCAGCAGCTGCGAAAAGCAGCAGCTGCAAAAAGCAGCAGCTGCAAAGCTTCAACGAGGAAGGGGACCAACGGTATGAAGTTTGATCAAGAATGGATACTTGAGTGCATTGTCATGCACATGAAGAGCCCTCGACTGTACGAGCATATTCGAACATACAAGCTCGTGGTAGTCCCAAGCCCTCCGTGCCTACAGACATACGTCAAAACCTACAAAAGCAGCTTTGGCTTCATTGAGAAGGTGTCTGCAGCAATAGCCAAGAAGTCAAAGGACATCAATCCATACCGGCGACACGGAGGGCTTCTTTCTTGTTGATGAAACGAAGCTTTCAGAAAGCCTGATGTTCAACAAAAAAGGACTCATCGATAGATTTGTTGACCTCGGCAGCTACAGCTCCGCGGGTCAGGAAGGTGTCACTTGCGACAAGGGCTTGTGGTACTGTTTCAGCCGTTCACAGGAAAATGGCAGCAGATCCTCGGCGTCTTTGGCGCACGAGGTAATGTGAAGGCAGATGTGCTGTCCAGAATCGTTGCGGATGCTGTGATTTCTGCGGAGAGGTCTGGACTTTTTGTTGATTTCATCACATGCGATGCCGCCTCCTGGAACAGGAGTATGTGGAAAATGTTTGGTGTCGCCGGGAAGCTCACGAAGACAGTCTGTAAAGTTCAACATCCAGTGGACCCGAGCCGGTATCTACACTTCATTTCAGACTTCCCGCACCAAATGTGTGCGAAACTCTATATCTTCAACAGGGCTTCAGACTCCAGATGGACGAGTGAGCGGCGAATTCGTAAAAGAAGCATGGAAGTGCGACAGTGCAAGTACTGTGCCTCTCAAAGCAATGCCGCACGCAACAATGGCTGTTTTTCAGCCGAATGGATGCGAGAAGATGCGAGTGAATCTTGCATTTAGATTCTTCAGTGACGAGGTACTGAGGGGCCTTTATGTATATAGACATGAAGTGGAGAGCCGTTATGGGCCTGGGAGCCCAGTGGCCACTTCATTGTTTGTCGCTATGCTGAGGGACCTCATCACTTCCATGACTTCAAAGGCACCGCCGAACTGGTTTGAGACCAGAGATGGAACAAGTCAAGCACATCAAGAGGTTTCAACAATACCTTGACAACTGGGAAGCCACTGATTGGAAAGCTGGGGTTTTTGAGCCAAGCTACAGCTGAAGGCTTTCGGGTGACTCTTGCAAGCACACTCTCGCTCCTGACATACGTGACAAAGACTTTGGGATTCAAGTATTTGATGACCGCACGTCTCAGTCAGGACTCCATCGAGAACCTGTTTGGCATCTTGAGACAGATGTCAGGCTGCAACGACCACCCCACGCCGACGCAGTTCTTGATTTCAGTGAACTGCCTGAGCTTTTACAGCTTAGCACGGTCACCCACAAGCGGCAACATTTTACAAGGACTCTTAAACAGCCTTCTTGATCCTCGCAGCAACTCTGACCCGGCAAAACTGCAAAACAAGCTGGCCGATCTCTTGGATGCGGACTACCTGAACGAGGCTCATGAGATGATAAAAGCATGTAGTGCATTGCCAGAGCACGGTGACACGGTTGCATTAAAAAGCGACTCTCGGATAACCTACTATGTTAGTGGCTATGCTGCCCGCAAAATGTTGAAGAAAACCAAGTGCGAAGAGTGTTCGAGGTTGCTTCTTCAGCCCAAGGATTCGCCCTCGCTCCCAGGGGAGTCGTGCCTGACAAAGTACATGGACAGGGGAGGCCTTCTTTACCCGTCCCAGGCACTCAAGGACCTAGTTGAAATAATGGAAGATGGAATCACATACTGTTTCACCTTCAATAAGTTGAGGGCGAACAGCGTAAGGTATCTCCCATCTCCTGCCTCTCCAAAAACAGACTGAACTTGGTTGGCTGCGCAGAGCACACTGTCGAAGTGACAAATCAAGTTATTCGTTTCTTTGTGCTTACTAGAATGCATTTCCTTGTTGCAGCTCAGAATGCGTCCAGACAAGGCAAGAGGGACAAGATGAAGTACCTCAAGCTGAGGCATACAATGTGATCTCCGTTTCTGGTTACCGTACAAACTACTTTCTGTACTTTTTTTTTTTTTTAATATTGGTTGTTTTTTAAATAAGTGAGGATACAGGTTTGAATATTCAAATGAAGGTGTTCTTTCTATTTGCTAAAAAATGTCAGATATGGGCCCTTGTGGCCCATATTTTCGAGCATCGTGCAGAGAGACATATTCGTGACCAATTAATTTCGCGGATTCTGTGAACAACATAAGCAATTCGAGTGGGTTCAGGAAATCATCAGTGTCTTAATTGTCCTGGTGCCTCTGTCGCTCGTTATTTTAGTCACTGTTGATGTAACCAATGTTAATGCCTAAGCCAGCCTTTATAGTTAGGTAATTTGTGCGACAAGCGTTGCATCACACAGCATCCCTAAATAAGCTCAAGGACTACTTACGAAGCACGACGGTACGCAGGTTTTGGGGATCTCCAAAGGCTTCTTTCTTTCCCCCGGACCCACACCAGCTCAACCTGAGGGCAAGGTCATGCTGCACAAGGGCACAGAGGATCCGGCGTGTGGTGTCCTTTTCGTCGTTGCCCCCAATAAGGGCTAGGTGCTGGACCTGTACGAAACACAACCACCATGAGACCCAAATTCAGACAGATCTAATGAAAGGAAAAAAAAAAGCCATGTCAAGGTATAATCTCGTACATCGCCCAGGAGCTGGCAATTTATGATAGGTGACTGTACCAAATAGATAGTCAAAAATCCCAAAAAATAGGTTTCTTAGCCAACCTGTCAGATTTATTACCCAAACCATCCCCTTGGCTGTCTACTCTTTTCAAGGGTGGATAGAGGAACAAAAACAAAAAATTCACAGGAAAAAAAAAACAATAGGTAGAGCACAAAAACAAGTCATACACAGAGGTAGTTCGACATTGTACCACGAGTCAAATAAACGTCGGACATGTTACATCATAGGAAAACCTTTTTCAACAGTATGTCTCAGCACATTTAGAGTGTCCACAGGCACTCCAACAGAACATTTTCAGAATTTTGGTTTTCCTTGCACACCACAAAAACGGGATATTCAGGGTGTCTAGTAAATTATTCTTTTGAAATTCCCCGACTTTTCCAGGCTTTCCCTGACAATTTCAGGTGAAATTCCCTGACCACTCTAGAGGTGGTTAAATATATAAGACCATTACAACACAAGGCATTGAGCACTGTGAGGATCATTTTGCACAGGCTTAATCCAACTTGCATATACCGAAATATTTGGGTTCGTCCAGTCCGGGTTAAACAAGCACTTTCTTGCTGCTGACATCGTCAGTGAAGAGGCCACTTCCGGAAACACGATGAAAACATGACGCTCAACCACACTAGTCAATAACCAAATGGCAACATGGCCGCCAGACGCACTTTCGGATACTTTCGGCTGAAGGCTTGGATTGGAGTCTGCGGCTTTCCCATTTGTTACCATATCTACTACAAGGAGGCTCTAACTGGATCTAGCCTAGTGTCGCGCCCTCAATCCAATCCATTGCTTCGACTGGATTTGTCGGTTCTGTTTGCATTGGGCAGCACACTGTACATCGGGGGAGCAGAGCTCACGCCTCACTCTAAGCAGAATTTATTGCCCATATTTCTGCCCCCAAGTCCTCAGGTCTTTGCTCAGGGCACTCGATGGCCTTTCCGGCTCATTTTGCCTGACTGGGCTCGCTTTTTGACAATTTCCCCGACAATGCCTTGATTTTTCTCGAAAATTAAAATTTCCCTGACAATTCCTGGTTTTCCCGGTCACTAGACACCCTGCATATTATGCTAAAGAGGCTTCAGGAGACTACACGATTTCTCATGATTTCTGTCTGGTATGATTGACCACTAAAATAAATGTGTATATAGTAAACATCAAAGCACATTGATTATACCGGTAAAGTTGGCAATAAAGGTTTTCCAATCCAATCCAATGCATGGCCTGCTGTCTAATGTTCATAACTCCCACCCTTCTTTTGGCAACTTTTACAGCGGAGCTGTTAAGGGCTAGGTTCCTTAGGATTGTGTCCGGTATGTCGACACAAACCTGCCTAGACAGCTACCGCCATATATAAGCGACGGCGGCAAGCACACAACCAGTGTGGTTTCCGCCGTCACTCGTAGATGGCGCCAACCTGTCGAGCTATAATAGAAGAATGGATAGTTGGGCACGTTGGTGGGAATTCATCGTAGGAAACAGCGCGAAAAACAGACGACGACAAAGAAGAAGCACAGAGTGTATCGAGTACAGCTCCGCTGGTCTTTCTTCTTCACGAAACTGGAAAGGCTGAACGATTTTTTATCTTGGAATGGTACAGCTTCAAATATACTGCCTTCTCAAACGTAGTGTATGGCTTTATATATGTAATCTTATTTTTATTAAACATTATAAACCAGGGGTGGCCGTTGTGGACACGAGTGAAGAGCCATAAAAAAATAACCATTTCAAGAGTCGCAGCAAAAAGGTAAACAGGAGGCATTATACTTGTTTAATTCCTTTCACCTCACTTATAGCCACAGCGAATTCCAGTCATAAAGCAGCTGTTCATCACATTTCTTTGTTACGTGTCCCCATTTGTGAAACAAGCACCTTGAGGTTGGGCTGCGAAAACACAAACTGCCCTTTCTTTTATGTCTTTTCCCTTGTGGTCTTGGGGAGGGGGCGAACTGACATACCAGGGAGCTGCGAGCCATACCTGCACGCGTAAAGAGCCACAGGCAGCTCACCAGCTGAAATGTGGCCACCGCTGCTCTGTGCTGCCATCCCAAAAGTCAAAAACCCGCAAAATAAATTGCGTAAAACTGCTAGATTTCAGGTGCAGGGCAAAAATGACCTTTTAACTGAATTTATTGCTACAGAAGAACCCTGATCACGCAACCCCGGCTCCTGCGACGTCACGCATTGTACGACGACTTGGTGCAGACCCGGCCGCACTAAGTCTTGAAGTTTAAAATCCTGAACTGGTATCGAAGTTTAGAATCTTAAACTAGTACTTAAATTTAGAATCCCATAGCCTCCATTTCCTTTTTTTTTTTTTTTTCTGAATTCATGTGCATAGTTTACCGGGCCCACTCCATTTGGCAGACTTGGAAAACAAAATCATAAATTCATGCACAAATCAGTTCGAAGCATGTCTCAAGGTTTTGCCATAGGGTGTGTTCAGATATGGACGGTCATGGTGGTGTCATGCCTATTTTTTGTTTTCAGTCATATTTTTATATGAGGTAGCTAAACTTGTCCAAATAATGGGACAGACCTTACTTTTGCAAGATACTTCCTTGTATTCGTGAGAAGAATCGCATTCGAGAGAAGGTTGAAAAAGCGATTTTCCCAACTGCGCAATGACGCAACTTTGAAGGCTGGAGGACTAAAGCGTGCAGCTTTGTACACAGTCAACAGTTTTTACGTTTACTGCAGGCATACTTTACTACCAGAATTAGTTCCAGTTAACTTATATGACCATATATTTCAAGGGATATAAAATGCCAAACTTGGCTTCTCGAGCAAATCTTACATAATGAGGCATTTTTCGGCGAATTTTTAAGTTGCTTTAAATTTATATTCTAAAGCTGAAACCTTTTGCATCGAGTGTTTAATGCTTTGTGAACTTTTAACAAATTAATTAGCGTTCTACAGTTGGAAGCGTTTTCTGCACTGTGCTCAGAAATTTCGTCAAAATGGAAAAAGTCAAAATTTTGCAATTTTTGTGTGGCAATTAAAAAAAAATAACCATTCTCGATTTTTTTTTTAAATTTACCCGATAGGCCGTTGATGACCAGTAAATACAAATCTGCAAAGACATGTTGCATTATATTGTTTGAAAACATCAAAATAAATGCGTAACTAGGTCGTGGTCGCGTCAGTTTCTGCTGGGGCGTTTCCGTCTTAAAGGCCCATGAAACGAATTTTGGGCTGGAATAAATCAATTTATATTGGGATGCTACTAATAGCACATCGCTCAGTGGGCCAAAAGAAAAAAGGTAGAAGGTCAAAAGCCTGAGTTTCGGTACGAAAATTTGAAAGAGACAGCCAAATGTGCGCTCAGCGCTATTCAGGTCGCTCCAAGATCTCTTGAGACGGCTCATCCGCAATCAGAAAAGTCATGATCTATGAGTGGGTCAAGGGTTGCAAGAGAGTTATTGATCTGGGGAATTCATTTATGAAATCCCAAGAGGGTCATAGAGTGCAAAAACCTGCAGATGTTTATTTGCAATTAGAACGCTCTTGGTGTGAATCAGCCTGTGAATCAGCCAGCGCTGCCACCTATTGCTGTAAGCCGTCGCACGCGCACAGGTTCGTGGTTCACTATAAACGGAAAATAAAGAAAGAACTGACGATCAGTCGACCGGCCTACACCGTGGCGAGGTCTTTATAAACAGAAAATAAAGAAAGAACTGACAATCAGTCGACCGGCCAACACCATGGCTCTTGCCAATAAAGAAGACGAAACGCAAGTTTTAAAATAAAGGTAGTTTAAATAAAACAATGATTTAAATAGAAACAGGAATAATATAATGGGGTTCACAAGTAACGAAACGTGGCAACAAGTAGCCTCAGCACTTCACCCTGCCTGTGCACGGGCGGCAAAATGCAAAAATACCTAGCGAATACACAGAAGAAAAACAATTACTAGAGAACTAAAAGCTGAAATCCTAAAATCCTGAATTACTACCAACCAGGGCTGGGCAGTATAACGATACAAATGTATCACTATAGTATCTCGGAGACACTTTCAGGTATCTGTATCTCTGTATCGTGATACATTTAAAAAATGTATTTGTATTTCCGTCACCTCGACAAGAGAGGTCTTGTGTATTGACCTTCGCACACCATACCTTCACCAAGAAACGTTTGCGCGTTGCAAGCAGCCGACAATTATTGCCCACCTTGCTAGTCTTCTAAACCGTTTGTGACGTGTGCCTCCCATAAGAGTGCAATATCGTACAGTATTGAAAACTGCAGTCACAAAGATGTTGCCGACATTGTGCTCACGACGATTGCCCAAACGGCGGCAGCCGCCACAGCCTGCAGCTGCAGCAGCTGCCATTTTCTAACAGTGCTCGTTTTGGCTTTAGCCAACTTCTCGCGCATTGCGAATCCTCTTTGAAGGAGCACTAAAACTCTTTGCGTATGAATGCAATTTCCAAAAAATGATGTATGATAAAATAGTGCACGCAAAGTGCAAAACGGGGTTAGCGTTAGGCGCATGTGCAGTGGCAGTGGCAACGTTATTCTTTGCATGCACTACTCAAACTTGCTTCTGAAGAGTGCAGCCTGCAAAAAAAAAATCACTGATCGATTTTCTAAAAACCACGTGAAGTGAAAACACATCTGTACTGGCGCCTTTATCGCGCCACAGTTTCATTGCATTTGCATTTATTTAAAAGCTTTGCTCTCTTTTCGCCCAGCAAGTTATTAGCATAGAAGTAACGAAAGGAGTTACACATATTTTTATCATGCGAGGCCAAGCCCCAAAGTCGTAATCATTTTTTTAATTATATGACTCGCATATCATATGACGCTTTTGCGCGGTCCCCTGAAAGTCGCATATTCAAGGTTCCACTGTATAAAGTTATGAGATTTGACCTCTAATAACCGGAACTTCCCAAGAATATTGCCCTCAGTTAATGATCAGATAAATAAACTTATCTTGCAATCTGTACATTTCCCATGGTGAAATGCACTACCGTAAAATACTGCGGAAGTGCCCACTATTAACATTTCCCAAACTTGGGAAATCTGCAAATTCTATGTTAAGCGCCTGATTTGAGTGGACAAGCATGCATGTTTAGATTAACTCCGTTCTCAGTGAAAGTAAGGTGGGTGCTCCCTTGGTATTTTCTGGTACTTGATCTGCCTCCAAGTTGAGGAGGTATCCACTGTTTGCTTTTTTGAAGTGTATTCTAAGAGAAACAATATTGTATACATTGGAACCCTCGTTATATAACTTTCAGGGGGCTGCGCAAAAACGTTATACAACCCAAGAGTCATATAATAAAATATAAGCATGACAATTCTGGGCCTCGACTACACATGACAAAAATGTGTCCAACTTCTATATTTACTTGTAAGCTAATAACCTGCCAGGTGAAAAGGAAAACAAAGCCCTGAAATAAATAAAAAGTACATGAAAATGTGGTGCATGCAGTAGAGGTGCTGATGAAATTTCATTTCCACTTAACCTCATTTTCAGGAAAGTGATCAGTAATTTCCTGTTAATACTGCAGATTGGGTGAGTTGATAAGGCATAATTGCAAACCAGCACACAGGCAGACAATTACTCAGAAATCCAAACACACAGAAAACACACTGACACAGCACTGTGTGAGTGCATTATTTTGTGTGTTTGGATTTTTGAGCAACTGCCTACCTGTGCGCTGGTTCGCAATTAAATATAATTTCCTTTCGGAGGCATCGCTCTCTAGAAGTGAGCAACGCTGTCTTGGTCGTAAACAAACTGCTGAAGGCCATCGAACATGATGCTTCTGCACATGTCAAATCATGCATCCTGGTGCCTGTGACGCTGTCAACTTTGTCCAAACTATTGGCTATGCGTCGTTCCCTTTTTGATGACTTCATTGAGCGACACTGCATCATGGATGGCGATATTGTCGTTGGCATTTGACGTGGTCTACAAGCCACGACGAGTTCATGCAGGTGTGGCACACCGTTATTCAAGAGAATGGAATTGCCCAGCAACCGGAAATCATAAGTAGAGTTCCAGCCTGTCGCGCATGCGCATATCAGTCAAACCTGAATCGAACCTTTGTCAAACTTTTCGCAAGAGGCTAGAAAAAGTTGAATCTGGTCAAACTCAAAACTCAACCAATTACACTGATACCCGACAACTTTTTTGCTTTCTAAAAGCACGGCACAGCCCATCACCTACAAGCATGAGTGCACGGATCGATTTGTTACCACAGGAAAATATGTTTGCAGGGTCTATTTTTTTTTAATTTATGCAAGTTGTAAAAATTAGGTGCTAGTGGAAATTAAGTCATTTACAGTAAATAGCTTTTAGTCATTGCAAAGCCACCCAGCAGTTTGCTTGTTCCATCTTGGTTGCCTGCCTTTTATGTCGCAGATTGGTTTAAATAGAGCAAAAGCCATATCACACTATTATTGAGAAAGATATCACCATAAAGGTCTTAGTCATGTCTCATTACAGTGGGCTCTTCCATTGGCGCAATAAATTTTTCGCAATGAGCTGATGACAGCCGCTAACATCAGCTCGTAAAAAAATTCACAATAATAAAAAAAAACATTACTTCACTGCTTTCCTGAAACATCCGTTATTGTGGTTCATTACTTCTGAATAAAAATTAAATTGTAGTTGTAATTGAAGCACATTTTAGCCACTGCAATTCCAAAATACAAATTACAATGGGCACAACAATTTTTTTTTTCCCGCACTGAGGCTTTTTTCTATGAATTCACGAACAGATAGAAACATGCACAAAATCTGGCTCATTGCCCTTCTGTCAAACCATGGGGTTTCATCACAAACACACATGCCGTCATTCACAGGACAAATATGCACCTGATAAAGTTAAGTTGCCAGGATGGCGGGGAACCATGAAATTGGTGCAAATATGATTTACGCATTGAATATGGCAACTATACACCGAAATTGTCATAAAATCTCACCAGAACATCCAGCTTGTCTTGCGAGGCAGCGTAAGCGTTGACCTCCTTGAGGCCGTCGTACGTGCTTGCAGGGAGCGTGGGGGCGTCTGGAGGCAGCGCGACTGCTACCTTCGTGGCTGAGGTAGCCACGACACTCTTCCTTAGCTCGGTAAGCTGCGTGATGATGTTGGCCTGGTTCTCCAGGACCAACACTTGGAAAGCTGGAAAAAGAACATATAGACCCACATGCGGCCCTGAAGTCACGCAGCTGCAATGGCGCTGTTGACAGCACTGCGCATGCGCAGACTTTTCACCTCACGCAAATTTGGTTTCTGTGCACGCGCAGTACCCACACCTGGTGTGGGGGAACACACGTGCTTGTTTGTAAACAGCGTGTCGGTCTATATTTACCACTTTACTATTTAACACCCATTCTTCTACAATGCATGAAAATCAAAGTTTAATTTCACTGTAATCCCAATTTTGGAAAATTGAAAATAAAAATAAATGCCATTTGGGCATAAATGTCTGCTAAATTCAAAAGAACGTGCCTGTATCAAATGATATTTATTCGGCTGGGTTTGGCATTCGCGTCTTTGCCACTGTTAACACCGCATCTCTCCCATGACAAAAGTTACACAGAAGTGTTGCTGGAACAGGCATTGATACTCTAAAATCACTAGAGACCCAGATGTAGTCATTTCCCATCCATTTCACCCTGTGGCTGCATGAAGTGCAGTACTGATAGTGACAGCTCCCTTCCCCCCCCCCCCCCCCCCCCCCCCCCATCCCAGACACATGCACACTGTCCCATAAAATCTACTGGTTCATACTTTTTACTTCTATAAAAACCAAAACCTTCCCCCCCCACTAAGGAGCACAAAGAGTATGGCTCAGACTGCAAACGGGAACAGTGGCTTTTGTCGTGACCCAGAGGTATAATAACCAGTTGTCCTCAACAAACCTAGACAAGATAAACAATAAAACGTCTTTTGTCAACTATCAGAGATTCGAAAAAAAACAGGAATGACCTCTCCTTGGGAACAGTGACCTTGTGTTGTGACAAAACTCAGTTACAGAATACAGATTAAAACGTTAAAAGCCTGAACTGAAACAGGACGAAAAAAGACACGTACGACAAGGACAAGCGCCAAGTTTCAACCGATTTAATATAACACCAAACGTCGGCAAACTGTCGATCCCCATCAGATATATACACCGCCATGCAACAAGATAAAGGTTCCTATCACTCATCGCATGCAGCCACCAAGAAAGACAACTTCTTTTTTCAGCAGATAAAGGAAAGGCATGCTTACGCATTTGTTTTTTTCTTTTCCTTTCCTTTTTTACACTGGGACATCAAAAGTGTGAGTTTATCGGATAAATCTAATTTTATAAAATTTTATTGGCAAATGTTTGTTTGAGTTTTACGGTTTTATCCGAAATCACGGCATGCTAATTATGTCCCACTAGCCATATAACTCGCCTGTACAAACCGAATTAGTGTACATTGCACAGCTAAACAGGTCTGTTTGAAGTAAAATCAAACACATTGTCTATTGCTTCCTTGGTGTGCCGGAAGTGTGATGAAAATAAGTTGCAATAGCAGAGGGCATACATGCATCTGAACTTTTTTTTTACATGTGTTCACATAGTCCAAGATTTCCTAACATATGTGAAAATACAGCCAATTTTTAATGCTCACTGTGGAATATTTACATAAATGCTCATGAAAGATGTGTACCAGCGTGTAAACGTTTTTCACGTAGGTTTATTATTATCGAATGGGGATATTTACGTATACAGGCTGATGAAAGACATGGACCAGCATGTAAATGTTGTTTACGTAGGGTGATTACTATCCAATGTACTTTGTCTTAAGGCCATCATCAGGGTATGCATTAAAGGTGTGCATTAAACACGGTGCTAGAAAATAGTGACGCCGGGCACTGATATAATACTATACCCGTGCCATGCCAAGTATCATAAATTGTGTCCAGCACTCCAGAGATTTCGCTGTGATAATGATCCTGAATGTGGATTTTACAGGAAAGACGTTCCTCAAAAAGAAAACACACAAAACAGCTGGTGCCATGTTTTGCAGCAGCCTAAATGTCAAGGGTGAGAGGCCCTACTACAGTGTAGACCGCATATAACGTATGTCGCGGGAGTCGCGAAAATCCGCACTATAAGCGGTACCGCGTTATAACCAAAACATCAATTTTTCAGGCCAAAATACATGCCATGAGACAACTTACCCTTGTAAAAGAATTTATTTTATGTTCGATGAAAAATAAAGCTTAGTTTGAGGAAAGTCTTTATTTCACCAGACTAGTACAGTTATGTCTCAAGTGTGTCACACATTTTGAAAGAAATTAGCGGCTTTTGCCTGGCGCAGCCTTTTAACGGCGTCGCGGGTTGCAGACGGACGTTGCGAGCGTTCAGGATTGCTAACCCTAATCACTTTTCTCCGGAGATGAAAACGCGTGAAAATTCGCATCCTTCATACGGTACGCGCCAGTAATACCTTGAACTTTAGCACACGCATGAAATGCGCCAAATAAGAAATCCGGGCGATGTTTGAGGTCACAAATGCTTAGAAATCACCACTGTAGTCGAAGTAAACAAACACGACGACACGGGCGTTTCTGCGGTCTTGAGAGCGCCGCCACGGCATCGCTGCACGAGTAGGTGGATCTTCCCTTCTAGTACGTGCTGGGTTATCATAGCGACACACAACGAAAATTCACAGTCAAGGATAGCGCTTTTACGCAGAACAATGAGATGACCGCCGTCTACGACGACGATCACAACCGACACCATGTTTACGGAGAAGCAGCCGGCCCGCGACCGGTACGCAACACGCGCGAACACTTCTCCTCGATCTGCGATTGGTCTGTCGGTGCGGTTGTTTGTTTCTTTGTTTCCAACGCAGCGGAGGGACGCATGCACGTGAACGACACGTGCGTGCGTCCCTCTGTCGCTACGGTGGCTACGGCGACTGAAACCTCTCTCTTCGCTTCTCCCCACTTCTTCGAGCAACATCCTCGCCCCGCGCCGTCAGCGCCGTTATCTAGTGTCGCACAAGGAAGCGTGCCCGCTGCTCCGGTCGTCGGCGCGGTCGGCGGGCTGTGCCAAAAACCGCACTATAGCCGGTATTTCCCTTCGCGCGCCTGCATTTTAAGCGGTATGTAAATACATGGAGTTCTATGGGAGGCGAACCGGTGGTTTAAAAAAACCGCGTTATACCCGGTCCTGCACTATAAGCGGTTACGTTGTAAGTGGTCTATACTGTACATATATTATACTTCCTCAAATAAATTCTCCCTGGCAAGGGCAGCAGCTGTGGTACAACTGAACTAAATTTAATAATTTATTTTTGCTCGAAATAATGAACAAGATTACTTAATCGAGGGTTTGGAGTTAGAAATGGCACTGACCTCAATATTTTCAAAGTACACCTGTAAACAATATGTAAGGCTCATAACATATGCAGCTAACATTAGAACATATGCAATAAAAGATGTTGTGCTATCACATCCCCAGCAAAAATTACAATAATAAACCAGTAAACTGATAGACCAGTAGATTCCTATTGTAAAAAGTAGGTGGGTCCTATAGTACCGATAGAGGCCCATTGGTGTATTGGTCAAATAGAGGACTACTGGTGTATTGGTTTATTAGAGGCCTATTTGTGTGTTTGGTTCAGTAGAGGCATGTTGGTGTATTGGTCCAATATCGGCCTACTGATGTATTTGCCCTTACTGGGACATTCTAATGGGCTACATCAATGGGCCTCTACTAGCACATTCTAATGGTGCCTGGAACATGTTCCCGAGTGCTATGCTCATCGTCACTTTATTTTAGTTCCCTCTATCTTTGCCTGACAACGTCATAGAAGTGTCATGCTGTTCCATGCCACGATCCTGGTGGTGGTAGAGCAGCAGAAGGCGGGTGCGGTAGGCCCCTGTTGTGCTGTAGCTCGTCTCCAGCTTGATAGTCCATGGAAGATTCAGCAGCCAGGAGTTGGGACGCTACAAGAGCGACACTTGTGTTTCCTATTATTCGCTGGAACACATAGGGCCAACCATTAGGATTGCGACATAACACAGCATCCAGCTCCTGCGACATAATTTGTCACCATTTTGGGGCTACCTTAAATGCATAAGCAGCATAGGATGGCCAAAGACAGCAGTCACAAATGCATTCAAGGCACTCTACTATAGGTTGTTTGCGCATGACGTCAATCCGCCATTTTGTTGTTAGTTTGGTTTTTGAAACAAATTTACTACATTGAAGGATTACATCGTAACCGGTTGAAATGATGTCAGCGGTGCTCTACGCATTTGAGAAGGCATGTATATCCTTGAAATGCTCGAGTTTGGCACATTCCACACAGATCGCAACAACAAAATGGTGGACGAAATCACGTCAGTGAAAACACCCTATACACTGTTCATTATGACTACTTTGCATAAACATTTTCAGATATATCCAGTGAAAACGATACAGTGCACAACTGTACAGAACATGCATAAACATACCACAACCGGGCAATAAAAATGGTGTTTTCGTCATTAAACTCAAAAGTGGTAAGCAAATGTAGTGTTCAAGATGACTGAAAACATTTGCAATAAGTTAGCTATTTCGTAAATTCTCATAGTAACAAAAAAAAATAAACATAAAAAGATAATGCATTGCTTTGTTTGCTTGTCATAATGACAATTGGTATGAGGTCTAAAGAGAACAGCCGTACACTTGTTGCAATGAAATTGACTCAAACTTGAAACTGCTAGACGAAGGTAACATTTTTTGTGAGAATGAATATTGCACTAAACATGTTTCTAGAGCAAATGTACAGCCTACTTCACTCGCTTCTATTACAGTTTATCTAGCGTGCCAAATTCTCTCCTGATGGTGCGACACACAGACTCCCACACCAACATTACCACCAGCCAGTGTTCTTCTGCAATGCGCAAGTGGTACATTACTGACGGCGCACATTGCACAGACGTCAGTAAGAATCGGTGCATACAGCTCACCTCCAAGGACAAGACAGGCTTGACAAAAAAAAAATGCATGTTTATCTGAGCAGGCCTGGCAATCGAGTGCTACCCTTTCACACGCTCTGAGCCAGCTAATGTCTTTCTCCTTTACTTGTCCACATGTCACACAACTCGTCAATTTGATGAGATGAAATCAACTCTGGTCATTTTTTCCAATACAGAGGGTGGCCACAATTTTAATTGATTCACCAGATGAACCATTGTATGTTGTTTTAATGGGTCTAAATTTTAAATTTTTTTGAAAAAATTCATTTTTTGATTCTAAGGTTTTCAGTTTTAGAAACTAATTATACACCTTTACACCAAATTTGATGACCATACGCCAAATAGTTACGTTGATATAAAATATTTTCAACGCATTGTGAGGCAGTAACAAAGTACAGGAGCTCAATGTTTGAATGCATTTTTCTCAGTTCTACTTTTTGCTGCAAATTTCATACGAAGGAATCTTTTGTTCGAAGGTGAAAGTATTCTGTTACCACATTCAAGATGTTTCTGAACTGAAATTTACTCAGGAATCGGGCTATCTACTTTATTTTGTTTTAAGTTGAAGTCCTCAGTGAGAAAAAACTTAAGTTTTGAAAAATTGACAGATGACAGATATGCATCTCATAGTTTGAGGTAATAACTCTTTCTGAAATATTTACATTTAAGTTATTGAAACTAGATAGCCTGAGGTCCCATATCCCCCACTTTATATTCAAGCAGTCAAAATGGTGCTTAATAGCTTGATTTGCATATCATAGATTCCTTAATGAAAAGTGACACATCATCTTATGCAGGTATGTAAATTTGTCCTAGAGAGCTGAAAGTTTGCACAGTACACCTACATCTGAAGCTAAATCTCCCCTGCAAATTTCATTCCGATCACTTGAGTAGTTCAAAAGTTTGACCTCTAGCCAGTGTCCCCCCTTAAGTTTCAAAAACAAGCTCCATGGGCAACAAAAAACATCCGATTGCCTGGTATTCCACTATGATAGGTGACATCAGCCACCTCACCCAATTTAAGGTGGAAACCCCAGGCTTCGGCGAATCCAGCCACACAAACGACGTCAAACCTGTCAGTGCCAAAGCCACTGCATTACAGTGCCCAGTAAGGTGTATTCACCCTCCTCCCACAGCACCCTAGGGAAGTATTTGGTTGCACTATTTTTAGGCATAAAAGAGATTAGAAAATATGAAGATACAATTTAAGCTTACTATGAAATTCTGAGCAAGTGTCCCCCCCAACTTCACTGCCAATTTCACATTTCCTCGCTGTTCCGGGAAAGCGCCCCCCTCCCCGCACCACACCCGTATCACGTACCAGCCTGATTGTGCCCAGGCAACACTGGCCTGCGAAATTCAGTCCAAGAATCCAATCCAATCCTACTTTGCAGCCCTATCTGCCCGGTCGCCATGCACCACTGTCGCTTTGTTTTGGGGTTGTCAGGTCGGCTATGCATTCTTTCACAGCGGCAAAGAAAATTGAGGTCGTCCAATGGCATTGTGAAAACGGGAAAAACATACACCTGACGTCTCGACACATCAAGCTCTACCGGATACGGGAATGGGACAAGAATTTTGAAAATTTGCTACAGCCAAACTACCAGAAAGTCAAACTTCGACGAAAGCTAAGTAACGGCACGCCGGTGTACAGCGAAAACGTGGAGGATGCACTCATACCTCGAGCGCGAAAGAAGTGCAGAATGAGCCATTGGCAACCGGCTTCTTTCTGAAGAGGTTGTCAAAATAGCCAACGGCACATAGTCTGCGGAATGCTGCAAACTTTTTCTTGTGACAGACTCTGAGGAGTCTTTTGGTGGTTTTGAAAGTGATTAACATAGCAGTGACAAATCTTTGGCCTAATAAAGTCTATGTTCTCAGAGATAAATAAAATACTAAATCCGTGTACACTGCGCTTTTTTTTTTTTTCTTTTTCTGGTAGAAAAATTTTGTCGTTGCCATCTTGAATTTTGGTGCTCTTTCGGGATAGAGCTCCCCCCCCCCCAGCCTAATTGCTAGTCGGGAGTGATTTTCGCAGGGGGTTCTACGCATGTGCATTCTTGACTTGCATATACAGTCACTGTTTACAGCTAAAAACGCGTTGCGGTTTGCCACAGCTGCTTCCACTGATTCTTCTTTTCGGCTGTAATGCAAAAAGCGGATATGGTGTGATAATCCTATGTGCCGCTACTGCATGGCAGGGTTGTTGCACCCTTTGTTTCGATATCAGCTCTCCTCACTTTGATACTTCATTTATGCCTAACAGCATTGGCATCGCCTGACTGGGACTTCTATTCAAGAAATACGATATCGATAGAGCGAGGTCACTACTGGCATTTTAAAAGAAAAGGACCAACGGTAAGAAAGGACAGAAAAAAAGAGAGGTATCGTTTCGAACAACCACTGGCTAGTTGGAATCAAAAATATGCCAAACAAAGTACGGTGACATATTGATGGATGCAGCATGTCACTCGGCACAGGCAAGTCATTTTGCGGTTCGTGCGGATGCTGATGAAGTTAAAAAGGAAATTATTTTATTTTCTAAACTAGAAGGATAGTTGTGTCGTGACTACTCATTCCTAATGTTTCACCTGACAGGCACAGATTGACGGCTCCTTTCTCTCCGCTTTCGGCCCCTGAGCGAAGAAAAAGCAGCCGTTGATTCCTTGCCCACCAGGCTTTAAAGATGACCAACGAAACCATAATCCGCAAGGTAGGAAAATGCCCCTCGCGCCCTCCTCTTGTCACCCTCTCCGAAAAATTATGTGACGGCAGGGGCTTCTTTTGTGTCGACTTTTTCTGTAGGGATAATCCTCAAAAAGCGCGAAATGAGCAGCTAGCCGCGAGCGCCACAACGACCTTGAGACGTCCAGGTGTCTTCCCTCGTCGACGCGGGCACGCTCAATCCGCGAGATTGAGGAAGCCAGCACGACCGAACGCTTTCTCTCATGAGCTGCAGGTCCGAGGCCGCTCGGTCGGTGGAGATCGAGGGGTCGTGGCGGTATGCTGGGTTCGTACCAGCAGCCGCTCGCTGGCATCGCGCGGCTGATGGAACCGTTCCCGTGTCTGCACAAGGATTGGCTTGCGCAACAAAAGGTTCAGGTCGTCGATAATACATTTATTTCCCAAACTTATAAATCAAGTGGCTTTCGCTAATCTCTTTATTACTGTTTGAAACACATCTCCTCTCATAGGTTGTTCATCCCATTTTGGACTCTCTCGCGTATTTATTCGTCCTTACCTCTGCCTGATGACTGTTTTATAACTTGATAAAGACCTTTAAATATTTGCGCGGGCTTGCGCGATGAACGCTGTCCCGGATTTAATATTGGAAAGATTGGCGTCAGGAGGGGCTAAACAAGCAAACCGAAATTCTTGCTTCTAATGAAGACGGCACGATCATAAGATAGGTCTTTGCTTCACTTGCCTCCACAATGCCCCATCGTTTGCTCTATTGCAACTTCTCAGTAACATAGCTGTATACCACATTTTACTCATGGTTACTATACATGTGGCCCTACAGGCTTTCCCGTTATGGGCGAGTCGACTTTTTAACGACCGGCGACTCTCCTAAGTGAGAATAAATATTATCACCTTCCCACAACATCCACACCTTTCTCTCCCCCCTCCCCTCCCTTTCCCGAGTTTTGGAGATATCAGGCCACTCCAGGAAGCAGCCTGCAGACGGCGTTTTTTGGCTACTCATTCTCAACACATTCAAACGTGGAAGTAAACACATCGCATGATTGACGCCCAGTTTATTTGCAACCTAAATAATGTGGCTCCACTGTTGGGACCCAATCAATTTCATCATCAATCATTATTTGTTACGATTTCATGGTGAAAGTGTGTTCGTCGTGATTCCACAAAAGTGATGGATTCAAAGGGAGAAATAGCTCCTCGTATTTATTTTGCAGAAATACTCGCTCCTGTGACGCTCTAGTGCGTAAGGTCAAAGCACCCGAGGCACTGCGTAATACTTTAACAACTGTCGTTGACAATGAAATATTTGTGGGAAGTGCGTAAGATTGTTTACACCACAAAAGCATACCTAAACACAATAAAATATTGCAATTGCAAAAAAAAATATCAGCCTGCAAAAACCGTTGCTTTCCTCTCTCTCTTTTTTTGTTCCTTCGCGCCACTACGAAAACATAGTGGCTGAGCAACGAAATTCTATCAAAACCTCGCTTCTTGGATAAAGGACACCAGGCTATATGGTAGTGATTTTGCCAGAGAGTTTGTAGAAATAGTAGGCGACCAATGAACCTAGGCTTCTGCACAGATCATGCCTGGGATATTTCAATTTTCCTTCCACGCGATTAGAAGGCAAGACGCTGGGAGGATTCATGTGCACTAACATGTTGCTTCTAAGAGAAAGTACCAGATTTATAGTGCATGTCAAATTAGATGTAAATAATTTAATCACTTTGCACAAACATTCCCGGCCTGGAGGATTTCCTATCTTATGATCGTGCCGTCTTCATTAGAAGCAAGAATTTCGGTTTGCTTGTTTAGCCCCTCCTGACGCCAATCTTTCCAATATTAAATCCGGGACAGCGTTCATCGCGCAAGCCCGTGCAAATATTTAAAGGTCTTTATCAAGTTATAAAACAGTCATCAGGCAGAGGTAAGGACGAATAAATACGCGAGAGAGTCCAAAATGGGATGAACAACCTATGAGAGGAGATGTGTTTCAAACAGTAATAAAGAGATTAGCGAAAGCCACTTGATTTATAAGTTTGGGAAATAAATGTATTATCGACGACCTGAACCTTTTGTTGCGCAAGCCAATCCTTGTGCAGACACGGGAACGGTTCCATCAGCCGCGCGATGCCAGCGAGCGGCTGCTGGTACGAACCCAGCATACCGCCACGACCCCTCGATCTCCACCGACCGAGCGGCCTCGGACCTGCAGCTCATGAGAGAAAGCGTTCGGTCGTGCTGGCTTCCTCAATCTCGCGGATTGAGCGTGCCCGCGTCGACGAGGGAAGACACCTGCAGGGGTGAGACAGGTGAAACAGGTTATGGAGCAATTTTTGGAGTAGAAAAATCTGGATTTTGGAGCAGCTTTGGAGACAAAATTCTTGTTTTGAAGCAGCAGTTTATGCATTTTGGAGCAACTTCGAAGCACAAAAGTCTACAGTTTGGAGCAGATTAGGAGCAGAAAATGTTAGAGCAGATTTCATCTATTGAAATCATAAAAAATAATATAAATCACATAAATCAGATTTTTCTTTTTCAATCATTATTTTTGTCCACCCTGGTTTTAATAAGTTATCAGAGCTGATACGTACCAAGATAAAATATATTTAAAAAAATTTAAAAAAAAAAACGGAAAAGGCAAACGCTAGTTTCGTGCGCATAGATGAGGACAGGAAACACAGGCTTTCTGCAAAGTTAGGTGGGTACCAGGTACCTCATAAGCCTGAGGTACCTGGTACCCACCTAACTTTGCAGAAAGCCTGTGTTTCCTGTCCTCATCTATGCGCACGAAACTAGCGTTTGCCTTTTCCGTTTTTTTTTTTTTTTATTTTTTTAATTGTAGTGCAGAACCTTTTAAAGCGGTGATTCAAAAGCATGAACAGGGAAGCACGGTTTACTACAACTAGACATCTATGCACGCTCGTAGAAAGCACCGTGCAGGTAGAAAAAAAAAAACTCCCCACAAAAGTGAGTCACAAGGTAAATAGTGAAATGATAGGAAAATTATGAGCAGCACATGCACGCCAAATACGGGTGTGACCGGTTCATTCGATTGCTCACGCACTGGAAGCAAGTGTGCGATAACCGAAAGTACTCACGGCGACGGCGCCATCCATTTTGACGAGATAACGGATGCAAATGAACAATTACACAATGGAGGCGCTCAATAGCACTTTTAAGAAAAGGTTTACTCTCAAAACGAAAGGAAAATTTTTGTTAGCTCATCTTGATAGCCTGTGCAACGTACCTCTCGCGGCCAGACAGCAAGACCGCGTGACAGTGCACCGGTAGCATGCAGTCACAAATGACAGCGTAAAGTAGTAGGAAGAGGGGAGAAAATAGCACGTATCATAGGTATAGAAGGGTACTAGAGCTGAAATCTTTGAATCCGGCGGTTGCTTGCGCCACCCTGTACACGTGCCGTGTACTTTACTACGACGAGATTGAGTGTTGCCAACCAAGCTCTCGTTTCCCGCTAAATCTAGTGCCGCCCCTAAATTTTTTTTCGTTTTTGAGTTACTTTTGGCACAGTGTGGCGCAATTTCGACCAACTTCGCGTTTTTGGCACAACTAGGCGCAGAAAACTGGGTTTGTATCAGATTAGCGCAATTGGGGCAGATGTCACACCCCTGCACCTGGACGTCTCAAGGTCGTTGTGGCGCTCGCAGCTAGCCGCTCACTGCACACTTTTTGAGGATTATCCATACAGAAAAAGCAGACACAAAGGAAGCCCCTGCCGTCACATGATTTTTGGGAGAGAATGAAAAGAGGAGGGTGCGAGGGGCATTCTCCTACCTTGCGGAATATGGTTTCGTTGGTCGGTCTTTAAGCATCAATCAGAAACTGCTTCTTAGCCTACGTGATTTTGTGGCAACCACATGAACCAAGAAAGCACGGAGGAAGTTCAACTTCTGCGAACAAACCAGAAATCTTGATGGTAGGCACTGCACATAAAAGAAAGCCCTCTTAACTATTCGCTTAATGCAGGCACATAAAAATCAGGTCCCTCAAGACATAGGCTAGTACTGTATCCAAACCGGTATATTCAGCTTTAAAAACTTTTTCGTGCTGGTTTAGCGACAGGCAAGTGAACCAGGTCAACTGCAGATAAATCAATGCACTATTACAACTTTCACTCGGATAGGTGTCACATAAGCAGACTTGCCAAGCTACAATGATGAAAATACTACAGGGGATGCCAAAAAACACTACTATTGTGTGAAGGAATACGAAAACTGATTTATACTTCAAAAACTTGGTTTAGTTAAGAAAAATGCCTCAACTAGGGCACAAACACATCATACATTGCACGAAATGTCTTATTCTTTAGAAGTAGAAGGTTGGGTCAACACTGAGGAAGTTTCAGCATATGCTTCTCTTAGGAAGTTGTTGTCGAACACTTGTTCATGGCACTTTCCAGACTGGCTGCATCTCACAACTAAGAACTGTTCAAGAGTCTTTTTCGACATAGAGGAGCGGAACTGCGTGTGTGCCTCCTTCACTTTGCTGAAAACTCTTTCTCCTGTGCCTGGTTTAACGAAGACGTTAAAGAGCAAAGTTCTTGCTCTTTAACGTCTCCACAACCGCTGTAAACGGCACGTTGTGTTCAATCAAAAATGTCGTAAATGGCATTCTGCTCGGGTAGTGTCGTAATCCGTTGATCGACTAAAGTACCCTCCAAGCTTCTCGTTGGTTTCATCTACATTTGCAGAGCCCTTGTGTTTTTTTCTATTCAGATGACAGAATGTCCCGGCGACCAGCGTGCGAAATGTTGACATCGCAGCGACAGACTACAAAATGTGAACATTTCGCCCTTGCGCGACGTCTTCAGAAATGGAAAGTCGGATAAATAGCTGGGAATAAACACTTGCAAGTATTTTTTTCCCGCCATCTTGTAGCAAAGATGGTTTCAAGGGATCATGAGTAAAAGTTCCAGTAACACAACGTACAACGTTCGCCACAACAAAGGAGATTTCTAGTTTTGGATTCAGATGGATGGATGGATGTTAGACGCTCAGCTCAGTAGCGGCTATACCACCCCTTACATCACTGGAGCGGTAGCCTGCGCCCCCTGGCATACAAGTCATTATCCAGTGTTGCCAACCCCAACTTGTAAACAAGTGAGATGCAGCTTAAACAAAATTATCTTTTTCTTTACAGGGGGGTGCGGAAAATTATACAAATATTGTTGTTAATACGATAACCTCAAGAAAGCGCTGGAAAGCAGACACTTTACGATAAAATCGTAAAACTTGGCAGGTATGCATAAGCATAACAGAACAAATGACATGTAGCTTAAATTTTCTTTACGGTCAAGGTGGTTCGAAAAAGGCATGAATTGAACCGTAGCAACTAAACAGAGTTGGCGACACATTAGAAATGAGTAAACACAATACAACTATCCTCCTAATTTAGAAAAACAACTGCATCTCAATGTTGTGAAAATGTTGATTGGGGCGAAGCTCTGGTGGTGCTTGTCTGCGTAGACGCTGAGCCGCAGGATGCCGAGCCTTTCATTCGTTTTCATCCATGTCACGCTGCGGTGAAATGCTCAAATGCGCATATAACCACATTCCATACCACCCATTCTCTTTCTGACATGGATGAAAATGAACGAAAGGCTCGGCATGCTGCGGCTCAGCGTCTACGCAGACAAGCACCACCAGAGCTTCGCCCCAATCAACATCATTCACCACGTAAAGATGCGCTTTTTTTTTGTTTTTTTTTGCCTTACACAACCTTAGGAACACGTGCTCACGTGCTCGTGAGCACATGAACTCACGAGCGAAGCACGAGCACCCGACGCCAAACATGGCTAGCCCCTAAGGAGCTTCGCCCCTAACAAAAAAAAAATAAAAGCCGCTTACAGCTCCCTGTAATGCTGAATTAGAGTGCAGCTCTTGAGGAGGAGGGGAGGGTACTAAGGGTGACATTTTCTTTTTTTTTTTTTTTTTTTGGGGGGGGGGGGGGTTACGTGACCAGGGGGAGGGGTCACGTGACCCCCACCCCCGCCCCATCTTGAGGTCACGTGACCCCCAAGGTCACGTGATCCCCCTCCCCGAGGTCATGTGGGGGTCACGCGGCCTTCCAGAGAAATTTTTTCTGTAGATTTAGCGGGAAAACTTTTCCGCTAGATTTAGCGAGGAGATTTTTCTGCTAGATTTAGCGGGGAAATTTTTCAGCTAGATTTAGCGAGGAAATTTTTCCGCTAGATTTAGCGGAGAAATTTTTCCGCTAGATTTAGCGGGAAAACTTTTCCGCTAGATTTAGCGAGGAGATTTTTCCGCTAGATTTAGCGGGGAAATTTTTCAGCTAGATTTAGCGAGGAAATTTTTCCGCTAGATTTAGCGGGGAAATTTTTCCGCTGGATTTAACAGGGAAATTTTTCCGCTAGATTTAGTGGGGAAATTTTTCCGCTAGATTTAGCGGGAAAATTTTCCCAAAATGCAACGCGCGGTTATGGCGACGGGGACGCCGCTCACGCCAGAAACGGGCGCCTAAGAGCTGCGCTCTAAAAGAATCATCATCAACAATTAGAATTTCCTGCTTACCCTCATCAGCATCCGCATCAACTGCAGGATGACTTGCCTGTGCCGAGTGACCTGCTCCATACATCAATATGTCACCATACTCTTACAAAAACTAAAATTTCTTGGCTAGATTCCCGATTGCTACTAATTAGTGGTCGTCCGAAACAATACCCCTAGTTTTTTGCCCTTCCTTACTGTCGGTTCATTCCTTTCAATATGCCAGTAGGGATCTCACTTGGTCGACATTGCGTTTCCTGAGGGAATAACTTTCTTTTAGGCGATGTGAGGCCGTTAGGCATCAAGTTTCAAAGTGAGGAGAGCCGACACTGGTACAAAGGGTGAAAGAAGCCAGCTATGCAGTGACAGCGTTTATGATTATCACACCATATCCACTGTTGTGTGCGTTACAGCCAAAAAGAAGGACAAGTGGAAGCGACCGCGGCAAACCGCGGTACCTCTTTAGCTGTAGACAGTGACAATATATGTGAGGCAATTGCGAGTCAAAAATGTGCATGTGTAGAAAGAAGCCTATGCGAAAATCACATTCTAAACCAACAAATGCCTTCCATGATCGCAAAGTTTCTCAACTCTCGTGTAAGGTGGCGTGTAGTGCGGTGAAGAGGCGCTAAGAAACAATGCCAGGTTGCAACAAAGGCAACTCATCTTCAACATTTTTTTTTTCTTGCTTTAGAAAAAAGATTATTTTGAATAAACTTTCAGAAATTAAAGACAAACTCTTCTTCCAATGTCGGTATCTTTCACATTTGTACTCTGACAACGTCATAATAAAATAAATGCATGTTTAGGCAAAAAAAAAAAAAAGAAAGACTTTTTCACAACTTTAGAATATTTTTTTTTCCCATGAGGTATTTCGTTATGCGGCTTCAAACATTTTTTTTTTATTTGTAAAATGTCTACAGGGCTTTCAATAGCAAAAAAAACTTATAAATACCAGGTGCAGAGCGATAATTAAACAAAAAAGATGAAGAAAATTGCAAAAAAAAAAGGTTTTTGATGAGGTTTCTAAAACTATTTTAACAATTAAAGTTGCATAAACATCACAACATAGCAAGGTAAAAGCCATTCGAATTTCATAAAATAAAATCCGAGGCATTTTGAAAAAAATTAGACTTTCACTCCTTTATTGAATGCCTAGTTGTATGCCCATTTAAGAAATAAAGACACGCTCACGCCGTAAAAAAAATGTTTTCGGCAAAAATATTTTAGGGAACATATAAATAAGGAAACAACATAAAAGGTCTTTTCTGTTTTTCCTTTAATTATATTTTACCCCTACCAGCACGCTCTTCATTCCAAGTATTTTAGGAAAAGGTTACGGACTTTGGGGTAAAGAGCCATGAATTTTCTTTTTAAAATGGGAAATGGTCAAGCGTAACGTCTGGGATGTTTGGCGTGGAATGAGCCCCATGCCAACAGTTGCCTAAGCGGCAAGATTGAAGAAAGAAAAGATTGGGCGGTAAGTAAGAAAAAAAGGAGGGAATAAGTCAGAAGGAAGTGACCTAGAAGACAGGAAAGTGGGCAGACAAATGACTTCAGACCTAGGTGGGCTGTAGTTGTGGAGAGAGATGTACTATTCGAGGTGAGAATTGCAGAGAGAAAATGTCTATTTCTAACGGAATGACTAGTGGCATAAGGTGTGCAGATAATTAAGGCTTTTAACATGTGTAGTTTTCCTGGAAACATAGAAGCCCCGTTTCTTAGCTTGTTAGACCCTGTAATCGCATGTCTCTGTCAACAACCACAACACACCTCTTTGTGGTCTAGGGTTAAATCTCAGCACTCAGTTTCCCATCTTCTAGGTCATTTTTCTCCTTCTCACTTTTGGTCAGCTACCTCATTTTTCTCTCCCTCTTTACTGAGCCCACCGCTGCAACCGTCGTGGTTCTTGAGGACCTTCAATAAATGCTCATGCTGCCAGTTCATCAATGTCTCTATTTCCCTTTCTCCTTAAAGCATGTGTATGGTATCATCATGATAAATGAACATGGCAGCTTTGCTGACCTAAAATTATGGCTTGTTAATTGTAAAGACGCATAAATGTAGGTTTGGTAAAACTGAAAGTAAATACCCATCATATCTGTAGCCAGGCATTCCGAGCGAGGTGGTCACGGGCAATGTCCATCAGCCTCTGTGATAGGCAACGTCCAATTACTTTCTGACAAGCAAGTACTTCCTCCTTTGAAAGTTCTTTTCCCTCAGGTGTGTGCCATTGTTGTTCCAGGTAGAAGTTGAGAAACCTAAAAAAATTTAAAGCAGTCCTATAACGTGAGCAAATAAATGCTGTCATATTTGACTGTCACTATCTTAGATCACTTTGTCATTGCAGTAGGTTCCTAAAACTAGATACAATTTGTTTTATAACTAAAAGCACTGGGCAAACCATTGCAAATCCTTTTGATTTCAGGGTTGTTTGTGCAATTAATAGTGGATTTGGACAACATAAACAAAAATATTGAGAACACAATAAATTCCTATGATTGGTCAAACCTGACAACCCCAGAAATAGTTGAAAGCTAGATAATAAGGCTTCAACTGGTATGGGCTGCGATGGAGATCCAAGACTAAGGAAAAGGAGAAACAGCTCCCCCATGTGTCTAGTTTTCCACTGCCTAGAGCTGCAACATGAAATTAAATGCCTCCATATTAAATCAGAGAAATTTAATAATGTTGCTATCATCTCTGGGATCCATTGGAAAATTTTATTCATTTTGATCAAAAATTCATCTTTTTTTTTTTTTGTTATCCTACGTTTATTTTGAAAGAGGGAAGGGGAACAAAAGCTTTGCTGCGTGGTCATTTTGAGTGCCAAGAGCTATTTGTTCTGTGCACAATGAATCTCAAAATGCACAAAATTTCTAAAATTTCAAGTATGACTATCTATTGCAAGTGACAGCCAGCACATGTACACTCCAACAACTGAACAATGACTATGAGATGCTGGCAATGGCAGCAGCTTGCACAGTTCATTTGTCGTTATTTGCATTTGTGAGGCTAGCTACGTATCATAGCTATCAAAGGCTACATACAGGCCTTTGATAGCTATGAGAGCACAGAGCATAATTCTCCCAGCTGTCCGAATTTAAAGGCACTTATGGTAGCTGCATTATTCACAATGAGAGAAATCAACAATTTACGAACATCAGAAGCAACAAATGGCAATAAAAATTTTGTGTTACAAGCGATTTAAAGGGAAAGCATATGTACTAAAGGACTGAACACTCATTGAGGAAATAATGAGATATCTGGAATTTCCAGTTTGCTACAATGGAAAGGTGCTTTACAATGCAATATGTGTGCACTGCTGATGCCAGGCTATTACTCCTCAACCCCATTCTACTATGGGTTCTAAACCCCTCTACCGGCTTAAAAAAAATATAAATAAGCCAACAGACAGTGTTGAAATAAACTTTCCACAAAGGTGTCTTTAGGTGGTGCATTTCTCATACTAAAATTTCATGAGAGCCACTTTTAGAGCAAGCCAACCGCCCCTCCCCTAATACAGTAAGTTAAAAAAAAAAAATTTAGATTTTTTTAAGAGTAAAGCTATACGCACTCCGGAGTGCGCTTCGCGCGGAAATGGCTATACGCACTCCTCCGAGAGATCATGCCGCTCGGGCCACCCTTTTCGAACGGCGCGTGAATCACTGGGGCGCTCGTTAACACAGCCCCCCGCCTGCATTCACGCCGCTTCGCGGCGACAGTATCGGCTGCTAATTACAAAGCGTAACCAGTACACGCCGCTTCGCGGCGTCCAGCCGGCAATCCAAGCCCCGCTGTCCCCGATCGCACCTCCGGAAAGGGAGTCCGCTACCATTTAGTTCTGCGAAGTTTCTCGAAAATATTCGATTTTTTTTTTTTTTTTACTGTTCATCGCAAAAAAGGAAATATCGCCAAATGCCTACAAAACAAAATGTTTGAGAAAAAAAAAAAAAAAAAAGTTGGTTTACCGCGGATCGAACCCGCGACCACTTGCGTATGAAACGGACATCCTAACCCCTATGCCATGGCACCGCTTAGGAATCTCGTTGTGTCCACTCTTTTTTTACGAGAAAAGCGGAGTGCGTATAGCCATTTCCGTCCGAAGCGCACTCTGGGGTGCGTATAGCTTTACTCTTTTTTTAAACGCAAAAGTCAACTATGCATCGCTGTATGCTCAGTTTCGGCCCAAATGTAGCTCTAGAGGTCCCAACCGGATGCCAAAATTACAGAACCAACCGATATCTTGTTCAAAATACGTTTTCAGTAACTTGCGCCATTCAGCTCCATTTATTCAACGGCTCCAGCAGCCAGCATTTGTCTATCGAAACTTTCAAAAAATCACTCACAACTTTCGAGATAACGGTTGGTTCTGGAACGTTGGCCTCAGGTTTGGACCTCTAGGGCCACATTTGGACGGAAACTAAGCACTCGACAATGCATAGTTTATTTTTGCAAAAAAAAAATATATATATATATATATATACAGGGTGTCACAAAAGAAAATTTACACGGTCTTTTTTACCGCAAAAATAAACTAGGCATCGCCGAACGCTCATTCTCCGCCCAAAGGTAGAGCTAGAGGTCACAACCAGATGCCAAAGTTTCAGCCCGATCCGATAACTTATTCAAAAGTTATTAGTGATTTTCTGAAAATTTCAATGGGAAAATGGCGGCCGACGGAGTTTTCAAACACATGGGGCTCTATGGCACCAGAAACCGAAAACAGGCAAAAATGGGCTCCATTTTCCCATTGAAATTTTCAGAAAATCACTTATAACTTTTGATTAACTTATCGGATCGGGCTCAAACTTTGGCATCTGGTTGTGACCTCTAGCTCTACCTTTGGGCGGAGAATGAGCGTTTGGCAATGTCTAGTTTATTTTTGCGGTAAAAAAGACCGTGTAAATTTTCTTTTGTGACACCCTGTATATATAATAAAAATTTCGAAGGGTGACACGCTCTATTCTAAAATATTAATGCGGGGAGGGGTCGGATACTCGGTCTCGACCCGGCTCTTTTGAGCTTTTGAGGCACCAGAGAAAGCCGTCGCTGGACGAATTGGAAATGAGTACTGAGTCAGCGCTCCGCATCGTGCCAAGTTTGAGCCGTCTGTTGATGCAATCGTCATGTCCAATCTGTGACCATTGTTGGTCTTCGCTGATGAGGACATCTCTATCAGCATTACGGCTTTGTCGCCGTAATGCTGAAGACGACAAGGTTTGCCGAGAAAACATTCTGATGGCCAAAGGAAGCAAATCGTGCTCACCGTAGTGGCAACCGGACAGGGTCACTGGCTTGCCCCAGCGTGGGCTTTTCTTGAACACACTGATCGTGGAGAAACCTTGAAACTTTGGTAAACTCGGAGAAATTGGAGCATTTTCACATCCTCAAGCATTTCCCAGCCCCACCCGAGACACTTTGAGAAAAGATCGATGGATGGACAGATGCTAACCTGGCGAACCTGGCAGAGCCGTGTAACCTGGCTAACGGCTCTGTGGACCTGGACTGTACTGTTATACCCTTGATAATGGGCGGTAGCTTGCGCCACCTTTCCTAGGTACCTTGTTTTGATAACCACTGCTCATGGAAATAGCGAGCGCTCGCAGATTTGGGACTACTTCCATAAATCCGTGCAAGCAACACTGCGCGCGTTGCACTCTGGGAACTAGTTGGCCAGGGCATCCAGGGCATAGGTCAGGGTAGAGCACTATATAGCTCCTTCGGAGCAGAGTAGCGCCAGTAGCGCAATCTAGAACGCCGCCTCTCGGCGACTAGCGGCGAACGCCCGGAGGTTCCAACTGCGGTCACAAATGCATGGAGAACGCGAGAAAATCGTTGTTTCTCCAGTATTGTGCGAATGTACGGAATCGCAATGATTTTTGACATAATAATGGAACATTTTAGAATAATTTGCGCTAAGTTTTGTGCCCCGCAAGGACCTGACTTTTTTTTTAAAAATTGCCTGAGCGGCATTATGCAGCAGACGACACGGCGACGTCACACCATTCACGTGACCCGCTCCGGCCAACCCGAAAAGCCCATCTCCGCTGCGAGGAAAAATCGTCTGCTTCAAACGCCATTGTTGTGACCGTGGGCGTCCGAGTGCGACCACATGGTCGCCAGGCAGAAGGAGAACAACTACCCCGTGTGACAGCTCGTCAAAAAGTGCCTTTAATCGAAAATCAACAACCGGAAGAAGCTTCGCTTCCGGTAAGCCCGCAGCATGACACATGTGGTGCCATCTATTGCCAGATGTCCTCACTACATCTCCCCTTCCAGCTCGAGGGAGCTTTACCTCGTGCTTTCACAAGTTCAGTCTTTGAGGAGGCTTGACTTGCCGCCCCGAACGTGTGACGCGTATACCCGGTGGGGGAGACTGCCGTGTAGAACTGGACACCACCGCTGAATCGCCTGTTGGTCTTTCGGCTACAGGAACTGGCCCGTCTGAAGTTGCAGGCTGGGTACAAACTAAGTCGCTTGGCTGGCTGGGAGTACTGGGCGTAAACGGCACCAAGTGGCGACGGTTGCGCTGGACAACACCCCTTGGCGTCTCGACCACGTAGGAGCGCGGCCGCTTGGCCGGGCTCAACACCCTAGCAGCACATGGTATATCTTGTACCCACACCTCTTCCCCTGCTTCCAGAGGGCGCAGTGACTGGGCGGCGTGACGCCTGTTGAAGTCCTTGCGTTGATGACTCTTCACGCTCTGGTCCCTGCTCTTGACGAGCTTTGGCGACGGCCACTTCGGCATCAGCGATGCAGGTAACCCTGGCAGCCTGGTCCGGAGACGACGACCCATGAGCAGCTCCGAAGGGCTGTAGCCGGTCACTCCGGGTGTGTCCCGGTACACCAGTAACGCCATGTGCGGATCCTCTGCCTTCACGAAGAGCTCCTTCAGTGTTCGAACCATGCGCTCTGCCTCGCCATTCGCTTGCGGGTACCTTGGACTGCTCGTACGGTGGGCGAACCCATACAAGGCTGCGAAAGAGGCGAATTCCGTTGATGAAAACTGCGGACCGTTATCAGAGACCACAGTCTCCGGAATCCCAAAGCGGGCAAAGGAACTCTTCATAGCCGCGATGACGGAGCTTGATGTTGTGGTCGCAAGGCTGACCACCTCGGGGAAACGGGAATAGTAGTCAACCATGACCACGTAGTTGCGTCCTTGCAGCTCAAAGAGGTCAACCCCGATACGTTGCCAGGGGCGATTGGGTGTAGGAGTCCCGAGAAGCGGCTCGCAGCGCTGAATTCTTGTTTGGGCACAACGCTCGCACGTCCCCACCAGTTGCTCCAGCTCGCTGTTCAAGGTTGGCCACCACACTGAGTCGCGAGCCCTTGCCTTGCATCTTCCCACGCCTTGGTGGCCCTCATGGAGTAATGTTAGCATCTCCTTCTGAAGAGTCTGAGGAACCACGATGCGACAGTCCTTCAGCAACAGGCCCTCGAAGGCTGTGATGTTGCCTCGCTCCTTCCAGAACGCCCTAAGATGAACTGGAACGTTGGACACCTTCTTGGGCCACCCATCCTTGCAGAATCTGAGTAGGCCGGCACAGACTCCATCCTCTGCTTGGTGCTGGCGAAGGCGATCGAGGCGAGTGGATGCAAGACTTTCGATGTCCTTGAGCAGTGTCCCAACGAAGAGCTCGACGGTGTCTACTTTGTAGTCGGCAGCCTGTACAGGAGCTCGGGAAAGGGTGTCTGCTGTCGCCAGGAGCTTCCCCGGTACATAGAGAACGTTGTACTGGTAGGCCATAAGCCGCATCCTCAGGCGCTGAATGCGAGGAGGCATAGTGTCCAGTTCCGCAGATCCCAACAGAGTGACGAGGGGTCGGTGATCTGTTTCGACATCAAACCTGATGCCACGGACGAACTGGTCGAACCTTTCAACGGCCCATGTGACGGCCAGAGCCTCTTTCTCCGTCTGGCTATACCGGGTTTCCGTCGGTGTAAGAGATCGCGAAGCGTAGGCAACGGCACGACGCTCTCCCGATGGTTGGTCCTGTAGCAGAACGGCTCCCAGTCCATACGAACTTGCATCAGCCGACACTGTGGTATGGTACGAAGGGTCGTACTTGGCCATGCAGACCTTGGAGCTCAACATGCCCTTAAGACGATCAAAGGCAGACTGCTGACTGGGCCCCCAACACCAGGCACTGTTCTTTTGGAGAAGAGCACGAATCGGCGTAGTCACGTCGGACAGGTGAGGAAGAAAACGGCCTATGTGATTAGCCATGCCGAGAAGTCTCCTGACACCACTGACGTCCGCTGGGGCCTCCAAGTTGACCAGAGCCTGGACCTTGTCTGGATCGGGGCTGATACCGTCTGCACTGACTGTGACTCCCAAGAACCTAACAGTGGACGCTGAAAAGACGCACTTGGCTCTGTTCAGTTTCACTCCGGCACTGCTGAGGCGACCCAATACTGTTGCAAGACGCCGGTCATGTTCCTCTTGGGTGCGTCCGAAAACCAAAATGTCGTCGATCATGTGGACGACTCCGTCGAGACCCTCCAGGATCCTCCCCATTTGACGTTGGAAATACTCCGGAGCGGAGCAAATTCCAAAAGGAAGGCGACAGAAGCAGTATCTGCCGAACGGGGTAATGAAGGTCGTGAGGAGCTGGCTTTCGGCAGATAGCTTGATCTGGTGAAAACTGGCTGTAGCGTCGAGCTTGGAAAAGATCCGTGCAGGACCCAGACGTCCCAGGATGTGCTCCACCGATGGGAGGACGTGACGCTCCCGCTGGACCACCTGGTTAAGGCGTGTGAGATCGACACAGATCCGGTAACCTCCAGAGGACTTGGGGACGACAACGATACCAGAACACCAGTCCGTCGGATCGTCGACTTTGCGGATCACACCGTCAGCTTCTAGCTTATCCAGTTCTTCGCGGACAATGTTATGAAGGGGAATCGGAATGCGGCGAGGAACGCTGAGGGAGAACGGCTGTGCTCCTGGCTGGAGTCGAATCACATACTCGTCCTTCAGCTCACCCAACCCTTCGAAGATGTCGCTGTGAAGAGGGCTCTGCTGGTTGAGACTGGAGAGGGCGTCAACGAACTTCACCACACCCAGCTTCTGGATGGCAGGAAACCCCAAAAGAGGCGGGTCTTGCGACGGCAGGACGTAAACCCGCTCCACTACCGACTTGCCTTTCCAAGTCAATGTGGCTTGGAAGGTACCGAGAACTGTCAATGGGTGATTGCCCGGTCCAGTGAGCTGCCCTTCAGGCTCTTGGAGACTACGAGGTGCTCCGGGAAAAGTGCTTGGCACCACCGTGACTTCGGCTCCGGAGTCCACTTTGAAGTCGACGTCGTACCCGTTGACGGCGACCTTGACAAACTTCGCTCGGCCCGCGGTCGAAACGGCATGTAGATGAACAGTGCTCAAACTTCGTTTCCGCTTCTCGCAGACATCTTCGAAGTGACCCAGGCTTCGACAGTAGTGACACTTGGCTTGTCTAGCCGGGCACTCGTTACGGGGGTGCGCTTGACGGCCGCAGAATCTGCAGTTCTTGCTGCCTTCTCTCGGCGACGACGCCGAGTCTCGCTTGGGAGACGTCTTGGGGGCCGGTTTCCTTCCTTTCTTCACACGTGCTTCATCCAGCTTAAGCTGCTCCGGTGCGACGGCAGCTGTCTCGTCCCGAAAAACGGTCGCCCGCGCCTTGACGGCGTCTTCGTGGATGCGTGCTTGTAGCCGGGCCTCGGCCATGGTGAGGGTCGGACAGCGGCAGAGCTTGTCGGAGAGTCTCGAGTCGAGAAGTCCTACGACGAAGCGGTCTCTAACGAGCCTGTCCTCGACCTCTGTGGACGGATAGTTGCATTTGCGGACGAGTGCTCGAAGGGCCGTGTAAAAACTGTCGACGGTTTCCCCTCGTTCCTGGACCCGCCGGTGAAAAAGCACGCTCTCGTACACTTCGTTCGGTGGATGTACGAAGTGCGCCTTGAACTTGTCTGTTACCGCAGCGAAGGACCGCCATTCCTCTGCGGTGAGGCCTAACGTCTCAAGAACACGCCGCGCCTCTTCGGATCCCATAGTGTACAGTAACGTCCGCACCTGAACTTCGTCCGACGCTTGGTAGAGGCCTGACGCAAAGCTGAAGTCTTCGAATTGTAGAAACCATTGCGGCCACTTGTCGGGGTTTGCGAAGTCGAATTTGGGCGGTGGAACCAAGCTCGGGAGTGAGACGACGGGGGCGGTGGCGGCGGCAGCTTCCGTTGTTCTCTCCTGCGACATGACGAGGAACGCAGCGACGGTGACGAGAAGACGGAAAGCGTAGCAGCGTGCGACGCAGAGACGACGAGAGGCAGGGCTAGCTGTGAGCATAGCAGCAGCGAGGAGGACGTCAGAGCGGGAAGCCGGCCACTTCTGACACCATGTTGTGACCGTGCGCGTCCGAGTGCGACCACATGGTCGCCAGGCAGAAGGAGAACAACTACCCCGTGTGACAGCTCGTCAAAAAGTGCCTTTAATCGAAAATCAACAACCGGAAGAAGCTTCGCTTCCGGTAAGCCCGCAGCATGACACATGTGGTGCCATCTATTGCCAGATGTCCTCACTACAGAAATTGCCTTCTCAAAATTTGCACACGCATCCGATATAGTTAAAACTTTGATAAAATGTTTAGTGCTTTACTAACTTCACGACAGACTAGTTTTGAAAAGTGTGAACTCGCCGTTCATTGTTTAATCAGCCGTGTTGTGTCGATCTCCATGTATTCTCCCATAGGGCGGGCCGCCTCCTGGAACCCTGAGTACCACGTGACTCGCGCCGAGCCGCTCTGTCGGCCATGTTGTCGGCAAAACACGGGGTTCAAAGGATTGCGTTACTCTGCTCCGTAGGAGCTATATAGTGCTCTAGGTCAGGGAGGAGAGCGGCATGATTTCGGTTTCGATCGACACATCGAGAAGGAATCATACAAAGAGCATGGATTATCAACAGCCGTTATCTCACGTTTCCTGGTCCCGACCGCATCGTTTTGGGTCTCTAAACTAAACTAAATGGCCAGACCTCGAAGCTTCAGCACAAGCGCGAACCATACGTAAAGCTTGTCTTATTGACACATGTTTATTTTTGCACTCGACCCTTCACCCGCGACTCCGACAAATCGTGAAAATTGAAGCGGACGCTTCTATTTTTACGGTCTGTCGGAGTCGTGAAAATTTTTACGATCACGACTGCTCTCCTCTTCAGATTGACGTCACAGGCCACCTGCGTCTGGCTCACCTCGCCAACGCCCTCGCGTACCGCCGTCGCCTCGGCTCGAAGGCCAAGGAGGTCCGGCTTTGGGTGGATTTGGGACATTCCTGCGTCGAAGGGTGCGTTTCGCCCGCCTCGGATCTGCTTTCTTTGTCGAGATTCACTTTCGTCGTGATGGCGTCCGATGCGGTTCCGTATTGTGAGCGGAGGCTGGGTTATGGAGAGTATCTTGAATGTTGCAGACGGGATAGGAGGAGGTTCCCGGAACCTCACAAGGATTTGTGTCGGGAGGATGCGGTGCTTTTTAGGCAGTTGCAGGTGATGTGTGTGTATACCCCGGTGTTGGGGAGACATGTGGACCCAGGGAATTTTGAGAGTGACTTGTGCAGGGTATGTAAGGACAGTCGGGCAACGCTGCAGCATATTGTGTGGGACTGTGAACAACGGGGGCATGAGGCATCGGGGACCCAGGACTGGCCGGAGGGCTTCAAGGATGGTGTGATGTGTGTGGACTATTGGAGGGACAAAGGGGTTTCGTCCAGCGAACCCGGCGCTTGCTTCACCTGCAGACTGTGCGTAGGTGTGTTGGTGAAGGGGTGACGGAGGGGTAGGCGTTTTCGCAGGACCAATAAAGAGGTTTTCCACCACCACCTTGAGCAATTGACCGACAGCCAACAGAGCGTGTGAGTGGCTCTCCGGACCCACGTGATAAGCAGAGCAAGGCCGCCGTGGAGGAAGCGAGGGGGAGATTTGACGGAGGGAAGCTTCCCCCCGGGAAGAATTGACGGAGGGAAATTTCCCTCCGACGGCCGGAAGCGGATCGCGGCAGAGCGCGGCACGATTTGCCGGAGTCGTGGGTTTTGTAGTGTCCTGTTTGGACACCCCTTTAGCGTTTCGAGGTATGGTGGACGAGCCACTGATGGGAATCTCGACGCTGCGAAGCGCAGGGATTTTGCTTGTGCACGAGTCAACACGCTGCAACAACCAATAAGTTCGCGTAAACCGAGCTCGCAACTTTACATTGGTGTTGCTGGTGAGCAAGTGTGTATTGTCCATTGACGAAATTATTTTTAGCAACAGTCGGGCACTTGCGTGAAGAATGTCGCACAGTTCGGCGGACAACACGTATCGAAACCAAAACTGAGTGGCCAACTAGTTCCCACAGTGCACTGCGTGGTATTTCGCCGCGATGGGGCGCGTCGGTTTTGGAAGAAGTCCGCCCTAAAGCCCCTCGATGTGTTTGCGCTCGTCTTGCAAGTAGCGTCAAATGCGCGAGTGCACGAGGCCCATGTCTCGAGCGGCCCTTGGAAGCAAATGGCGGCGCAGCACTGAAATGAGCGGGCCTTGGAAGCGAATGGCGGCGGAGCACCCGCTCATGGCACGTGTCTCGAGCGCTTGCACAACAATGGTTGGCGGTACTTGTAAAAAACGCTTTTATCAAGGGGCTTTAGTCCGCCCCCGTGTGAACTGGGAACGGGAAAGGCATTTGAAGTCCGACTGGGAATCGCTCCAACCAGTTACTTTCCTAACTGGTCCCAGTTCACTCCATTCCCAACTGGGAGTCAAACAGTTGACTCCCAACTGGGAATGGTTCAAACCAGTTGACCCCTCAGCTGGTCCCAGTTGGACTCCTATTGGTCCCAGTTGACTCCCAACTGGGAATGGTTCAAACCAGTTGACCCCTCAGCTGGTCCCAGTTGGACTCCTATTGGTCCCAGTTGGTACCAGTTAGTCCCAGTTGAAACCAGTTGAGGTGCCAACTGGTCCCAGTTAGAAATTTTCGCCTGGGCGCTAGCTTAAAAATTCCAAGCGCATTTAGCGGTTGCTAATGACTATACGATTTGTTATGTGCTTGCCTTCTTCGTGACTGAGTGTGCCGAGATAATTTCAGAACCACCGTTCAGACACAGATCTTGGGTGTCGGTAAAAGCTCATACAAAAAGGATTCGCGGAGAGTAGGGCAGGCTTAAGAGAAGCTGATCGAGATAAGCTCACCGGAGATAAGCTCACCGGAGATAAGCTCACCGGAGATAAGCTAACCGGAGAAAAGCTCACCGCAAAACCGGCAGATGCGGAGAAAGGCTGACCATTTTTTTTTTAAACTTGGCGGATTTTGCGTCAAACGTGGCAATTTAACACAATTCGCATTCATCACTTCATTAAAAATAAATCAACTTTTTTTTTGCAATATTCTTGAAGTTCATTGTGCATATTTACTAATTCCTCAGATATTAGTAATCTCTCATTCTGTATATTAATGAAGCCGCAAGTATAAAATCAGAACATCGTACACCGGTAAAAGAAACAACAATTTATCGACAGCTGACAGTGCGCCGTCGGTAGCTCTGTCAGATAAAGAGGTTCAATTTTTGCAAGCTAATATGACTAGCGGTGTGTGAACCGTTTCAGCTCCAAATATTGTGTAGTGCCTAATGTATAAGTAGGTCTTCGCTAATGTAATCAGTGGCAGCTACGCTGTTCTCTTTCTGTTAATTTGACTAACAAACCTTTAGTTTCGAGAACAGCTTCGTCCGGTCGTGTTTGTTGTCTTCACTCCGTCGTCGTCGTTTGAGCTGTTTTCATCATGTAAAACGCTTACCAACTCGCCCTACTCGCTACCTTACAGAAGACAACTTCTTATGTAGGTCACGAGTAACAACGGTGACAGTGTGCAGCTCTGAAGGTCATGGGTGGTTCGCTGCAAGAAGGGCACTATCACACAAAGGCAACGTGTGGAAACACCAGCACGAACGGCTAGAAAAGAAAATGTTCATGTCCGTGGAAGAAGAACCCTCGATATCCTACTGACCGTTTTATCCTGTTTTCAAAGGTTAACAAAAGCTTCAAAGATAATTTCAGGCACAGCGTTGTTGCGTGCGCACTTTCGAATTTTGGGCATTTACAGTTTTGAGTTTTAGGCTTTAGGCAGACGTACATTATTAAGTTATCAAGCTTTTTCCTGTTCTTCAAGTTTATAAAGTTTTCAGTTAGGCTTTAGTTGCCAAGAAAGTAAGCCACAAAAAACACTCGCCCGCAATTATTAATTTGGGAGCAGGATACCCAAAAAGTTTAACAAATAGTATAGAAAATGACATTTTCTTTTTTACAAAGCTGACGAATTTTAATGACAATAAATTGATATATGTTACGCATAATCACGCAGCCTCCATATCGGTGAGCTTTTCTCTGCATCCTCCGGTTTCGCGGTGAGCTTTTTTCTGGTATTCGAGGCTTGTTAGCTAGGGTAGCTAGCCGATCTCGGCGTTTGCGAAAACGTAATCTCCAATCGGCATAAAAGTTTAGTGGGAGATATACGACGACAAGAGGACGACTTCATACCAACTTCTGTGCAGTCATGCGCCGACGCTGGGCTCAACTGTGAGTATCCTGTGAGGATGGGCTTGTTTGCTCAATGAGGTAACACGAGGCGGATGTTTGGCAAACAAAATCTCAAAGATACAATCGGGGGATGAAGGGACTAAGTGACGTCTTACTACGTCTGCATACGCAGGCACAATGTCCGGCATGTCGGGAACCAAAAAAAAAAAAAAGCGCCTCAGTCTTCCTTCTATATCGCTCGAGAATGCTTACGAGTATTGCACATTCGTGGGAAGTCGGACAATTGAGAACGGAAGCAGCGCATTCGGTCATGCGTCGTGATGGCGTAATTGAAGCTCCTCAGTCGAAACCGAACCTGAGTGGCCAACTAGCTCCCAGGGTGCACTGTGCGGCAATTCGCCGCTACGGGGCACTTCGAGTTTTGGAAGGCCCCTGATCAGCGATGATGAGCTGTTGTGTGGTATTCTGTAAACCGCCTAACGACGGAAAAAAGACGTACCTTCGCTCCATTGCCACTGGACGCTGGATCAAGTTCGTTTCTGGACCGCGAGTGCCGCAAGTTACAGATACAGTCGTCAGAGTAAAGTAAAAAGTTGCTCAGAGGCACATACGGCTTCACGCACATTGCAATTGCAAAACACATCCACACGGCGTCGATTCTTGATCGGTATCCAAGCGTACGTGCGAAGGCACAGAGACGCACCACTTCAGCATGCCAAGGAAGCTTTCATCACGCCGCGAAACCAGCTCAACTTTCTTTCGACAGGTTGTGCATTTTTTCTGTGGCACTGCGCTTCCGTTAAAATTTCCACGTGTTCTCAACGGCAAGTCTCACCGCTTACACAGGGTTTTAAAAAAATTCTTTGGCAAATGACAACGAACGAGTAGAAAACGTGTGTTCAGCATGCTGACTCCAGCCTCCGCAACGCTTGCGAGAACGCGATTTCGCCGCATGCAAGATGGCCGTCCCGTAGCCGCACTCGCACTGCATGGACCAAGCGGGGTAGCTTCTCTTTGCCTTCCGATGGCTCACCAGCCCGACGACCCGGCGTACTACTAGCCGTGTACAGCACGAAACACGTCCTGCTGAATGAGCACAGCCAACACCACCTAGAATAATCAAAACCTCCGCATTGCCTCCTCTCCGTTCATGAAAAGTCATCACAGTCAGCCTTCGACACGTGGATTGAACACAAGCCCCAGCCGAACTCCGACGCAGCCCTCGTGCCCAATCTCAGGCCTCTATCAATCTGACTGGGATGATGGTGCGATCACATTGCGGAGGGGCTTATCTAAGTGGTGTTGGCACAGCTCGTATTTACTAGCTTATATATATAAGTAGGCTTCGGTGTTTTCGGATAAATCAAAATAACACCCGCCAGTCAAAATATTGTCAATTCGAATTTATCCGATAAACTCCGAATTTGAATGTGCAATGCTACCCCCCTTCCCCTCCAAAAAAAGAAACACGAAAAAAACTTTATTTCGCATTTGGTTCGATCAGCGCAAAGGGTGAATGGTCCAGGAAAAATGCCGCCACAGTTATCTTGCAAATCTCAGACCACACTGTCAAAAGAAGTTTAACAGCTGATTATCTCGTCAAGGTTCATAAAGCCACTGATTTAGATGAAGGAGAGGTTGTGTTTTTGTAACGGTGAAAGCTACGGATCATAGAGATTGCATAAAATGGGCAAGAGGCGCAGTTCAAACTTCTATATATTACCAACTGAACACGAAGTCGTCTATTAAATGGCTAAAGTAGTCTATTAGACGTCTAAAGACATCTTCGCAAGACGAGCAAGATGTCTAAAGATGTCTCGGCAAGACGTGATATAGCCTAAGACGTCTTGAGTCATCTTGTAGCCGTTCTGTAGACCTCATGACGCTTCCTCTCTTTTGGGCTACAAGATGTCTTGCAAGGCGTCTCCTAAACATCTTAGAGACAGCTACAAGACGCCCAAGATGCGAGTCATCTCTTTGAAATGTCTTTTAGACGTCTACGTCAAGATTTCTTGAGACGTCTTGTAAAGATGTCTTATAGACGTCTACGTCAAGGTACCTTGAGACGTCTTGTAAAGATGTCTTTAGACGTCTTGCGTAGCCCAATACGTCTCTAGCAATTAGTCGAGCCATTTCAAGCCGGCTATGAGACATCTTGTGCTCAATGGATTATATCCTTCACCACTCCACCTCGCGTGGCAGTATCAATGTTTATCAAAGTAACACTTCTGTGCAACTTTTGTTCTGGAACAAATTAGTGTTGCCAATTGCAATGGCACCAGTGCCAAATCCAGCTGAAGAAATATTAATTTATATACGCGCGTTTTATGTTTTATTCAGATATTTATCTTTTTTTTTTATTAGGTATGTTCACACCGGCAATGTGCAGCACTCGCGCGATAACTTTCATCACAAAAGCGACCATTGCAGAAAGCAAAACCAAAAAAAAGAAGTTTTTTCAGGCAGTTGCTAGCTGACCCAATGCAGAAGGAAGATGTAGACAGATTCCTTCTCATTGATATTTTCATTTGCATCAACCCTTTTCCACGAAGAACATCGCTTTTGCACGATGACAGCCATGTAATCAACCACTGCCGCTCAAATCATTGACCATGCATTAGCACCCGTTACAGATTCATAGATAAATTGAGCGTATGGTTTCTCATGAACTGTTCCCGAAGCACTAGCTCCTCTAGCAGACGACTACGTTGTGGCGGTGGACGTCCATCTGAAGCTGGAAGGTTTCCTAGCAAACAACACTTCGAAAGCAGATGACAGCCAGTTCCTCCGGCTCTCGCATTTCGCACAGTGACACAAACGCTCCGGTCGAGTGGTGTCACGTGCGTCGCTCCAACGCTCCTATTGGGTTGCATTGACCATAGCCTTCACAGTTTGCCAAATTAAGGCTCGTTCACACACTTGTAACCAAGAACGACTGAGAGAGACAAGACCGGTTTTTAAGCCTCTTGCGACGTCTTAGGACTGGGTGCGCTGCTGCAGAGCTGGTCCTAAGCACCGGTTTCCCTAGGAATTAAAATTAGGGGGGTGTCTAGGTTTTTAGGGGGGGCAGGGAGAGGGGGGGGGGAGTGCACCCACGTAGGGGAGGTTTAGGGAAATCACTGGTCCTAAGACGTCTTAAGATGCTTAAAAACCGGTGTTGTCTCTCTCAGTCGTACTCGGTAACAAGTGTGTGAATGGGCCTTTATCGTGAAAGCTGGTGTCAGTGGCGTAGCCAGGGAGGGAGCTTCGGAGGCCCCAAGTCATGAATTCCAAATACCTCAACCCCGCCCGCCCCCGCCCCCGCAAAAAAATTCCTGGGTCCGCCACTGGCCTGTATGAACGCGCCTACAGGGAGACGGGAGGCACTTTTTGGGGGCTGGGCAATCTTTACAATGTGACTATCATCATCATAACACTGTTCTAGAAAACTGGGAGTTCGCAAGCGACCTAGATATATTCTGTTGGATTTTTTGCTAGGCTATAATGACAAATATCATTTTTCAGTTACTGTGTCATAATAAAGTTAATATGAAGATTATTCCTTTCATCTTTGAATGTAAGATCTGCATGTGAGCTGGGAGCTGACATGTCTGCGAAGCTACATTTTATAAATCAGGCATGCGATTACAAGTCACCTGCAAAAGACTCCTCTAGACTTCTGATATGGTCCGTGATCTTCTTGAGTTGTTCTTTTTGACCTAGGAGATGTAACAAACAGTTAGCTCACTGAGTGGGCATTGACTGCTATTAGTCACAGACAGAATATAAAGGGAAGAAAGGCTCAGCTTCAGTGCTTCCGACTACAGCGAAGGCAAACTTTCTACCTTCGATAACACTTCGGCATGTCGAGCGCCTTGAGCGTGTATGTGCAGCCAAAGCACACCATAAAGCATGCAAGCGCGTGCTGGAAGGTGGACGTGCGAAGTAGATATCCCGCCTCTCTCACTTATGACGTACTTCTAGCTCAAAGCCTCGCCGGACACCACAATGTTGAACTTTCGCCCTATATACTTCCTTGCGCAAAGGCAGTGTTTTCCGGCTCGCTTGAGTCTTTTTCTGTCATAATCGACTGTGTCCGCTGAAATACTAGGCAAACGTGTGGAACTTTAATTTTTATACATACCGGTCTTTATTTGATGTGCAGTTGAGGCAATGCTCGAGAAATAACACTGATCGGCTGCGAAGATGATTTTGGTCACCGCAAGAGCGATATCTAACTTGACCCAAACAGAGCGGGCTAAAACATCATTCGCAGACAGTTAACGCAAACAAATAATGCGGTTTGTCTGTATTGAATCGTTGCTCGCAGACGAAAATGAATCAAGAAAACACTGCAAATCGTGTGATAAAAACTAAAAAAGAAAAAGTTTTTATTTATTACAAATTGACTGCCGTGGAAAAGTGAAAGCAGACGCGAGCCAAAATTTTGACTGTCAGCTATTTTGATGCTATTTCACGTTGAAAGCGATTGACACCCCTTGCTCCCTTTGGTAATCTCAAGTCGTTTCACCGTAAATAGCAGACAATCATTATTTCAGTCTGTGCCAGATATCACTTTACCGTGGTACTCAGCTAGTAGCAGACAATACACTTTTTTCTCAGTTTGTTAGCAGACAACTTACGGTGTTTTCTTGTTCCATTTTCATCTGCAAATGGTGTTTTATAGCAGACGAACCGTTTGCGAACAGTCTTACGTCGCTCCGCTGTTGTGGCGACTACGAAAATTACATCCCGCTCTCGCTGTCGCAGAGACCTAAATTGGACTCCGGTAGATGACGCCGGGACGACTTTGAAAGGGATAGAAGCATAGTAAGCAAAGGGTTTATGGGACCCTAATATGTCCCTGGTCGAACTTATTGACTTCTATCGTCTACGGAGTCACAGACTATGCATCTTTGTTTCACAGATACCAAAAAACTATGCCAATAACTAATTGTCTGCACGCAAACGAATGGGGACAGTGACTGATCCTGTTCCTCAAGATGACGTACGAAACGCGGCTTTTGAATACGGAGAAATTAGGTGCATGCATCCGTATGTTGGTAACCTTAAGAACTGGAAGATAGGTGCTCGTTTCTAAGTCTGAGAGCAAAAACTGCAGAAGGAACAAATGATAGCGTGGGCCACATCGCTTGGCACCAGTGAGCACAGGTCAATCTTTGCCGCCGTGCGCCGGTGTACTTATGGAAGTGACCGGCACATAGGAGCAGTTAGCCAGGATGGCTAGGTTAGACAATTTTTACAGCGAAGCTGTTTATGACTAGGGTTCCGTGGATTTTTTATGTGTGTCAACAAAACCTCGCAGTGCCCTCTCTTTGTCGCAGTACCGAGTGCTTGCATGCCTAGTTTCTTTCCGCTCTCCTGGGGGGGCGGTCCTGTTGTGCGTTTGTGCCTGTGCAAATCAAACTTTAAATCAAGACCAATGGTGATCAAGATCTCAGCACCAGGCTCGTACTGCTTGTACCAGATGCGTTTTCCGCCCTGCGACAACGAACATTGCGGGGCAGAGAACGCATTGCAAAGACACAGGTACTGTGCTGCAAAATTGGACAACTTTTATGGAGCATACGCTAAATTCAAAAGGGACTTTCTGGACAGACAGTTTCAATGTAGTAGTTGTAAGGTGTGTGATTAGTTCTGGTTTGACAACGACTTGACCAACATCGGCAATGTGCAGGATCCTTCAAAGCGGACTCGTGCGCTGCAAGTGTTGTCGGAGACCATTTTCACTTGATCGATGACCACTGATCAAGACAATAAATGTGTTCGTACCTTTGTTCAAAATTCTTTGTCATGTCTGTAACGTGTGCTAAACAGCTTTGCTGGTTATCCACCTTCACAGAGTGGAATGGCTCAAGATTTTTCATGCACTTTTTAAAAGGTCACACAAGTGACGTAATGGAGCCTGATTGGTGGAGTCAATCGCCTCCAACAATCAGACGCCATTACGTCATTTTCGTGACCTTTTAAAACGTATACATGAAAATGCCCAACCTAGCCATCCCGGTGAGCACTGAAGCATAGGGTCAGCACTTGATATGCCCTTTCCTGATTTTCAAAACGTTTAAAAAGTAGCGGGTAAGAGCCCAATGCAACACGGGCACATATGCACTAAAGAAGCCATGAAACCATTTTTTTTTTGCTTTTGCTAAATACTACTTAGCAGGGCCGTACCCAGAAAAAAATTTCGGGGGGGGGGGGGGTTTTCGTGGACAACGGCGGCCATTTTGAAAGTGTCTATTGTCTTATTTTCGCCTACGAATCATGTGCATCGGTGGCATATAATGGAGAGTTGCAGCAAACCGGAGAACCGGTCCCGGTTTGGTATCCGGTAGCCGACCGGCGCCACTGCGCGTGCGCAGAGGTGGAGATTAAAATCGGCTGGCTGCAAGTGCACCGACCAGGGCCGTACTCAGAAAAAAAATTCGGGGGGGGTCAGAACCCCCTAACCCCCCCCCTGGTTACGGCCCTGCTACTTAGATTCACTCCCAAACGTTAATAACTGATTAAACTTGCCTAAGTTTTTTTGGTTTTTTTCTAGGCAAAGGCAGTTGCCAAAGAAATCCAATAAGTATGAGCATCACTCATCCCCTCGATTCGGAGCCAGAAGAAGCGACCAAGTGGCCCGATGCCCACCCTATGTTGCCAACGTTATTCATACCCGCTGGGGTTGGAAGAGTAGAAAACACGTGCTGAGTTCCAGGCCTTGTTAGAGTTTGGCTGTGGTTTGGCTAATCTCACCGCCACAGTGGTCAGACACAAGCCACTACCCCAGTGTCCGTCGAGGCATTGATTGTTATGAGCCAAAGTCGAGTGATCACGCAGTTTTTGTGTCCAATCTATAAGCCGTGCTGAACTGTCATCAGGCATCTAAACGGTATTAGCGCACACGTAGAGAGAAGAGAAGTGCACTATCCTGTCTCTTCTCTCTTCCAGTGATGAAAGTGGCATTTGACCTTTTTTTAGCTTGCAAAACATTGGTTTGAAGCAGTCACTCATTCTTCTGGAGCAGATACCAACGTCAGTGCGCACATCGCTTAAAAATAATATAAAGTGATTGCATCACTCAGTGGGTTAATATCTGATGATGATTGAGGGTTCCTCTTTGATAGCGAAGCATATTACGTATTACTTTTTGTAATAAGTATAGGTAAGGTGCCAAATGCACACAAGCTTTCGTTTTAGAAATAGGTATACTAGACAGAGAGGGTTCCTTTCACAATGGGTACTCAAACCATTCCTAAAAATTAATCATAGCGCAAAGCTTAGGTTGGTATAAATCTTTTCTCCTCGCACTTTTACAGCCAGTTGTTATATATCCTACATATAAAAGTTCAGAAAAATGCCTGCAGAAACCAGGTAGTTGATCAACAAAAATGCGTCCCCCCAAGTTTTTGTGAACCTACTAAGCTCAAGACTATAATTTTATGGGCTGCCAAAACAGCCACCCACAAATACTGCCACACACGTGGGCGAGTGAGCACGTGCGTGGCCGAGTGGTTACCACGCTTGACTTTCGTGCGGAAGCCCAGTGTTCGATTCCTGGGAACGACGAGTCTTTTATTTATTCTTTCAACTTAGATTTTGGGTAAATTCGAGAACCTTGTTGCTTGTTCGAGGTCCGAATCTTCTATACGCCGAACCTTTTACTCCGATTGTTCCAGATGCCCTTGCGTGTACGTAAGGAGCTCCGTGCGACGAGCCGCAGTCAGTCTCACTCCAGCGCTCGATCCTGCTGTATCACCAACATCGACGCCCGCGACGCTAACTTACCTCTATATTGTTTTGGGCGCAAGCTCGCCCCATTAAACATTTAGTGGTTATTCTTCGCCTCATAAGTCGCCATTCGTGACAATATCACGAAAGCCTATACTTGTGCAAGTGACACTGCTCCTTAGCAGCTTTGGAACCAGAGAGAGGTCAAAGTTTGCTGTTCTTTCCATCGACAACAGCACAGGAACGACCTTAACTACGATTTGCTCAAATACAAACTGGCTTTTTTTTTTTTTTCTCAGCGCAGATTTTTAAGTTTGAAAATCAACCTGCCACCAAAACAAAGAAAAAAGAAGTAGACCTGGGATAGTACTGAGCATAGTTACTGAACCTATCGCGCTAACCCACGCACTCACCCATGTCAGCCGCTGCACCTAACACTCTGGTGCAAAGCGGTGAAGCTCGACACACGCATGCCGGTCAAAGGCGGCAGAGAGACATGCGGCAGACATGATAATTAAGTGATCTCATCAAGAGTGCAAGACCCTGGTTCTGTCTTATCACAGTATCCACCATCTCACTATTTTGTAAAATTTTCTCGAGACTTTTAGCTCCTGACATCGCCGAAATAGTCTGGAAATTTAGACGATGTCGGCGATCAATCCAACAACGCATCAACCAACCAGCACGGTAGACGAGCAATTTCAGCACTTTGTTTCACCTTAATTTAAAGCGCAGTCGCAGCTGCGAGTCAATGGGACCAACCAACGTCAAAGAGCGATTTCATGGCATTCGTCCACTTTCCTGTGCGTTGTCTTTCATTGACTAAACGAATCAAGTGCAGCGAATGTTCCGCGACTAGCGCCTTTAAGTTGTATGTGTTTGAGCTTTCGACTGAACCCTGACCTCAAATAAAACAAACTATACATTGAGTAGAGACGTTGTGATTGAAATACATATTTGTACCATTTTTGTTTCTTCTGCCTGCTTTAAATATTAGAGTCGACCAATAATATCTTCCTTTATTCTCTTTTCCGCTTTGCCCATCTTGGCGCAGGTGTGGCGTAATTTTTAGAAAAAATGGCGCTTTGTTGCAAGACGTAGCAGACATTCGTTGACGGCGCAATTGGGCACAGTACTTCCCTCACTGCTCTTCTCTCTACGTGTAAGCTAATACCGTTTAGATGTTTAGTTACCAACTAGCCCAATTATCTGCTCTTTGACAGTTTATGTCGTCAGACGGGTGGTTTCAATCTAACAATTACGTCATCAAGCTTTGCGAAGGCAAGACCTAAAGGAATAGTCCCCTTTTATCCTGGCATTTTCACCAAGGACAATAAGGTAACAAAAAAACCACCCTCTTTTCGTCCCCTTTCTTATTGTCCTTGAGCAGTTTCGGCCCTCTGAACGTGACACTGGGCGCATGCTCAGTACCTTAAAGTGCATTAGGCACAACCTTTTAAAATAACATATATTACAAAAGGCAATTGATAATCAGAATAACAAATATATTCCTTCAATTTCAAACCTCAAAATTTGTTTTAATGCGAGTAGCTGCCAGAAAACTTGATACAGAGCAGGTGGTGGCATGATTATTGAAAGGTGCCTGGCCTGCAGAGTCGGACATCATTACCAAGCTTATAGCGGTATACATATGTTTTGCATGGTTAAGTTCATGGCTGGAATCCTTGAAACATCCAGTCCAAAAGCAATGAAATGAAAATGGAATGCTACAGAGCTGTTAGTGCAATGTAAAATTTATTTCACCTGTCCTCTCCCATCTCCCTGTTTTGAACTTGATCTCCCCTACTCATTATGCCAAAAACAAACATCACATTGAAAAGCTGCAAATCTGTCTACGAGTGGCAGCTTTCCGCATCATGAAAATTCACAGGTTGCCTCCACTTTCTCACCTCCTTCAGCTGTACGTGGTGGACGCAGGGTGTGGTAGGTAGGTAGCTCCTCGGGGGCGTTTCGGGGTACTGCCAAGTAACATGATAGTTAGGCTATTTAAACCTTAATTGTAATTCATGAGGCCACCACAGATAGCCAGAGGAATAAATCCGGAGGCTCTTGCATGAATACTAACTGTGTGAAGGTGTTACAGAAAGAAAATTTTGAATGCATTTTTGAATGCAATTTGAATGCAGCTCTTGGACGTTTGAACCATCCCCATTTGCTGCATGAGCACCACCTCCAAATGCATGACAGTCAGGAATGGTACATACCCTATAGGCAATATATAATTTTAAAGGATACATAAATATTCATCAGAATATCAAAATAAAATGCAACTTGTCTCACCCATGTGTGATGAGCCTGCAGCTTGGCTGAAGTACGTCGCCGGGTCGTACCCTTCAGTTTGGGGAACTGTTAGAAAGGGGACAATGTACGTTCCTGACACTTTTACAGGGAAGCTGTTATATGCTAGGGTCGCAGAAAAAATGTGTCCTGACATATCGACAGAAAACTCCCCATCGGTCGTGGCAAGTATGATTAAATAGAAACAAAGAGGGGGCAACCAGAGTGAGTTAGCCTTCCTAAAAAAAAAATTGGGTTGCGAGTATGTTCATACAGCCTAGAACTTGGTCTGCCTCAACGGGCGACGAGTCTTCCAGCTGTAGATGAGAAATTTAGCCAGTGCAGTAGAAGCGCCAGCCTGGAGTCTTCAACGTGCATAACGCGGTAGTGAAACACGATCGCACGTCGGTACGATGCTCATCCAAAACTAAACGGGCAGGGGCGGGGATTGAACCCAGGATCCCTGGGTTCCGCAGTGCGAGCTTTCGCTCCACGTGCTCCGAGCAGGTGTGCGCTAGCCCACTCGGCCACCGATCCCCCTCAGCCTTCCCTGGTATTATTAGATAGTGAAGTTCTGATCCCTTGTTATCATCTCTAGGCATCGTCCTAGAAGTTGTCCTAGAAGTCGTCCTTGAGGTCGTCCTAGGGGCGTCGTCCTCTAGGCGCTGTCCTCAAGGTCGTCATAAAAGTCGTCCTTGAGGTCGTCCTCTAGGCGTCGTCCTCGAAGTCGTCTAGGCATCGTCCTCGAGGTTGTCTCAGAAGCTGTCCCTGAGGTTGTTCTCTAGGCGTTACCCTCGAGGTAATCCTTGGAGTCGTCCTCTAGGCATCGTCCTAGAAGTCGTCCTTGAGGTCATCCTAGAAGTCGTACTTGAGGTCGTCCTCTAGGAATCGTTCTAGACGTCGTAAAGGTAACAGCTTCACTGGTCCTCCATTTTCACTTGAGGTGAAAGAGCTCTAAAATAGTTTTAATAATAAAACTACAACTGACCTGGTACCGGGATTGGTGGCGGCACAGGGAGTGGTGGAATTAATGGAGCTGAAAATAACATATGAAAAACAAAAAAGTTCACATAAACCTTCGACTGCATGCAGTTCTGTAGGTTAATGCAGTCTACAATGTGTAGTAACCTTTTTGTTTCACTGCTTTGAGGGTGTGATTTGACCAGTGCGTGCATGGCCTGCATGTGACGAAGGAGACTTTTAGAAAACCGTTACCGCATCCCGCGCTACGCACTACCACGGCCTTTGAAGCATGCTTTTAAAAGAGACCCTGACACTCCTCAAAATTAATTTTTTTTGCCAGGCGATTCATTGCGGTGTGAGAAGACTACCCAATCAATATTTTGCTACAGTGTCGCATATATTTTTAACAAAGTAAAAACAAAACAAAACTGCTCGAAACCGAAACTGACTGGGGAGGAAGAACATAGAGGAGGAGAGAGTTGGCGGAAGCCACGCGGCTGTGCAACCTTTTTTTCTCCCATCAAGGTTTTTGCAGCTTTTTGGAAGTCACAAAAAATGAATATCATATTTCTTTACTATTTCTAATACTGTGTGCATGCCTTCAATGACCCACGACTTTGATTATATTTGGTGGTTGTGTCTAAACCATAAAAAACGACTCGTGACCACTGAAAAAAGAGCGAGCGCCTCACAACGGCCGGTTCTAGATCGTCAGTTTCTGGGCGATAAGAAAACGAATTTCGAGCCGCGAATTGTTTTCTGGGTGGTTGGGCTCTCATATGTCATGTACAAATTAAAACCTCGACGAGCATAAATATCCTGTCAGTGTCCCTTTAAGCGTGTGTCCGAATGATATTGTGAGTGCAAGACACGCGCTTAAAAGCATGCTTCAAAGGCTCCAGTAGTGAGGTACGCAGAACATGGTAACGGTTTGCTAAAAGTCCCCATTAACGCACCCTTGTAGTGACCATTTCTACATTTTCTTGCAAAAATCAAATGTGGGGGCACTAAATGTATGCTGCAGATGGTATACACTCTCCAAGAAGACCACCACGATGGAAGCTGGTGTGACGTCCATGCTATGCCCTGTTTGATTGCTAAACCCAACGTTACTACAGTTGGGAGCAGGTAAAGAACCCAGAACAAGCTCCTTCCACAAAGCGCCCTGCACTCTTTTCACTTTAGCTGAGCAAACACTGCAGGGGGAACGAGTCCCTCCTTGCCTCCTCTGCAGCGTTCGCTCTGCTAAAATGGAAAGAACGGAGGGCTTTACGGCAGAAGCTGTTTCGTGGTTCTTAACCTTTCACTTACTGTCAGTGCTGTGTAAAGTACATCTACAAAGTACCTGAAGTAAAGTACAAAGTAAATTGGAGGTTATGCACTTCAAGTAAAGTAGTGAGTAGACCGAGTGCAATGTGCGTGAAGTACTATAAATACAAAAAAGTTAAGTACAAGTACATTTTATTGCCCTCTTTTGTTGTGTCCTTTCATTTCCTTATACAGTGTCTTTTTAAATTGGTATGCGTTGTCCCAGGGGTGATCGCGGTGCATCTGTGTCTCTCGGAAATGGCGGCGAATATTGGATAACGTCGAGTGGCTACAGAGTAATTATTTATCGAAATGGCGACAAATTCAGATGCCCCTCCTACTTCTGATTTTGGTGGCACTTGCACTGGCTTGCGCCCAAGGGGGTGAAATGGGCTAGGAGAGATCATGACGTCAACCCCGTAACTTCCTCAAGCAATCCTCTCGTGGAGGAGTGTCCCCTCTTAATTTTCTAACATCGTCGCTTGCGCTGACCGAGCGAGAAGTAGCGAGATCTCAATGCTGGGAAAGCCGCCCCCCCCCCCCAGTACAAACGGAGCGATGCGTCGTTTCCTTGCGTATCTGGTGAGTAGAATATCCATCCCAAAATTTCTTCAGAGTTGACAAAGCATCATTTTGCGATACAAATTTAGCAAGACCAAATTCGGGAGTGTACTTTAAGGTCAAAAATTGTACTTTCCTCGGAAAACACAGGAAAAAATACCTCAAGTATAGTACAAGTATATACTGAGACAATGTACCTCAAGTAAAGTACAAGTTTTCTAAACCTACCTGAAGTAGTATCTTAACTCCAATGTAGTTAAAATACTTCCCAACACTGCTGACTATAGATCAACTCAGTTGCACAACTCATATAGAAAGCGGTTGTCTCTAAACTCATAATGGTTTGGATGATAGGAGGCCAACCTTTGGGGGAGGGTGGCACTGCATGTGGAAACAGTGTCTGGGTTGTCCCACATAACTAAGTCGAAGTACAGTCGAATCTCGTTAATTCAAACTTGAAGGGGACCGAAACTTTGTTTGAATAAAGCAAAGTTTGAATTACCGGGAGTTTCCTCCCATAGAGACGCATAGGATGGAACCCACATGTTAGTTTGAATTATCCACAAGTTTGAATTAAGAGAGTTTGAATTAATGAGAGTCGACTGTACTGTTGTTGCGTGAACCTGACATTGTGAAGGTGTGCTTCATGAGAAAAATCTATACAATTTGGAGATAATATGGCTGCAAGCAATATAAAAAGAAAATTAGGCAAAATTAAAAATTAAAATAGTGCCAAAGGGACATGAGACAAGTAGTAGTAGACAGCACCTGTCCTTTCTACCTCGTGTCCAGTGTCTTACTTGTGAGATTTTAATTTTGCATCATGATAAAATAACTAGGTCAGCAAAATACTCTATTAAAGTATAAAAGAAATCCAAGAAAGATATCCTACCCTCCCCATGATGGTACCCTTCACTGTCGTCCGAGTCGGATTCGACCCTCTTGTGCGTTCTCCTTCGTGTCCGCGGTGGAGCGTCAGACTCAAGGTTCGACGTATGCTCTGCCTGATCCAGCCTTGCGAGGGCCTGCTCTAGGGTATCTAAATGACGAGGAATTGCATGAATATCGGGGTCACATTAAATTACAGTTATGTGCTTACAGTATGAATGGATAATTTTGACTCTCAGTGCTTTCCAATCGGGGGTTATGGCCTCGTTTCTCCTAACCGCATTCACAATCTCCAGTTTGGTGGTGTAGGGCGGCCAATGGCACCACAGCAGGTTCTCAGACTTTTCGAGCCACCAATCGGGCACAGCATACGTGCTGCTGTCAGCTAGAAACTCAACGACATGGTACCTGTAAGTGAAGTGAAAGTGAAAGTTTATTGGGATTGTCACGGGCCAAGCCCGGTAGGGAGGTAGTGGCAAAAGGCATTTCTGCCTGACTGGGCCTCTACCCCCCACAGTTTACAGAAGTGCAAAAGGTGGCACGGTATACGGCATTGTTAGCATTCTTTTCTGCCTAAATATACATGCCTGTGTATGTAAAATACCATTTCATGCAACACATAAAACAAAAACATAAACTCTGTGTAAAAGTATTTAAAAACATGTATACTTTTTTTTTAGCAGAGTAAATTAAATAATAGCACCAAGTCTCGCTTTACTTTCAAGTTGTACACATGGATCACTTGAGAGCAATGGCACAGTTTAAAAAAAAAATAAAAGATTAACAGTTCCAAAAAAAAAAGTTTGGTGTAAAATCAGATTTTTCTTTTTATATATTGCAGGCAAACAAAAGGTATTATGTAGAATGCGATTATTTCCCTCAAACTGTTTCCATCATACGCTCCCCATTAACTACTTTTAAATCACTCACTGTGCACTCAGGGCATTGAATTTGGACACTGCAAATGCTAGTAATCTCAGTGGGAAATTTTCAAGACAAGGAAAAACTGCTTTTTGCATGGGCTTTGTTCATTCTATTCTATACACATTTAGTTTGAGTAATATGTGAAAAGCAGATCATATGCACAAATTTAATCTAGAACCATACACAAAGTGCCATTGAAACATAGCCGCTGGTTATATCTCGAAATGCGCGCTTACATCAAAAACCTCTATTAGGCTTTTATAATGTAGGCCTACATTAACCATGCATTAGAGTTGCTCCTCTCTGCCAAAGGTTTTTAGACTTGGCAGTTTTTTTAAAAAATCTATTTTGAAATTGTGTCCAGAAAAATAAAAATGCATGCTCTTTGAGGATTAAGGAAAGGAAGGCTCAGGCACCAGGTGTTTTTTCCTTTCTCATCCAGAGCCATACATGTATGTATACATACCATTCGTGTGTGTGTGTAGGGGACTTTTATAGAGCGACACCCGGCACGGCTGTTCACCAACACTGCCGTAAGGCCGCATATGCGCAGTAGCTACGTGGGCAGAAGCAACCAGGCTCTCTGTTTTCGCCATTGCGTTGTGTGGAGTGTGCTCGTTGTTGACGTTGTAGAGGCGCTTCTAGATTTATTTGTGTGTCATACATCCTGTCAACATGTCGTATATTATGCCCGACTATTTGAGCTCACTACCCGACCTTGAACGGTAGTGGTGTCAAGACAAACTGTGTGGATGGCATTGCCTTCCAATGATCCATACGCCGTAAACAAGACCTGCTGGACTTCCCACGTGAAGTTACTGGCACCGACATCAATGGCTCACGTCTGTTATATATTGATTGTTATCGATTGAATCAGACCCCGACCCATGGATTCAGACGGGCCGCAACATGTGTGTGTCCCACACAGCTAGGCCTGACTTTTTATTCACGAGGGCAAACCGCCACTAAGAGGGCGCCACTAACATGTCGATATATATATATAACATGCCGCCACACAAGTAACAAATGCACAAAAATAAAATGTCCGACTGGGTTTAGTACAAGAACCTTGATGGAATCTTCACAGGTCTTCCTGAGCGAGTCTGGCGGGGTTGAGCTTGTGGTGGCGAGTCTGTTGCATTGGACTGACGAAGGGAGGTGCTGGCAGTGGGCGAGGAGTCTAGAGGATAGTAGTCCTCAGCCGTCAGTCGGGGTTTCCTCGGGTCAGCTTTCCGGTTGGGCTTGGGCTCTCTGGAGTCGATTCTCACACGAAGGTGATGGCGGTTACGTGCGTAGCTCTGGCCATCTGGCGATGTCACCTGGTATCTTCGTGGAGCTGGACCCACCTGTGTCACAACTGCTTTTCTCCAACTTTTTCCATGCCAAAACCAAAATGGCTGGTTCTTCTGAAAAGGAGGCATCTCTTTCGCATGCTGATCCGCATGTTTATGCTGTGCACGCTGCCTTGCTTGAGGCTGCTTGGAGAATGACTTGTGTGGATAGTGTGGCAGCGAGCTGCTTGGACAGGCTGGTAATAAAGTCCTTATTCTTCTTCCCATCAACATTTCTGCCGGAGATGGAAGACCGTTACTTGGCGTTGCTCTGTAGGTCATCAAAACTAGTGCCAAGTCCTTTCCTTCGGAGAGAGCCTTAGTCATTGTGGCCTTGATGGTTTGTATTGTCCGTTCTGCTTGTCCATTGGACCTCGGAAAGAGTGGTGACGATGGGTTGTGGACGATATCCCACTCCTTGTTGAAGCTTCTATACTCCACAGAATCAAATGGGGGGCCTTGGTCACTGACAGCTTCACTTGGTGTGCCGTGGCACGCATACAGCTCCTTGAGCACTGATATAAGAGCAGATGCCGTTGTAGTCGACATTTTCTTGACTTCCACAAACTTCGAGTAATAATCTACCACAAGCAAATAAGTGGTGCCACCGTGGTAGAAGAAATCCATGGCTACTTTCTCCCATGGGCGTATTGGCAAGTCTCGGTCAAGAAGTGGTTCTCTTTGATTTGCTCCTTGGTGGCGTTGACAAACTTCACAGCTGCTGATCAGCTCCTCGATGTCCTGGTTTATACTAGGCCAGAAGACGCTTTGGGAAGCCAGGTTTTTGCATGCGACAATGCCGCGATGGGTCATGTGAAGTCTAGAGATCACATCCTTCTTGCATGCTTCTGGCACTACTAGTCGTTCGCCATAGCAGATGAAGCCATCGGTTATGTAGAGCTCACTTCTTCTTGAGTAGAAGGGTCTGACTGACGGGTGGACCTTTGAGATTTTATTTGGCCAACCGTGCTCGATGTAGGTCGTTGCACGCTTCAAGACCTCATCTGCTGCCGTGCTAGCTTGGATTTCAGCCAGCTTTGCTGTGGATGCGTGAACCAATGTGCAGACCAGGACACCATGTTCCTCGTCTACTGTCTTGATGGTCTGCGCTGGATTAGGTGCACGAGACAGTGTGTCAGCAACTGTCAAGTGTTTTCCAGGCACATGGACTAGCTTCACCGTGAAACGCTGGATACGAAGGAGCAAGCGTTGGAGTCTGGGGGAGATTTTGTAGAATTCCTTTTGGTGCAAGCCGATGAGGGGCTTGTGATCAGTCTCCACCACGACGCTTCGACCACAGATGTAGTAGTAGAACTGCTCACACGCAAACACTACGGCCAACAGTTCCTTTTCTATTTGCGCGTAGCGCTGCTGTGCCGGCGTTAGTGCTGCTGATGCGTATGCCACTGGATGTCCGTCCTGCAGAAGGATGCTGCCAATTCCATATGAGCTGGCTTCGGTTGATATCACAATTGGTCGCGCAGCATTAAAGTAATGCAACACTGGAGCAGTGGTCAGGTTGTCTTTGATCTCAATGAATGCATTGGACATCTTGCGAGTCCAGTGCCATGCCACGTCGGACTTCAGGAGCTCACGCAGAGGTTGCGTCTCTGTTGAGAAGTTTGGAATAAACTTCATAAGGTATGTTGCCATTCCGAGAAATCGCAGGAGCTCTGCCTTGTCATTTGGTGGTTGTAAGGCCTGGATTGCCTTTACCTTTTCAGGGTCAGGAGCAATGCCTTCTCGGATAAGCTGGTGACCAAGGTAGGTTACTGTAGACAGACCCAGCTTGAGCTTGTCCTTGTTTAGCTTCAGATTGTTGTTGCGTGCTATTTCAAGCACCTTTCGCAGATGGGTTGCATGGTCACTCTGTGTTCTAGAGGCTACCAAGATGTCGTCAAAGTACGGCATCACAATGGTTTGGCGCTCGAAGATTCTGTCAATGGCTTGCTGAAAGAGCTCTGGAGCTGTGCTGAGTCCAAACGGAACTCTGAGGAACCTGTACCGACCCCAAGGTGTTGCAAATGTGCACAGGTACGAGCTCTCTTCATCAAGAGCCAGCTGCCAAAATGCACTTTTGGCATCAAGCACTGAAAACAGAGTGCACCCAGATAGCCGCGCAGAGAGTTCTTCTGGAACTGGAATGCGGTAGTGCTGCCGCTTAACTGCTGCATTTAGGTTTCTTGGATCCAGACAGATCCGCACATTTCCATCTTTCTTTGTGATGATGACAATGGGATGAACCCAGTCAGTTGGTTCTGTCACGGCCTTGATAATGCCATTGTCCTGCATTCTTGTGAGCTCGGCCTTCACAGTTTCTTCGAGTGCACTTGGCACCCGGCGAGGGGCAGTCACCGTAGGCTTTACATCCGGTTTCAGACGAATGCTGTATTCTCCTGGGAGTTTGCCGAGTTGCGAAATCCCACTTCTGACACCATGTTATATATTGATTGTTATCGATTGAATCAGACCCAGACCCATGGATTCAGACGGGCCGCCAACATGTGTGTGTCCCACACAGCTAGGCCTGACTTTTTATTCACGAGGGCAAACTGCCACTAAGAGGGCGCCACTAACATGTCGATATATATATATATAACAACGTCGACGTTTATTCAGTTTTTTCGCCACGCCACTTCACAGCCCACATGGTGTAGGCGTACAGGTCTCGAGGCACACAATTACTTTGAGCCCCTTTCCGCGCTGCCGGTGGGATCAGCAAACTGTGGGTCTGCAGAAGTGCATTTACTAATTGATTAAATACACACAGCGTCTTTAAGTCAAGGTATGATATTTTTCTTACCCTCATGACCACAAGGCACGACAAAAGGTAACGCTTTTTCTGTTCTGTCGCCGGTCACCTTCCACTTACTATAGCTGTGCTGTAGGTGTTACCGAAAGAAAGTAATGAAATATGTTACTCGTTACTTGCAAATAAAAGGAATGCATTACATCCATTGATGTGAAGTAACACACACGTCACTTATGCATTTTTTATTTATAACTTAACAATAACGGTGCCTTTTTTTTTGTGCCAGCATTTTTTGACATTGGGACAAAGGGCAGGGCATTGTTTTTTTGTTTTTTTTAAGTGGGACTTTTTGAATAGGGAAAAGACAAGCAAAACGTTGAAGGTAGGTGAAATGTAGTGCAACAATTAATGACTTGGCGCCTATACTTCATATCAGTTTAAGCCCAGACGCAGCCGATGCTACGAGCTAACGGGACAAATCAAGCAACGTCAAAAGAGGAAGTCACTGAACCTTTCTTGTTTATGATTCATTCATCGATGATAGAACAGATACAGAAACATGACAAACACCATGATGGTGCGCTTTTGATGCTATTCAATTAATCCCATCAGCTCGTAGCATCGGGCTGAACATAAAACGAAGCATGAAAGCAAGCGTGAAAAAGAATTACTTTTTCCAGGTCTTGGGGAGATTATATAATGATTAACATAACTATGCTACGCATTATTCTTTACTCTCCCAAAAAGTAAGGAGTATAAATGACTATGTTACAGAAAAAAATAATGCATTGCCGCCAACACTGGTAGCGAGCCACCGACGAGCGCTTGGTCGGTGCTTTGTGCGCGAACACCGTTGGAACAAAATCTGGGTGGTCTCAATGAGACAACGGTTTCCCTGCATATAAGCAAGCCTCGAGACGGAGATTGAAATGGAACCACACTTGCATTCAAGGAAGTGCTTGCCACACAAACGGTCGTCCTCGTCCCAAGACCATTCTTTTCGATCCGCGGATATTACCACCTTCTACACCTTTCAGAGTCAGCCGAGAACTTGTGGAAGCTCACTCCGAGGAATTTTCTGTACCTTTCGATGCAAATAACAGCTACACAGCTTTGCCGCATGTTGAAATGCTACGACATCCATGCAAAACGCGCGCCCTTCTGCCACCCAGCTCCGGCGCAATCACAGCACCTCTGCAGCTCCGCGATGTCAAGCCCGACACGTGGGCTTGATGTCACGGAGCTGCGGCGGGCCAGTGCTGTTACCTTAGCAAGAAAGTCGCCAAATTTAGTGCGTTTTCAGTCTTCCTAACGACTTTTCTGTCTTTTTGGAGTCTTGGTAACTTCACTAAGGACTTTTATTTTTTTTTTTACAGTTAGGTAAATTGTTGTTACTAAAGCTACATAGAGCCTCTCCAGTGGCTTTCAGATAACTGCTCCGGACGTCACTCATTTTTTTTTTCCTCCTGTTGAGGGTGAGGGTGATGAGAGGTAGCGGTCATGCAAAGACATTCTCAAACCACAATACAACCACTCCCCTTTTCAGGGATTATGTAGCAGGTGTTTGTAAAATCCTTTTTGAACGTCGCAAAAAAAAAAACTGCAGGTATTGACGCGAGCAGCTTTGTTTGACAAGTTATGGAACAAACCTGCTCACGACGGTTAAACTCCAGGACAACTTCAGTGCGGTTATCGAAGATAACCCCCCTTTGAGGATGAGGGTTTATAAAAAAACTGGTAGCTACATGAATTCAATGCAGTCTTTTGCTGTTTTGCTCCTGGTTCAGGATCTTCTCGCTAACGCCTTGGCGAGCTTGTTGGGAATGGGACGGCCGGCGGTTAGTTTCCGCAAATAACACAAGCGTTGAGGTTTGCCAACTTGCTGGACCTAGCGTTATTATGCCTCCCAAGTACAATCACCACTATAGAAAAAGTTGGCAGTCTTCACCCGAGTTTAAAGGCTGGTTACGTTCTGTGGAAAACAAAAGCACAAAACCATCCTGTGCCTATTGTGGGAGCGAATTTTATGCGAAGCTTTCCGATATAAAAAAGCATGCCACCACCACCAAGCACTAGAAATCATCCAAACCGTACTACAGTTCTTAAGGGAAGAGGCTGCAGTTTCCAGCCGCAACCGAGCCTTCTTGCGGCAAAAGTGAGGCCGGTTTCTGCCTGTTCATATGCGAGCATTAGCGATCCTCGCGACTGACCACCTGACAAAACTCTGCAAAAAACAGTTCATGGACGGCAAAAGCACAGCAGGCTTGTGCATGCAGCGAAACAAGTGCACGGAGATCATTGTGAACCTGTTCTCTCCGCACTTTGTAGAGCTCTTGGTGGCCGACATTGGGGACTCGAAATACAGCCCGATCAGCGATGAGGCTACAGATGTTTTCACTACCAAGTTGCTGGGTGTAGTGGTGCGGTACTTTAGTGCTGCACAGAAGAGCATTGTGAGAATATTCATGGCGTTAAACAAACTGGACGATGGCACGGCTGTGGCTATCATCAGGCGTTGAAAAGCCTCCTCATGCGCATGAGACTTGACATGAAGCGTCTCCTCAACATTGGAGTTGACAACGCTTTGGTGAACACGGACGTAAACGGTGTTTTCAAGACAATGAGGCGCGAGTGGCAACTCCTGAGCTTGATAATGGCAAGACATATGTGCCATTCGTTGCAATTGGCACTTTCCCACGCTGTTCAGGGAACGCTTCTGAGGAACGCAGACTTCTTGGTGCAAGAGGTTCAGCGCGCCAACAAGGCCTACGAGAGGAACGACGCAGATCCTGCGAGGCTTCTTGAAGACCTCACACTCCCGATAAAGACGGTATGTAGCAAAGTGCTCACTCCAACAACGGACATCGATAGCCCATTGATGGTCACCTAGATCCCAAGCCGTACTTGGGATACGAGTTCGAGAAACTAGTGAGCACGCTGCCAGCTGTTCCTGAAGTCAACTTGGTACGCCAGCACTGCGTTGTATTCACAGTTAAGCTAACAGCTTTGGCTGGACCTACCATCGAACTACAAGATATTGCAGGCCATGGCATGGCTGTCTGTGGGAGCGTGCCTGCAAGTGCTCAAAGAACCTATTATGGAGCTGGCAGAACTTTTTGGTGTACAACCAAACAAGATAGATCTCGTGGACACCCAGTGGAAGATGCTAACCGTGGTGAGTGGGCGAGCACCACTGACACCATTGCGTTTTGGTCTGAGCTCCTTGCATACTGCGATGCAGCTGGCTCGAACCAGTTTCACGAACTCGCGCACCTAGCAATCATTGTGCTCTCCTTGCAACACTCAAACGCAGAGGTGTAAGAGTCTTTAGCCAACTGAGCGTTGTGAAAACAAAGCAGAGGAATTCTCTCAGCACTGGCAGTACAAATGCCATCTTGAGCGTTCGTAGTGGACTTTGCCGTCTTGGGAAGTGCTGCTATACTTATGACCCTCCCGACACAGTGACAAGTTGGAACCATGCAAGCATACTCCTCAGCTTTTGCATCTGGAAACGGTGCATGTGCACAAAGCAATGGCGAGTCTGCAGACGAGGAAACATTGTGATATAGAACTGTTGCTCAATTTCTTGCGTATAATACAGTTCAGCGACTTGAGTGAAATGTAGTTTCCAATAAAATTATTTCATATTCTATTGTTGACTAGCATTATTGTGTTATTATATTATATAAACATTAGGTATCATCTGTGAATGCAGTAGGCTGTTGCTGAAAGCAAAGTAACAAAGTAAAGCCAGTAAATCTCCCTCGGTAAGGCACCATGGGAAAGATTCACGCACGCCAAACGTTTCACTGCCTCGCGAACGTTTCGGAAATATTTTCATATTCCGATTGATCAGTTCATTCACCACTGGAGAAAGTAATTTAAAATATTGTTTCAAATAACAAAGCCCTTTGCGTGTCTTATGCAGTTGAAGAGCTAAAAATTAAGCAATTCCGGAAAAAAAACTCGTCATGATCATCACTCGACTTTCAGCTAAAACTGGTCAGACGGGGCAACTTTTCCAGCAATTTTGAGGTTGCTGGCGAGTTGTTCCCTAGCTTTTCCTAGATCGACGAGAACGAGTGAGCAACTCAGTTGAAGCGGCTGCAGCCAATCAGAGACGCAATATTTTTACGTGACACCCCTGTAGTGATGATGACAGCGATGACAGCTAAAGACTTAGTTCTGGTTTGGAATGGATCGTTGTCGGAAATAAACAGTTTCAGAAAATTGAGTTAGTATTCTCAACGCCGGTCAGAGATATAAGAACGCATTTTTAGCGCGTAGCTGGGCGTCTAAACAATGAAAGAAGAATCAAAGTTAATTATGATGATGATGATTGCAAGTCGGCCTCGCGCATAGAGATCATGCCTCGCGACTTCGCTCAAAATAAAGTTAACAGCACTGGCGGCGGCGCTGCGATCGCGCCGGGTGTAACGCCCCTCAATATTTTGAAAAAACAGAGGGACTTTAGCCGCTTTACCGGTGTGGGCAGAAGGCCGCATGTGGCATGTTTTGCATGGGTGTCATAGCATTTCAGCATGCCGCAAAGTTCTGCAGCTGTTAATCGCACTGAAAGATACAGAAAAAGTAGCGGAGTGAGTTTCCACAAGTTCCCGGCGGACTCTGAAAGGCGCAGAAAATGGATATCTGTGGATCGAAAAGAATGGTCGGCTCGCGAGGACGACCGTTTGTCACTTTCTTGAAGGCAAGCAAGCACTTTCTTGAAGGCAAGTGTGGCTCCATTTCAATCTCCGTCTCGAGGCTTGCTTATATGCATGCAGGGAAACCGTCGTCTCATTGAGACCACCCAGATTTTGTTCCAACGGTGTTCGCGCACGAAGCACGGGCCAGGCGCTCGTCGGCGGCAGGAAGTACAAAGCGTTACCTTTTGTCGCGCCTTGTGGTTATGATGGTAAGAAAAATATCATACCTTGACTCGAAGGACGCTGTGTGCATTTAATCAATTATAAAATACACTTCAGCAGACCCGCAGTCTGCTGATCCCGTTAGGTCAAAATATTAAAGAGACGACGACGTGGGCCGTCGATGTCGGTGGCAGCAACTTCATCTTGGAAGTCCAGCAGGCCTTGTTTACGGCGTACAGACCGTCGAAAGCAACGCCGTCCACGCACAGGTTGTCTCGATAGCGCTGCCGTTCAGGCTCGGGTAGCGAACTCAAATAGTCGGGCATAACATACGCTCTTCATTCCCAGTGCAACTGCATAGTCCACCAGGATCTGGTGTCATTAGCGACCTCAGTTCTCGCCACTCCATTGACACGTTCGGCTGTCTCCTCCGGCTGGCCGCCATAGCTGGCACTAGAGCACTATATAGCTCCTACGGAGCAGAGTAGCGCAATCCTTTGAACCTCGTGTTCTGCCGACAAGATGGCCGACAGAGCGGCTCGGCGCGAGTCACGTGGTACTCAGGGTTCCAAGAGGCGGCCCGCCCTATGGGAGAATACATGGAGATCGATACAACACGGCTGATTAAAAAATGAACAGCGAGTTCACACTTTTCAAAACTAGTCTGTCGTGAAGTTAGTAAAGCACTAAACACTTTGTCAAAGTTTTAATAATATCGGATGCGTGTGCAAATTTTGAGAAGGCAATTTCCAAGGCAATGGCGTTTGAAGCAGACGATTTTTGCTCGCAGCGGAGATGGGCTTTTCAGGTTGGCCGGAGTGGGTCACGTGAATGGTGTGACGTCGCCGTGTCGTCTGCTGCATGATGCCGCTCAAGCAATTTTTTAAAAAAAGTCAGGTTCTTGCGGGTCACAAAACTTAGCGCAAATTATTCTAAAATGTTTCATTATTGTTTTAAAAATGATTTCCATTCCGCACATCCCCACAAAACTGAAGAAACAACGATTTTCTCACGTTCTCCGTGCATTTCTGACCGCAGTTGGAACCTCCGGGCGTTCGCCGCTAGTCGCCGAGAGGCGGCGTTCTAGATTGCGCTACTCTGCTCCGAAGGAGCTATATAGTGCTCTAGCTGGCACGTAACGTTCACCCAACCTCCTTGGTTCATCCCCGGAAACATCCTTGATCCCCGGCCTGGTCGCTTCTGCCCAGTGTTGCCAACTACTTTTTAGACAGGGCGCTAAGCTGAGGTCAAAAAAGCGAAGTGATGTTTTTTACTGTTTTCTTTAAAGGAATTAAGCACTCAAGAAATGTTCCTCTCATGTCGGGTGGGAAATTTATTTAGCTATCGGCCCTGCTGAAGTACTTCTTAGCAGCATATCACAACGATCGTGTTAGAAAGTAGAAATTTCTATATGAAATTAAAGGGCGCCAGAGAAGTGACCTCCCGTACGCTTGGCAAAGTCGAATGCTGGGAACCACCTCAGGAAGCCGCGTAGACACGTTCATTGAAACAGATCTGGAATCAACAACGCTGAACTCGGGTGATCTCCATGAAGATGGCTTCTTTTCGGCACACATAATGGGAGCCCTAGGCACTCAATCAAGCTATATACTTATCGCATACTTTTTCACCGGTGTATTTATATTAAATACAAACGTGCGATTGTCACATAGACGACAAGGAAGAGAACGTCTCAAGAGACGTTCTCCTTCTCTTCCTTGTCGTCCTTCGACTATCGCACGTTTGTATTTTATATAAATATACCAGTCAAAAATTGTGGATCATATTCAGTCTACTTCTGAACACAACGGGTATATTTCAAATTTGGTTGAAATATCCCTTTAAAAAGCGAATTATTATCATTTTTTTTCCAACACGAAATTAAACTATGCATTACCGAACAATCGTTTATTTTATGCCCAAATGCAGTCCTAGCTGTCCGAACTAGATGCTTAAGTTTCAGGACTAACCCTTATTATCTGAAAGTTTCAATGGGAAAATGGTGGCCAGTTTTATGTGACTGGCGCCATTCAACTGCATGTATTGCAAGAGGTTCATCGGCCGTTATTTTCTGACTAAAAATTTAAAAAATCGGTTAGTGATAGCAGCAGCATTTGAACCTTTTGTAGCAGGTTCTGTAGCATTCAAAATACTGGTATCGAGCAGTTGCTAACGATTTTAGAGCACAAAAATGGAAAAGAAGTGATTGCATATTTAAATAAGTTTGTCTGTGATAATGATTGCCAGTTCCTCTGATAATGGAGCGTATTATCACATTGTGTGCTAAAAATAAATAAAATGCAAAAAAAAAAAAAAAGCTTTTTTTTTTTTTTTTTATAATAAGGTTTTGGTCAGAGCAGGGTCCATTTGAAACAGGTACTAAGAGGGTTGAAAAATAAATCACAGCACAGCCGTTCAGTTGCGATAAAGCCTCCCCTTCTATTCCCATTCTACGCTCGGTAGTTTAATTGGCTTGTAAATATAATTTCTGCAAAATGCCAGCAAAAACCAGCATATCCGCTACACCAATAAAAACGCGTTCCCCAAGTTTTATGAACCTGCCAGACCCAAAACTCTCAATATCAAAAACCACAAAAACTACCACTGACAAACATTATGAAAGCCTACACTTGTGCTTTAAATGGGACACTGCTCTTCAGTGGCGCTGGAACTAGTTAAATCAAAGTTCGCTGCTCGTTCATTCGACAGCTGCGCAAGAAACACCTTATTTACTAAAAAGAAAGACCAGTTTTTCTTTTTTCTTCCGCCTGTTTCCTTTTTCTTTCATTATTATTAGACATTAATCTGCAGTGAAGACAGAGAAGGTCGATCTGTAATAATCCTGAGAATGAATTTCGCGCCTATTGCGCTAGCCCCTCCAACAGGTCAGTCGCTGCTCCTAGCACTCCGGTGCAAAGCGGCGAAGCCCGACGCATGCACGGTCATGTGTGGCGAGATGTAGTGAAGGTTGACGGGAGCGGTGCAAGTGGCACGGTACTCTCCAGTCACGACACGAAGGCATGTGGCAGACATGATAAGCAAGTGATTTCACCAGGAGCGCAAGATCCTGGTTCCGTCTTACCACAGTATACGACCATCCTCCTATTTTGCAAAGTTTTCTCGAGACTTTTAGTTCCCGACCTCGCAGACATCGTCTGGTAATGTAGACGATGTCGACGATCAACTGGTCAGCGCATCAACCCGCCAGAGCGATTGACGAACATTCCCCACACTTCGTTGTACTTTTCTAACTAGGGCCGACCAATATTAAATTTTCCACCCATAATGGAGAGGTCCCGGGTTCGATACCCGGACCAGGCGGATTTTTTCGGTCGCGCACCAGTCACCTAGCTGCGTATAGAGATTTGTGTTCGTCCCTCTTGTTCCCCTTCTCCAGGCATTATTTTCGTCAATATTAAATTCTTTTCATATTTTGCTTTAGGCCCACCCTGGAGCAGTTATGGTGCAACTTTGAGCGAAAATGACGCTTTTTCACAAGATGTAGCAGACTTTCGTTCATGGCACAAATGGCGCAGCATTTTCATGACTGCGGTTTTAACTTAGAGAACGGACAGTTCAGAAACTTTGGTATTTGGTTCGGATTGCTAGGGCTACATTTGGCCGGATAATGGACGTTCGGTGATGCTAATTTTTTGTGGTACAAAAAGGAAAACAAAAAGATTTGTAATATTTTTTTAGAGTTCCTGTGGAGTCAGTTCTAGAAAGTCATACTCATAAACAATACTCACATTTTTCCGGACATTTGGAGACAGGCACAGGAATATCCTGTGATACAAAAATTTTAACGGCATTAATCACCGCAGGCTGAATAAATACATCGCGGTTGGGAGCGCCATTCTTTTAGATTACCGTCAGACGAAGCAGTTTTGCATTTTATGCCTAGCTATTTCGTTTTCAGGCACTGCAAGACACTGCAAAACCGAAATCGAAAATTTGACGACGAAATAAAAAAATCTCGAGCGCTACTTAACGAATTCCCACGTTTAATAGTCACAAATTCAAGCAGACGCGACGCCGATCACTGAGGAACTCTTCTTTCGTGGTCGCTGTTCAAATTCTGCATTTCAATTAGTTTCAGATTCTCTCACGTATTTTACAAAGTTGCGCACGATGTCACAGCGTGTAAAGCGGGGGAAAACATTTCTGGGGCTAGATGGACCTACAACGGGCTCTAAAGAAAATCTAATTTCTTTTCACACTGCACAGTCACCACGAGGGCGAGACTAGGTGATGGCATTGTTTTGTGAAAGCATCAGTGATAACACGTCTGAATCACAATCTCAAATTAAAAAAAAAAAAAAAAAATCAAATTTTTGTGTTTTGTTTTTTAGTAGAGGGTTTGATCGAAAAATTAAACCCGGCTTCGCAGAGCGTCGAACCTCCGTGAGAATATATGTGACGCAAGCGGTGACGAGAAAATGCGAAAGGTTAAAAAAACGTTACTTAAATAATAATAAAAAGCCCATGGTTGTCTAATTTCGTCAAAAGAAATAACATTGTGAGCAACTGTGGCATTTATTTCTGTGAAACAAATTTGTCAGCAAGAAATATAATCTTGTCTTGTATCTTGTGACTTCATTTTCCTTATATGAAAACCAGATGCGCTCACAATATTTGTTTTGATGAAGTTTCACTAAAGCAGACATTGGCCCTTAAAGAAATAATTATTTTTTTTTTTTTTTTTTTAGCTTTTTGATTTAGGTAATTTTACGTTCTTAACCTCTCGCATTTACTAATCACCGCTAGCGTCGCATATATTCTCACGGTCGTTCAACGCTCTGCAAAGCTGGGTTTAATTTTCTCGAACGAACCCTGTGCATTGAGCCACTGAAAGAAAATTTTATGTACTTAAAGATTCTCTTCCCTTGTACGATCCAGATAACGTAATTTTCTCAAAATGCGCATTTTATCATCACCGCTAGTGTCAGCTTTTCACCTAGTGTCAACGCTCTGCAGCCGGGTTTTATTTTCCCGATCGAACCCGGTATACACCGCGAGTCAAAGGGATTGATGGCTGTTTGAAGGGATCGCATAAATCAGTTTCTTAACGTATCGCTCTGTGATTTACCTCAGAGGTACATGAAGCGTGTGGAGCTTGGTTATAAAGATTTGACTAAACGAACATAACTAAGCAAAAAGTTGAAAATCACTATGGCTTCAGATTGCAGACGAGAAGCGTCCGATTGGCACAACAGCCGACAGACAGCGACATGCAAGATTGCACACGGTTAGCAGACCACAGAAAAATATTAATCAACATAGCAGGGACAAACACACGGACGAGAAGTCTCAAACACAGCTAAAAGATTTATTCAGTCCTTTTTCATATACTCTCGCCCCAGCCACCTGATAGGTGCATCCAGTATAAGCGACAAAGAAATAATAAAAATTTTCAACTTGTAAATTAAAAAAAAAAAAAAGATAGCGGGGACGCAGAACGAGAATGTGCGACGGTCACGCTTATATCCCGAATGTGTTGTATTGGAATGCCGACGGCAAAGCAATGTTTTTGCCCATACCGGAAGTGACGAAAATTAAGATGTCGGCGGCCTTTTGAAAAGAGTCTAACACAGCCACAAGGTCACCAACCATACAACTTGCCCTATGCAAACATACCCCAAAAGCCGGGGGACATCATAAATAAAATAAGAGCACCAACTTGACACAACAGAAGAAACAATTTCATTAGACGTTTTGCCTTCCATGCGGGATGCATCTTCAGTAGTTACAAAGCAAATGCAAGGCTCAATAAATAGCGTCGACTCGAGGTTGAACCTTGCATTTGCTTTGTAACTACTGAAGATGCATCCCGCATGGGAGGCGAAACATCTAACGAAATTGTTTTTTCTGTTGTGTCAAGTTGGTGCTCTTATTTTATTTAGAACTTGCATTTTGTGAGGACAGAATATACCAAGACACAAAAAGGTACAACCAGAACCAAACAAAGGGATGCCACCTCAACCAACAAAAACCTTCCCGACTGGAGCACTTAAAAAAGGTTATCTTTTGTGCAACTCCTGATCCTACACCCAAACCTAAATACAAAGACCAACACCCATATACAGCGATGGAAGCAAGTTTTAGCCTTTTGTAGCAGGTCTAGGAGCAGCGAAGATGCCCCTTTGTAGCAGCTTTGGGGCAGTAGAAGGTCTGCTTTGGAGCAGCCTAGGAGCAATAAAATTCGTGTTTTGTAGCAGTATGAGCTGATCACCCAGGTCAAACTTTGGGCTCTAAGCTCCAATGTGTTTTTCTAAATACAAATATATATATATATATCACAATAGAAAAGCATCTTCATGTGATGCTCCAGAACCATTTCCAAACATACCCTTTCCTTAGATATATTCCAGCCCATAGCATAAAAAGCGAACAGCATAATTACAATTTATCTGCATGGCATCTGCTGACAACTGTCCTGGTAACGGGCTGCTTCCTCTTATGAATTTACAATAGAAGGCAGTCAACGAAACAGGTGCAACTTAACCCTCATGAAAACAAAACGTTGCGCATACTGAAATCACACATTTCATAAGTTGAAAACAAAACCATTTCAAGATGCAATAGCGTGGCACCCGAAATAAAGCCCAAAACTTGCTGACTAGTTTTCATTATTAGAAAATACAAACGTTCGAGGTCTCTATTTAGCGACATAAAAATATTCCAATACTCAACCGAGTACAAATCTACCCTATCTGATAAAAGGACAAATGCAAAATATGGGAAAAATATATGATACCATCCCTGCTCACACACACGTTTAATTACCCCTTACTGGAACAGGCATGACTGACTTGAATAAAAAAAAAAAGAAAGGCTTGTTTAGGAGTTTGATAAAAAAAAAAAAAAACCTAGCAAGTAAGACCATCAAATGGAAGGTTTTTCTCATAAGTCGACTGCTTGGATGCTTTCTAGCACAACGGTTTAGAGCTTGCGTCACTCACCGGGACATTCCCAATGTTTTCCTTGTCCTCCCGCCGGCTTGGTGTTTGTGTGCCAATGCGAGTATTTGCCACAACTTCATTTACAAGAATGTTCACAGAGGAGGCAACCGATTATCCCTGTTACTGTTACGTTTACAGCACGAAGCAGAAGCGCGGAAGCGGTCTCAGCAACATGCGGAAAGAACTGAAAAAAAAAGTATGTCAAATGTCTGTTGAATTTTGCAAAGTAGTTATCACTTTCCCCAGAGATTAGATGACAGGTCAACACATGCCAGCAGGCTCTTAGGTACGCGTATATATCATAGTCCTGAAAAAACTGCCATCCCAAATGAAGATAAATGGAAATAAATGAAGATAAGTGAAAAAAGGGGGGGGGGGGGGGGGGGCTACAAGTTACGTGAAACAAACACTTTGACTTCAAAGTTTCGTATTTTTTTTCCCTCACCACAGTTGGTTTCAAGCATCATGACTAACAACCATCAGCTGACCTGTACACTCACTGTCTTCTTATTAATGATACCACGAATAGCAGACAACAGTCACGGCGAACTCGTGTGTGCGGCAAGTATGCGGGAATTCGCTATGAACTCCCCTGACACGGGTATGGCAGAACGCAGACTCAGCTCATTCGCACTTCACAGTGCGATATACACGCAATAAAGTCACTGGATCTGGGAAAGTAGCGCCATTGCCTTCCCATCTGCCAGCCAGACACGAACATACAGACGACAAAAGGCGCCGAAAAACAAGGACGAGAGGAGACTTAAACAAATCACTTATATAGCCTTGAAAAAAAAAAAAAAAAACCTTCGTCACAACTAGGCAGAGTGTAGACCCGTTTTTAGAAAATCAAATTCTATTGTCTGTGAGGTTATTGACGTGTCACTTGTGCACATCTTGCCCTTAGCTTTGATTTCAAGAGCCTCCTGGAGCTCCCTGGACATCTTATCTGGGTATCTGGCCAGAAATGTGTCTGTAAATGATGTCATTTGTCCTGTCATTTAAAGACAACATTTATGGCCAGACACCCAGATAAGATATCCAGGGAGCTCCAGGAGGCTTTTGAAATCGAAGCAAAGGGCAAGATGTGCACAAGTGACACGTCAATAACCTCATGGACAAAAGAATTTGATTTCCTAGAAACAGGTCTACACCGTGCCTAGTCGTGACAAAGTTTTTTTTTTTTCAAGGCTATATAAGGGATTCATTTTTTCATTAAATGTTAGTTCAAGTGTGCCAGCGTTTACGTCTTTCTCGTCCTTGTTTTTTTGGCGCCTATCTTCGATCATGAACCAACTGGCCCAAATTGCCATCTTAATCCTCTTAAGGTGATTGGCTCATTGCTGTTGGTTGCCATGGTGATAGCCACTTTGGTCCCTTTCAAAGCTTTGAAGCTTCGAAAGGGCCGTTAAAACCAGTTGCACCAAGATTGCCATGGAGCATCATCGACTGAAAGCGTTCCTCGGCCAATATGAGCCTCTTTGGCACTGTGTATACAATACCCTTATTACTCATGCTTATTTCCCCAGATCTCTTACAATTGTGTTGCTCTTCTTGAGTGTTTCAAGAGAGTAAAATTATTTTTCACTGCCCCAAAGCATCGAACCTGTGTGTGATGGCACTACGAACATGTACGGCGTCACACACAGGTTCGATGCTTTGGGGCATTGAAAAATAATTTTACTCTCTTGAAACACTCAAGAAGAGCAACACAATTGTAAGAGATCTGGAGAAATAAGCATGAGTGATAAGTTCACTGTATGCACGGTGCCAAAGATGCTCATGTTGACCGAGGAACGCTTTCAGTCGATGATGCTCCATAGCGATCTTGGTGCAACTGGTTTTAACGGCCCTTTTGAAGCTTCAAAGCTTTGCAAGGGTCCAAAGTGGCAATCACCATGGCAACCAACAACAATGAGTCAATCACCTTGAGGTTTTGTCGTCTGTATGCTGGTATCTGTGTCCGGTCAACAGGTGGGAAGGCAATGGCATTACTTTCCCAGATCTAGTGACCTTACACGCAAGGACCCGCCACAAACTCGGGTGTCACAGAAACCCATGTTGCACGCAGATTGCAAAAAACAAAAACACGGGTACGAGTTAGGAATTTTCAAGTCACGGGAACGAATACACCGCAAATTCACGTGTCAAGGTAACGGTAAACACAACGAGGGAACCTGCGGCAATCATGCTTGTCACATACATCGTGCAGTTGATGAGATGAAAGAGGGAGTGGGCGTTCCTACAGGACTTTTGTGAATACGCAATTTAATGCGTGCGGTACAGTGAATACATGCGGCCATGCTCAACGCCTGTTACAGGTTTGCTGATACTAATAGCTTAAACAGAAACAAGTGCCGACCAAAGGATAGGTCCACGCCTCGGTGGAGTCTTGCCAATGAAGGGGAGACCCACAGGTTTTCAACAAAACAAGTTTAATACAACTAAAAGTAAAAAACAAAACACCACTAAAAAAAAAAAAAAGGATAACAACTGCCGAGTTGCGAAGACCAACAGGACTCATACACACTTCACCCGGCCTGCACAGGCGGCGAAGATAAAAAGGAACACACAATGAATTAGTAAAAAACTCAAGTATACAGCTTACTACAATGCATTAAACATCTCTTACGTGGGAGCTTCCCCGAACTTCAAAAAAAAAACAAAAAAACTTAGGAGCTTAAATATTATCAAAAATAATACAGTCGGACACCTGTGAGAATAAAAATCAACTACGGAAATGCCGCTACCTTAATTACTATATAAAAGTAAATTCGAGGGAACGGGAAATCTCGTCTCAGTGTCCGGGAGTGACGGTCTTGCGAGGCGCCGCTCGATGGCGGAAGGAATGGTCCGGTGGTACCACGGTGGGTTGAGCGGCTTGAAGTGGCCACACAATCACACACACACACACACACACTTCGTCGTCAAAGTCTTCCTTGGTCCAGACTTGGCCCACTACTGTTGTGCTCCACAGACCTGAGGCTAGGATTCTCCCTCTGTTGAGTTTCCCACTCGCACCACTCATCTTTTCTGCAAAAAGTCCCCCTCAACGGGCCCGCATTCTAGCACACAAACAAAAATCAAACCCCAGGACGCTGGCCTGCTAGTCCCCCCATCCTCCCCCAAAGACAACGTCGCTTCGTTTTTGGGGAAGCTGGGTCCCAGTCCCCACACACCGCGAATTTCGTGGAAGGATGCATCAGGCCAGGACAATGGATAGTGTAACACAGCCAGGTTTTGTGACACTGCCCCTCACTTAAGAAGGTTCACAGGTGAATGCTTAAAACTAAACTCCTCACAAAAACTCGGCAAACAAGCACACACACATGAAAAATCAAGAATACTTTACTAAGCAAACCAACCTGCGATATGTATGAGATATAGTCCTGCACACTCCAGCAAAGGGAAGTTTCCATATTTGGAGGATACAAACGAAGTATGGAGTAAACACAACTTACATATATCAGCTTAAGAAAGAAAAACAGTGCCTCATTAGTGAGGTGGACTTACAAGCGGCTTAGGAAATCAGCACCCACATTTTCGCTGCCCTTTATATGTTTGATTGTGAAAGGAAATTTCTGCAACAGGAGGCTCCACCTCAGCACTCTACTGTTCAGATGCTTCGCGTGATTTATGTACTTCAGCAGCTGGTGGTCGGTTTGTATGAAGAATTTTCTACCGTAAAGGTACGGACTGAATTTCTGCACTCCCCAGACCAATGCCAAGCACTCCCTTTCGATGGTGCTGTATGTGGCCTCACGAGCAAGCAGCCTCCGGCTCGCGTAAGCCACAGGATGTAAGCTGCTATCATGCTGCTGCAGTAACTCAGCTCAGAGACTTGTGTCGGAAGCATCGGTCCCGAGGACAAACTCTTTCCCAAAATCTGGGAAATTCAGGATCGGCAGGTTAGCGATCCGTTCTTTCAGCTCATCGAACGCCAACTGATGAGCGGTCCTCCACTCAACCCGATTCCTTTCCTTTTTCTTTGTAAGGTCCTTTAGTGGCCCACTGACCTTTGCATAAAGTCGGGAATAAAAAATTCCGGTAGTACCCCGTCAGTTCGATGAACGATCGCACGTGCCAATTGGTGGTCGGCACACTTGCCTTCTTGATTTTGTCGCGTCTTTTAAAGGAGGGAGAGCTGTCCCTGTCCAATGCAGCGACCCAGGAAGTCAACCTGTACCATCCCAAACTCTCACTAGGTTGAGCGAATGGTCAATCCCACTGCTTGGATATGGCTGAACAGAGTCTGCAGTGCAGTGAGGTGTTGTTCTCAGCTGTCTGTGGTCACCAACACATTGTCCTAGTAACGTGCCATGTCTGGGATTCCATCCACCACCTTCCGCATCAGTTTAGCAAATATTGCCGGAGCGGTCTTGACTCCAAACGGCATGTACCGAAAATGGTACAGAAGTCGTTGAAAATGCGGTCTTGGGCTGAGAAGCATCGCTGAGTGGGATCTACCAGTAGCCCTTGACAAAATCCATCTTTGAGAAATTGCGCTTGTTTCCGACGGCGGCAAAAACTGTGTCGACTCATGGCACGGGTTCGAAGTCTGGGACCAAGGTGCCGTTTAGAAGTCTGAAGTCAATGCACAGCCGATTTGTCTCGTCTGGCTTCTTGGCGAGCAGAACGGGTGCGTTTTATGCAGAGCTGGATTTTTTTATTATCGCGAGCCTCATCATTTCCTGCCTCTTCCTCAACCTTCGTCTGGGTCGCGAATGGCAGTGGGTATTGTCGCACGTAGATATTGGTATTGTATTGTCAGTACAATACAATACCAATAGTCAGTGGGTATTATCAGTAGTCTATTTCAGCTCCCACTGTATCCATGTGGTTTTTCCTGGAACGTCTGAAAAAATGACCTTGTGACTGCGCATTACGCGGTCGAGCTGCGATTTATGCTCAGAACTGATCCTCAATGAAACCCTCACGTCTCCGAGACCTTTCTCTGGAATGCTGGAAGAGGAATCGGCTGGTCATCTTCGGTTTCCGTCAGCGAGATAATCGTGCAGGCCTGTTGCTCGTCTTCCTTCTTAATTCTCTGCTCCTTGTTTTTCTTTAGTAGGTTAGCGTGGAATAACTTTAGGCCGGTCGCTGTCTAGACCTTGTAGTTGAATAACTTTAGGCCGGTCGCTGTCTAGACCTTGTAGTCGACCGCTCCTGTTTCTTTCGTCATGAGGAAGGGCCCCTTCCACTGCAGAAGCTTCTTGTCCTTGGGGAGCAGTAGGAGCACCTTCTCTCCCGGATGCAAACTCCGCTTCTTGGTTTTCCAGTTGTAGTACCGAGCGCAACGAGCTCCCAGCCTCACGAGTTTCTCGTGGGCGATCTTGCACGTCGCCTCGAGGCGGTTTGAGGTCAAGCAAGTGCTCATACGTGGTCCGGAGCTCTGCGTAGAGCTCGGCATTGGTCCACAACTCCCTCAGATTGGCTAGCGGACCCTGGACATGGCGACCGTACAACACAAAAGGCAAAAAGCCGAGGCTCGTCTGCGGCGCTTCCCGGTAGGCGTACAGCAATGCGGCCAAGTATTGGTCCCAATCCTTGGGCCTTTTGGAGCACATTCGCTTGAGCACGAGTTTTAAGTGTTTTGTTGAACTTCTCCACCAGTCCATTTGCTGTGGGTTGGTAGGGGGAGGTGTGCAACTGCCTTATCGACGGAAGCCGGCTGATCTTTTTCATTAGCTCCGAGCTAAAATTTGAGCCCTGGTCGCTTAAAATTTATCGCGGCATCCTGACCCACGCGAACATCTCGACTAGGGCCTCTGCCACTGTCTCAATGCTGGACAAAGCCACAACGTCTGGGTAGCGAGTCGCATAGTTTGCCATTGGCAGTATGCACCGGTTCCCTCGGCCCGAAGCCAGGGCAATCTGTCCCAGGATGCCGATCACAACCCTCCAGAATAGGATATCTAATAAGAGGCTCCCACTCAGGAGGACGCGAGGGACCTTTCACTTCGGTGTCGTTCGCTGGCACACGTCACACGATAGCCCGAACCGCCATATGTCCGAGCCCAGTCCCGACCTAAACTCTTCGAGGATACGGCTCTTCGTTTTCGCCTGCCCCAGTTGTCCCGCCATAATGCTTTCATGGGCAACTTGGATCACAATTTTTCGGTGGGCCTGATGCATCACGAGCTGCCACGTCTCTCTCCCCAACAGTTCCCGGTATAGTCGATAAAGAAGCCCCCGCACCTCTCCTGTTGTATTAAGTGAGTGTGGTTGTCCTTCCCCTGGCCTTCTCCCCAACCTGCTTGAAGCAGGGGCACAGTGTGTCATCCTCATTTTGCTGCTTTGCAAACTCCAGCATGTCAATGGCCAGCCCTTAGATTTGAGGCCCACGTGTAGCTTTTTCATTCCAGTTTGTTGTGTCTTTCTCTGGGTCCTAGTATCCACGGTGCACGCCGGAATTCAGGGATCATCCACTTCCCCATGGGTTTCGTGTCCCGGCTCATCTTGGCTCTCTGCGTCACGCTCCGCTGCATCCTCCCGCACTCGCTATGTCGGTATTGGATCGTCCCTCACCTCTAGCTCAATCGAAGGGCCGTCTGGCTCTCTAGCGCCGGGTAAATTCCCGAGTAGTACAGGGACAGGTCCGTGCAAAGGGCTTCAAGTTCTCTGTCGAATAAGGGCATTTTAACATGGACATGGGCCTCGGGAAGCATTTACACAGTCCCGTCGACGAGATACACCGGCTTCTTTGTTCCCGGGAGTCGGCCGTCGTCAACCAATCCTCTTCTGACAATGACCGTGCTACTCCCCGTGTTGCCCCAACGACTGGCATTCCCTCGACCAGAAACTTAAGGTGTGGTTCCATCACCGCGTTGATGACCAAAATCTTTGTACCATCCTTCAGCTCCACGAAACCATCTATGATGTTTTCATCCTTTCTGTTTTGTCGGGACATATAAGGAGTATTCACTGGGCGCCATATTTGTGGGTGCTGTCTAGAGCGCATGCTCAGAACGAGCCCACATTAATAGGCTGCTAAGACCGGCAATCTTGAGGGTGCGGAATGCACGTTACAAAAGAACTGTGGAAGCTCGCCATCAGCACGCGCTCAGCAGTCGCGCACACAGCTATGGCCGCCAGTGAATACTTCCTATAGATGCCTGATGGCCGAGGTTTTGTCTGGCCCTGGCAGACCTTAGTCTTACGTCCTTTCCTGCCACACCTTCGACATGTGGGCACCTGTCTGATGTTGTACGGATTGCGACATTGCGCAGCTTTTTGTTCTATCTTGTTACAGAAGTAGCACCTCATTGCAAGCTGCAGAGGCCTGCCTCCTTTGCTGCTTTTCTTCGCTGAGAATTTTGCTTCGTCTTTCCCAGCTTTCTTTAAGTTACCATGACCTTGCACGTCCAAAAATTGGTCCGCCGTCTCCAACAGACCATCCAGATGTGGCTGTTTCCTTTCCTTCAAGTAGATGGCCAGTGCTGGATGACAGCCCTTTAAGAATTGCTCTGTGATGACTAGCTCCTGGAGACCTTCAAAATCTGGTCACCGCGGTGGCGTCTTGAGTGGCCGTCTCTCCATCGACTCGCTTCCCATTCCGGAATTTATCGGCAGCATCTGCGGGCGGCAATCACCGGAGGGCTTAAACCGTGAGGCATGTGCTAAGGGAGGTGGCCCATTGCCTTTCTGGCCACTTTTGGCTTAATGCGACTCCCTCGAACCTTCTTGTAGAAGTGCCGAGGCCGTCCTTCCTTATATCGAGCGCGAGTAAGAGCTTGTTAAAACCCAACTTCAAAACGCTCTGACCCTCACCGTCAGTTCTGGCTCCGGATGACCGGTTCCTTTCCCTCTTGTTCTTGAGCTCTAGCCTCAGCCTAAGTATCTCGAGCTCCCTCTCGGCGGCTGCTTTCGCCACCTCTTGTTCCCACTTGGTAGCTTCCTTGGTAGCTTCTCGCTCTAGGGCTCTCTCCCCACTTTGTTTTGCAGTTTCTTCCTCTATCCACCTTTTTAGTTTGGTCCCAGGACCACGAGTTTTTCTATCTCCATTTTTAGCCTACCCAACACTCACAGCCAAGCGAACTGCTGAACTACATTTCCTTCAGACCACACAGTTCCTACTCTCAACCCTTCACGTGCCACACCTCTCGGGCTGTACCCCTCCAAAGGCAAGTCTCCACCATGGTCAGCGAGGCCCTGTTGCGGACGCCAGTTCCGTCACAGGCTTTCCGATATTCTCAGCTTAAACACAGGAGTGCTGACCAGAGGATAGGTCCACGCCTCGGTGGAGTCTTGCCAATGAAGGGGAGACCCACAGCTTTGCAACAAAACGAGTTTAATACAACTACAACTAAGAGAAAAAAAAACAACAATACTACGAAAGAAAAAAAAAAGGAAACGGTTAACAAATGCCACTTGCAAAAACAACAGTACTTGAACACGACGCACGAGGACACAGCGCACCCGTAACAAACACTAGGACAACGTTCACAGTCACACCAAAAGAAAGGGACACTTACACAGCGCTGCTTGAACACTTACTTGAACTTATTTCAATCGGCAAGTGCAGAGGCGGCGAAGAAAAAAACTATGAATTAGTAAAAAAACTATGAATTGCTAAAAAAACTAAAGTGTACAGCTTAGTACATTATAAACATCTCTTATGTGACAGCTTCCCGAACATAAAAATAATAACTTGGGAGCCTAAATGTTATCAAAAATAATAAAATCAGACACCCGTGAGAATAAAAATCGATTACAGAAATACTGCTACCTTATTTACAATATAAAAGAAAATTTGAGTGGAGGGGAAATCTCGTCTCACAGTGTCCGGGAGTGACGGTCTTGCGAGGCGCTGTCCGAAGGGGGAAGGAACTGTCCAGGTGGTACCACGGTGGGTTGGGTGGCTTGGAGTGGCCACACAATCACACACACACACACACTTGGTCGCCAAAGTCTTCCCCAGTGCGGACCTGGCCCACTACTGTTGCGCTCCACAGACTTGAAGCTATGATTCTCCCTCTGTTGAGTTTCCCACTTGCACTGAAACTTCCCTCCATCCTCCCCCAAAGACAACATTGCTTCATTTCAGCGGAAGCTGGGTCCCAGTCCCCATACCCCCAAATTTCGTGGAAGGCCGCGTCAGACTGGGACAAGGAATAATGTAACACAGCCGAATTTGGCAATGCCAATACAAAAAAAAAAAAAACAAAAAAAAAACAATATCACGGGAAAAAAAGAAAACGGTTAACAAATGCCGATTTGCGAAAACAACAGGACTTGTACACATTTCGACCGGTGAGTGCACAGGTGGCAAAAAAAGAAACAACTATGAATTAGTAAAAAACTATGAATTGCTAAAAAACTAAATTGTACAGCTTAGTACATTGCATTAAACATCTCTAACATGAGAGCTTCCCCGAACATAAAAATAATAACTTGGGAGCCTAAATGTTATCAAAAATAATAAAATCAGACACCCGTGAGAATAAAAATCGATTACAGAAATACTGCTACCTTATTTACAATATAAAAGAAAATTTGAGTGGAGGGGAAATCTCGTCTCACAGTGTCCGGGAGTGACGGTCTTGCGAGGCGCTGTCCGAAGGGGGAAGGAACTGTCCCGGTGGTACCACGGTGGGTTGGGTGGCTTGGAGTGGCCACACAATCACACACACACACTCTGTCGCCGAAGTCTTCCCCAGTGCAGACCTGGCCCACTACTGTTGCGCTCCACTGACTTGAGGCTATGATTCTCCCTCTGTTGAGTTTCCCCGCTCACACTGAAACCCCAGAACTGGCCCGCTCTTCCCTCCATCCTCCCCCAAAGACAACATTGCTTCATTTCAGTGGAAGCTGGGTCTCAGTCCCCATACCCCGCGAATTTCGTGGAAGGCCGCCTCAGGCCGGGACAATGTAACACAGCCAAAGTTAATAACGCCACTACAAAAAAAAAAAAAAAAAAAAAAAAAGTGAAAGGAAGAAAGAAAAAAAAAAAAGGTGAGAGGAAGAAAGAAAAAAAAAAAGCTTGAGGTACATGTAAGCATCTTTCATGAGTTGTGAATGCGAATGCATGCAAGCCGCTCGTCCGTTTTCTTTTTTTGTCGTCTGTTTGTCCGCTCCTTTTGTCGTCTGCTGCGTACTAGCGCGCGCGCGCGCTTCGGATCTCGAAGGCCATGACGCAGCGGCCGACGGGAGCCCCGTCGACGCGCGCCAGCCAATGGAACCGAAGGCGCGCGGAAACTACCTGCCGTTTTCGCGCTTCCAACTGATGACGTCAGCTCGTTCCATGAGACCAGTTAATGCTTTCGCATTAAAAAAAAAAAACCGCGAAAGGGTACGTGTTAGAAATTGGGAGGTCACGGGAACGAATAACCCGCAGATTGTGCACGCTGCAGATTCGCGTGTCAGGGTGCGGCAAGCACGAGGGAACTCGCGGCGAGCACGCTTCTCATATCGCGCGGTTGATGCGATTAAAAAAACGGGATCGGGGGCCTACGGGACTTTACTGCGTACGTGATTCAATGCGTGCGGTACCTTGAAGACACGCGGCCGTGCTCAACGCCGCTGCCGAAAAAAAAAAAAAAGAAAAAAAGTAAACGACGAATTGATGCGAGCGTAGTTTTAGTTTACGCACACGAAAAATCTACGAAATCTACGAAATGTGTAAAATATCCGCGGCATCCTGTGCCCCAGGTTCCGCAATCTCACGGCAGCGTCCCTAAAAAGCGAGTCTCCGTCTGCGAAACGACGCCGCAGATTGCCTAGCAGAGGTTTTTCTTTTTAACAAGAAAAATTCACAGCCTAACTTTTTTTTTACAAAAAAAAAAAAAAAAAAAAAAAACCAAAAAAAAAACAGAACTCCACCTTTTGTTTGCATCTCTGTACTAAACTGCAGCGCGATACGTTAACCTCACGGTAGAGTTAAGCCTTTTTCAAGCACAAGCAAAATAAACGATCTTGAGGGCCACTTGGACATATCAATAAACAAAGTAGGGATCGATAGCAGGCCAGGACTAATTATGTGCATAATGTGATTTTAAATAAAACGTCTCTGTGCCGCCGCCGCCCCCCCCCCCCCCCCCCCCCCCCCTTTCTCTTTTTTCCAGAGCAACAAAAAGCTTTGATATGAAAAAGGCTTAACTTTCTCTCGAGACATTGGATTGTTTTTTTTTTGTAACTTGTGATTGAAGTATAATTGGATAAAGTTACAACACATGTCCACCCTTTAGACTCACTACTACTACTACTAATAATATTAGTAGTAGTAGTAATAATAAGAAAAACGGACGAGGAAGAGACGCGTACTGGCGCTATGTTGTACACGTCTCTTCCTCGTCCGTGTTTTCTTCCTTGTCAGTGTTTTTTGCGCTTTTGCGTTGGTCCAACTAGCCCATTTCAGTTTTAGTACATTAGCGCCTGGTATATCATCTTTGAGTTACTAAATGGCACTCACCAGTGGCGATCCTTAGACGAGCGCAGCGGAGAGTTGTAAAGAATGCCGAACGCTGACCTCGGTGTTTAGCAGACGATGTAGCAATTTGCACTTCCAACGGCTGATTTTCGGATTGGCTTCATCCAACGACCTTGCTTCGTCATAAAACCGACGAAATAACATTAATATAGGCCGTGTTCCAAAATTTACTCGATCTTACTCCAGGGTAAGGGTTTTGTACCCTTGGCGTTCTAAAACCTACCCGCGTCCAGTTTTTCAATCTGTGCTGTCACGTGACACGATCCGCCGGAGTAACTCGAATCTATTTAGGTAAGATTTGGAACACAGGCAATTGAGGTACCTATTATCGAATTTATTTGTTTGAGGAATGTTAATTTAATCATTACAAAAATATATAAATATTTTACAGTCTTTCGAATTATGAAAGTTTTTGATAAAATATATAGATAAAAAAAAATGTATTCCGAAGTAATGTGTTAATTACTTCGGAATAAATAGTGTATGTACTGTGTTAAGAAAAGAAACAATAAAATATTTATTACTTATTTATTGAGGAACCGAAAGAAAATGAGGCGCGACGGTGCAGAAGCTTTCGGTGAGAAGCAAACATATATTTCCCGCCCTTTTAGGAGGTGTCGTCTGTTAGCAGCTCAACCCGCCATATCCAAACAGCCGTCCCCGTTGGCGAGTCGTCCACTACCCGCGTTTTCAGCTTCACTTTTCGTCGTTGAGCACTGCGACTGGATCAGCGCCCAACTGCCAAATTCCGACGCTATGGATCGCGGGGTTCCCTCGAACCGGGAAAGGAATCGAAAGAGGCGGCAACGACGCAGGGCGAGGAAGCTTGCGTCCGAGCAAATAGCGAGCGTTCGGATGCAACAGGTTACCGACCACTCCACATCAGTCGAAGAGCCTATGGAAGAAGACCAAGGGATCATCAACCCTCCCTCCCAGCGCTCTCCCGGCCACGGCGGGTCGCCCAAAGCCACCACGTCGGGGAGCGGAAAAGCTGCCTGCTCTGGCGCCTCCTGGATTCCACAGGAGCCAGGAGAGCCTGTGGGAGACTCTTCATCAGCAGCTCCGCCGGACGGGCACGTCGAGATGACCCCCGCCACTTCAACCTCCGCCAGTTCAACCTCCGCCGCATCGACACCCGCCGCCGGTTCAACCTCCGCCGCATCGACACCCGCCGCCGGTTCAACCTCCGCCGCATCGACACCCGCCGGTTCAACCTTCGCCGCATCGATACCCACCGCTTCAACCTCCGCGCAGGGCGCACTGCCAAGCGACGGAGGCCCGAGCACAGAGCCATCTGATCGGGAGCGCCTGAGAGTATGGGCAGTCAACCATGCGATCAAACACGTCGCCCTGAACGACCTCCTCGTGTTTTTGGCGCCCAAACTTCCAGGGCTACCCACTGACGCCCGGACACTTCTGCACACTCCCAGAGCCACAGAAATCCACCAGTGTGGCTCGGGTGAGTACATCCACATCGGATGCACAGAAGGGATCCAGAGATGCCTGCGCTCTGGATTTGCTGACGGCAAAGACTCGTCTGTTATGCACCTCAGCATCAACATCGACGGCCTGCCTCTCTTCTCTGGCTCATCCATGCACGTTTGGCCAATTCTCTGCATGTCATTGGACACAAATGACACAGCGCCATTCCCGATCGGCATTTACTGCGGCCTCAACAAGCCTGCTGATATCAATGCCTTTCTTCAGAATGCAATTTCTGAACTGAAGGAACTGCTCCAAGCAGGTGTACAATGCAGCGGGGCAACCATTTCTGTTCTCCTGCATTCGGTGGTGTGCGATGCGCCGGCAAGGAGCTTTACGAAGAATGTGAAGGCCCACAACGGCTATTTCGGGTGCGATAAGTGCACTCAGAGAGGCTCCTGGAGAGGGAGGATGATCTACCCCAAAGTCGACGCTCCACTTCGGACTGATGCCTCCTTTCGAGATGTGGAACAGCCAGAACATCACAACGGTGCTTCACCCTTCATGGAACTGGAGGGCCTCGGGATGGTGTCCCAGTTCCCTGTGGACCCCATGCACTGCGTCTATCTGGGCGTAGTGAGGAAGCTGCTGTGCTATTGGACACAGAAGGGTCCCAGGTGTGTCCGCCTGCCCTCTGCCAAGGTTGCGGAACTCTCAGACAACCTCAACGCCGTGAAGTCTTCCATGCCAAGGGAGTTTTCCAGGCATCCTCGCGTCATGCGGGAGCGCGGGCATTGGAAAGCCACCGAATGCAGGTACTTTCTCCTGTATGCAGCACCTGTTGTGCTAAAGTCTGTGCTGCCTGCGCACATTTATGTGCACTACATGTGCTTGCATGTCGCCATTCGGATCCTCACTTGTGACAGCAGCCCTGCACAAATGATCACGTATGCCGAGTCACTGTTGGAGTATTTTGTCAAGGAAACAGGGCGTCTGTATGGTGAGGAAGCTTTAGTGTACAATGTTCATGCACTAACACACCTTGCCAACGACGTCCGAAGGCTGGGAGCACTGGAGTCCTTCAGTAGCTTTCCCTTTGAGAACCACCTCGGCATGCTAAAACGCATGCTGAGGTCAGGTAACAGACCTCTTGCACAGCTCTGGAGGAGGCTGTGCGAGAAAGCCAATGCAGCAGAACATGCACGCGAACCTGTAAAGGTGGAGCTCCACGGCGCCCACGAGAATGGGCCACTTGTGCAGGGCTGTGCAGGTTGTGCGCAGTATTCGAAAGTACAATGCAAACTTGGAATCGTCACGGTGTCCCGACCCGACGACTGTGTCCTGGGGCATAACCGGGACGTGTACAAAGTTGACAACATTCTTTCTTTTGGCGGTGACATCTACCTCGTTGCGAGGGAGTATCGTGATTCAGCGAGGGAGCTTTACGATGAGCCATGCTCCTCTTCACTCATCCAAGTGTCGTACGTCACAAGCCTCTCGTCACGCTTGCTCCTCATCCCGCTCAGCGCTCTCGCAGCGAAGTGTGTTTTGTTGCCACATCGGAGAGGGTTCGCTTGCATGCCTATTTTACATACATTGCAGTAAATGCAGGCATCATGGGATTTGTGGGATTTTTAGTACACGAAGAAGACAATTCACAGGCTATGTAAACGAGCTTTCTTTTGACGGTTACGGCACTACACTGTGCGACACTGCTAGCACTAACATGACTTTCAATACTTTTTTGCATTTTACTCTGTATTTTCGGGCATGAAATTTCACCACGTTGGTTGGTTTTCCAAATCAGCACTTTCCTTCACTCTAGTGAATGAATGGATGGATGTTAATGGCTATACCCTTTATAATGGGCAGTAGCTTGCATCACCTAGCCTAGTCGTTTGATTCCAAAAGAAAGAGAAAACCCTTGATCCCTTGTTCGCACTCACCATGTCTAGCAGTGTAAAGCCTGTTTATTTTTCCTAGACTTGTGGACAGACATACACTTTTTAGCAAGAAATAAGATATGCGAAAACCAAGTTAAATTGATAACACCTAGTAACTACCATTTAGGTGGGATGTGATGTCAACTCCATTGTAATGAGATGGGAGCCTCCACTTTTACTTGCATACAGAAGGTACAGCTGCAACGGAAAAAGAGTAGCACGAGCGACTGACGACTGGAGTGGCAAAATTGCGACACGCAGCGCTATTGCTCCCGAGCGCGTCGACTGCGAGAGTGACAGCCACATTCCATGCCACACCGCGGGGGTGGCCGGCAGAAAACTGAGGGGTAAGACAGCTTTCGAAATGCCTTTTTGAGGATGGGCTGCTTTCTGCTGGCCACCCCCGCGTTGAGGCATGCAACATGGCTGTCACTCTCGCAATCGCCGCGCTTGCAAACAATAGTGTCAACTGTCACGATTTTGCCGCTCCGGTCGTTGGTAACTTGTGCTACTTTTTCCGTTGCAGCAGTACATATCTTGTCTTGATGGTTCGACGGTTGTGTGAAAGGTCAGTTTTTCTTTCATATTTATGTTTACTATAACATAGCTGGGAAGTTACCAGAAACAAACCTCGGTCTCGCATGATTTTTGTTCGGGTTATTCTATCAGATTGCAGCGAGATTGATTTGTGTGTGTCTATCAAATAAACTATGTCATATGGATGTTGCCTGCTGGACGTTATTACCATGCATGGTACTTCTACCATGCACCTTGAATAACAAGATAATACCCTACAGGGAAAAAGTAAAATGGTAGTACATACAACTGACACATTTTAAATCAACAATTACTTTTAACATTTTTCCATGTATCATTTCATTGTAATTACAATTTCAGTTCGTGTCCCACTTCATTATATCGGAAATTACAGTCACACTGCTTGACTAATATATTGAAAAAAATTATAATTATCAGGATGTTATTTACTATGAGCTCCAAAAGCAGTCAAATTCAAAATTATAAATTTCATTACAAGTTATATTTGAATATACGTTTCACATACATAACCTGTTAGCAACAGTACTTGCAAGAGGCTCAAAAAAAAAAAAACAAAAAAAAAACAACTCTTACTATTAACTTACTATACTTGAGCTGCAAGACCACATCAAAAGGAAGCATGATGTAGTCCAAGTTTGAGCGTGCAGTACTTTTGCGAAATGATGGGGATAACGACTCAGTGAAATATATGTTGTTTCATAATCACATATGACGTCTTCCAAGAAATGTTGCATGTCCACATAGATGATTTATGCTTCCGACTTAGCAACATCTTGTTTTTAAGGCTCTATTTTTAATTTTAACCGAGATCCTGATGGCTTCCGCAACCAGTTTGCACGTGTGTCAACTTGCCCTTTACTACACTAAAAGATATTTGTTACTCCAGTGCATTAGGGAAAGAGATATCAAACGTCTTGCTTCATCCGATTTGTTCACGTCGGGCAGGTTTTCCCGTAAGTAATGAGAGGGTACTCCCTGCAAGGAAGGGCAGTGGCTATTCTGCATTAGGATAATGCCAGAATATAGAATGAAAAGCAGCTATTTTTACTCTAATTTCAGTAGTAGTGTTTGCAGCATGGGTGATATACGGCATTTATGACGTTTGTGATACCAAATGTGGTGCTTTAGTCGTCTAATTATTGTCTTTCCAACCTTCTCGTAGCATCGTTACCGAAAATCCTGCAGATACAGCATGCCTTACTTATGGCAAGGCATGTGAGCATGCTTTGCAAATCTTTCCTTTTCTATCCACAACTGCAGCTCCATAATTTTCTGAGTATTCACATAATTTACCATCCTGACCTAACTTTTTTTTTTCATTTAGAGCATCCCGCAACCTCCTTTTGTTTCCGGGCCAGTATGCAGGTCGGTATTACAAATGGGTTGTTAAGAAATTATATACGAATGCATTACACTAGCTTGGAGGCCTATGAGGTACAACCTTGTGAACTACTAATAGTAAAAAATAAATGTGTCTGGTACGTCGTGCCACAAATTAAGCCAGGCGAGCCGGCAGTCCAGCTGCCAGCTCGATCGACAATGGTTGGGGGATCAACGGCCTGTCTGCCTGATGCACTGCATGGCTGTCTCCTTTCCATTAATACGGTACCCCTTTGTCTCATCGGCAACTGCAATGCAAGGGGGGAAAAAACTGGTCACTAAAACTAAGACCAACGAAAAAGTCTACGCCTCCCCACAAGAACCAGAGGAGCCACAGAAATCCATCAGTGTGGCACGGGCGAGTACATTCATATCAGATGCAAAGATGGGATACCAGAGATGCCTGCGCTCTATAAATTTGCCGACGGAAAAGACTCGTCTGTTATGCACCTCAGCATCAACATCGACGGCCTGCCTCTGTTCGCTGGCTCATCCATGCACGTTTGGCCAATTCTGTGCAAGTCATTGGACACAAAGGGCACAGCGCCGTTCCCCATCGGCATTTACTGCGGCCTCAACAAGCCTGATGACATCAATGTCTCCCTTCAGAAAAGAAATTCCTGAACTCAAGGGACTGCTCCAAGTAGGCGTACAGAGCTGTGGGGGCAACCGTTTCTGTTCTACATTCAGTGATGTGCGACATGTCGAAAAGAAGCCCCACCAAGAATGTGAAGGCCCACAACGGCTATTTCGGGCACGATAAGTGCACCCTGAGAGGCTGCTGGAGAGGGAGGATGACGTACCTGAAAGTTGACGCTCCACTCCGGACTGACGAACATCCCGACGGAGCGTCACCCTTCATGGAACTGGAGGGCCTGGGGATGGTGTCCCAGCTCCCTGTGGACCCCATGCACTGCGTCTATCTGGGCGCAGTGACAAAGCTGCTGCGCTATTGGGCACGAAAGGGTCCCAGGTGTGTCCGCCTGTCCTCTGCGCCAAGATTGCGGAACACTCGCAAAACCTCAATGCCATGAGGTCTCCCCTGCCAAGGGAGTTCCCCAGGCAACCTCGTGCCATGCGGGAGCGCGAGCATTGGAAAGCCACCGAATGGCGGTACTTTCTCCTCGCGTCATGCGTGAGCGCCTGACGCGAGGATGCAGGGACTCCCTCCCGTACGCAGCACCTGTTGTGCTGCAGTCTGTGCTGCCTGTGCACACTTACGTGCACCCCAGGTGCTCGCATGTCGCCATTCGGATCGTCACTTGTGTCGGCAGCTCTGCACAAATGATTACATATGCCGAGTCACTCTTGGAGTATTTTGTCTAGGCAAAACGGCGTTTGTATGGCGAGGAAGTTGTAGTGTACAATGTTCATGCACTTACACACCTTGCCAACGACGTCCGAAGGCTAGGAGCACTGGAGTCCTTTAGTCTGCATCCCCTTGGGGAACCGCCTCGGCATGCTACATCGCATGCCGAGGTCGGGTCGCAGACCTCTTGCACAGCTCTGGAAGCTGCTCTGCGAGAAAGCCAATGCGGCAAAATATGCACGTAAACCCGTAAAGCTGGAGCTGCATGGCAGCCAGGAGAACGGCTGTGCACAGTACTCGAAAGCACACTGCAAACTTGGAATCTTTGGGGCGTCCCGTCCTGGGGCATAACCGGGGAGGTGTACAAAGTTTGCAACATTCTTTCTTTTGGAGGTGACGTCTACCCCATTGTGAGGGAGTTTTGTGAGTCTGCGAGAAAGCCGTGCAATGGGCCGCACTAAGGCTACGTTGATGGAAACAACGTAATGGGATGTTCCTCGACATGCTTTACAACCTCAGTATTGCAGGGTTCACGCACAAATCAGACAGACAAATCAATAAGTAAAATAGATGGGTTATGGACAGATAGACAAATCAATAAATAAAATAGAAGGGATCACATCAACAAGTAAAATAGGAGGGTTATAAATGGTAGGCACGAAACTACCTAAAGTGCATCTGAAAACTTATCAAAATCAAGTGCACGTGTTGCATCATCGATACTGTTTTAGTTTGTAATAGTTATAGGAAAGAAAGAATTAACAACAATTAAGGTGACATTGATATGGTACAATGTTTAAGGGATCAGAAGCATGAGTGCGTGATTGAGTAGTAAAATCAATACAACTGTTACGATCAGGTACACCGTTATTATTAACTATTTTATGTAGGAGCGTAAGAAGTTCAACTTTGCGCCTAGAAGCCAGGTACTCTGGTCACTAAAACTAAGACCAACGAAAAAGTCTACGCCTCCCCACAAGAACCAGAGGAGCCACAGAAATCCATCAGTGTGGCACGGGCGAGTACATTCATATCAGATGCAAAGATGGGATACCAGAGATGCCTGCGCTCTATAAATTTGCCGACGGCAAAGATTCTTCTGGTATGCGCCTCACTATCAACATCGACGGACTGTCTCTGTTCGCTGGCTCATCCATGCACGTTTGGCCAATTCTGTGCAAGTCATTGGACACAAAGGGCACAGCGCCGTTCCCCATCGGCATTTACTGCGGCCTCAACAAGCCTCATGACATCAATGTCTCCCTTCAGAAAAGCAATTCCTGAACTCAAGGGACTGCTCCAAGTAGGCGTACAGAGCTGTGGGGGCAACCGTTTCTGTTCTACATTCAGTGATGTGCGACATGTCGAAAAGAAGCCCCACCAAGAATGTGAAGGCCCACAACGGCTATTTCGGGCACGATAAGTGCACCCTGAGAGGCTGCTGGAGAGGGAGGATGACGTACCTGAAAGTTGACGCTCCACTCCGGACTGACGAACATCCCGACGGAGCGTCACCCTTCATGGAACTGGAGGGCCTGGGGATGGTGTCCCAGCTCCCTGTGGACCCCATGCACTGCGTCTATCTGGGCGCAGTGACAAAGCTGCTGCGCTATTGGGCACGAAAGGGTCCCAGGTGTGTCCGCCTGTCCTCTGCGCCAAGATTGCGGAACACTCGCAAAACCTCAATGCCATGAGGTCTCCCCTGCCAAGGGAGTTCCCCAGGCAACCTCGTGCCATGCGGGAGCGCGAGCATTGGAAAGCCACCGAATGGCGGTACTTTCTCCTCGCGTCATGCGTGAGCGCCTGACGCGAGGATGCAGGGACTCCCTCCCGTACGCAGCACCTGTTGTGCTGCAGTCTGTGCTGCCTGTGCACACTTACGTGCACCCCAGGTGCTCGCATGTCGCCATTCGGATCGTCACTTGTGTCGGCAGCTCTGCACAAATGATTACATATGCCGAGTCACTCTTGGAGTATTTTGTCTAGGCAAAACGGCGTTTGTATGGCGAGGAAGTTGTAGTGTACAATGTTCATGCACTTACACACCTTGCCAACGACGTCCGAAGGCTAGGAGCACTGGAGTCTTTCAGTCTGCATCCCCTTGGGGAACCGCCTCGGCATGCTACATCGCATGCCGAGGTCGGGTCGCAGACCTCTTGCACAGCTCTGGAAGGTGCTCTGCGAGAAAGCCAATGCGGCAAAATATGCACGTAAACCCGTAAAGCTGGAGCTGCATGGCAGCCAGGAGAACGGCTGTGCACAGTACTCGAAAGCACACTGCAAACTTGGAATCTTTGGGGCGTCCCGTCCTGGGGCATAACCGGGGAGGTGTACAAAGTTTGCAACATTCTTTCTTTTGGAGGTGACGTCTACCCCATTGTGAGGGAGTTTTGTGAGTCTGCGAGAAAGCCGTGCAATGGGCCGCACTAAGGCTACGTTGATGGAAACAACGTAATGAGATGTTCCTCGACATGCTTTACAACCTCAGTATTGCAGGGTTCACGCACACATCAGACAGACAAATCAATAAGTAAAATAGATGGGTTATGGACAGATAGACAAATCAATAAATAAAATAGAAGGGATCACATCAACAAGTAAAATAGGAGGGTTATAAATGGTAGGCACGAAACTACCTAAAGTGCATCTGAAAACTTATCAAAATCAAGTGGACGTGTTGCATCATCGATACTGTCTTAGTTTGTAATAGTTATAGGAAAGAAAGAATTAACAACAATTAAGGTGACATTGATATGGTACAATGTTTAAGGGATCAGAAGCATGAGTGCGTGATTGAGTAGTAAAATCAATACAACTGTTACGATCAGGTACACCGTTATTATTAACTATTTTATGTAGGAGCGTAAGAAGTTCAACTTTGCGCTTAGAAGCCAGGTACTCTGGTCACTAAAACTAAGACCAACGAAAAAGTCTACGCCTCCCCACAAGAACCAGAGGAGCCACAGAAATCCATCAGTGTGGCACGGGCGAGTACATTCATATCAGGTGCAAAGATGGGATACCAGAGATGCCTGCGCTCTATAAATTTGCCGACGGCAAAGATTCTTCTGGTATGCGCCTCACTATCAACATCGACAAACTGTCTCTGTTCGCTGGCTCATCCATGCACGTTTGGCCAATTCTGTGCAAGTCATTGGACACAAAGGGCACAGCGCCGTTCCCCATCGGCATTTACTGCGGCCTCAACAAGCCTCATGACATCAATGTCTCCCTTCAGAAAAGCAATTCCTGAACTCAAGGGACTGCTCCAAGTAGGCGTACAGAGCTGTGGGGGCAACCGTTTCTGTTCTACATTCAGTGATGTGCGACATGTCGAAAAGAAGCCCCACCAAGAATGTGAAGGCCCACAACGGCTATTTCGGGCACGATAAGTGCACCCTGAGAGGCTGCTGGAGAGGGAGGATGACGTACCTGAAAGTTGACGCTCCACTCCGGACTGACGAACATCCCGACGGAGCGTCACCCTTCATGGAACTGGAGGGCCTGGGGATGGTGTCCCAGCTCCCTGTGGACCCCATGCACTGCGTCTATCTGGGCGCAGTGACAAAGCTGCTGCGCTATTGGGCACGAAAGGGTCCCAGGTGTGTCCGCCTGTCCTCTGCGCCAAGATTGCGGAACACTCGCAAAACCTCAATGCCATGAGGTCTCCCCTGCCAAGGGAGTTCCCCAGGCAACCTCGTGCCATGCGGGAGCGCGAGCATTGGAAAGCCACCGAATGGCGGTACTTTCTCCTCGCGTCATGCGTGAGCGCCTGACGCGAGGATGCAGGGACTCCCTCCCGTACGCAGCACCTGTTGTGCTGCAGTCTGTGCTGCCTGTGCACACTTACGTGCACCCCAGGTGCTCGCATGTCGCCATTCGGATCGTCACTTGTGTCGGCAGCTCTGCACAAATGATTACATATGCCGAGTCACTCTTGGAGTATTTTGTCTAGGCAAAACGGCGTTTGTATGGCGAGGAAGTTGTAGTGTACAATGTTCATGCACTTACACACCTTGCCAACGACGTCCGAAGGCTAGGAGCACTGGAGTCTTTCAGTCTGCATCCCCTTGGGGAACCGCCTCGGCATGCTACATCGCATGCCGAGGTCGGGTCGCAGACCTCTTGCACAGCTCTGGAAGGTGCTCTGCGAGAAAGCCAATGCGGCAAAATATGCACGTAAACCCGTAAAGCTGGAGCTGCATGGCAGCCAGGAGAACGGCTGTGCACAGTACTCGAAAGCACACTGCAAACTTGGAATCTTTGGGGCGTCCCGTCCTGGGGCATAACCGGGGAGGTGTACAAAGTTTGCAACATTCTTTCTTTTGGAGGTGACGTCTACCCCATTGTGAGGGAGTTTTGTGAGTCTGCGAGAAAGCCGTGCAATGGGCCGCACTAAGGCTACGTTGATGGAAACAACGTAATGAGATGTTCCTCGACATGCTTTACAACCTCAGTATTGCAGGGTTCACGCACACATCAGACAGACAAATCAATAAGTAAAATAGATGGGTTATGGACAGATAGACAAATCAATAAATAAAATAGAAGGGATCACATCAACAAGTAAAATAGGAGGGTTATAAATGGTAGGCACGAAACTACCTAAAGTGCATCTGAAAACTTATCAAAATCAAGTGGACGTGTTGCATCATCGATACTGTTTTAGTTTGTAATAGTTATAGGAAAGAAAGAATTAACAACAATTAAGGTGACATTGATATGGTACAATGTTTAAGGGATCAGAAGCATGAGTGCGTGATTGAGTAGTAAAATCAATACAACTGTTACGATCAGGTACACCGTTATTATTAACTATTTTATGTAGGAGCGTAAGAAGTTCAACTTTGCGCTTAGAAGCCAGGTACTCTGGTCACTAAAACTAAGACCAACGAAAAAGTCTACGCCTCCCCACAAGAACCAGAGGAGCCACAGAAATCCATCAGTGTGGCACGGGCGAGTACATTCATATCAGGTGCAAAGATGGGATACCAGAGATGCCTGCGCTCTATAAATTTGCCGACGGCAAAGATTCTTCTGGTATGCGCCTCACTATCAACATCGACGGACTGTCTCTGTTCGCTGGCTCATCCATGCACGTTTGGCCAATTCTGTGCAAGTCATTGGACACAAAGGGCACAGCGCCGTTCCCCATCGGCATTTACTGCGGCCTCAACAAGCCTCATGACATCAATGTCTTCCTTCAGAAAAGAAATTCCTGAACTCAAGGGACTGCTCCAAGTAGGCGTACAGAGCTGTGGGGGCAACCGTTTCTGTTCTACATTCAGTGATGTGCGACATGTCGAAAAGAAGCCCCACCAAGAATGTGAAGGCCCACAACGGCTATTTCGGGCACGATAAGTGCACCCTGAGAGGCTGCTGGAGAGGGAGGATGACGTACCTGAAAGTTGACGCTCCACTCCGGACTGACGAACATCCCGACGGAGCGTCACCCTTCATGGAACTGGAGGGCCTGGGGATGGTGTCCCAGCTCCCTGTGGACCCCATGCACTGCGTCTATCTGGGCGCAGTGACAAAGCTGCTGCGCTATTGGGCACGAAAGGGTCCCAGGTGTGTCCGCCTGTCCTCTGCGCCAAGATTGCGGAACACTCGCAAAACCTCAATGCCATGAGGTCTCCCCTGCCAAGGGAGTTCCCCAGGCAACCTCGTGCCATGCGGGAGCGCGAGCATTGGAAAGCCACCGAATGCCGGTACTTTCTCCTCGCGTCATGCGTGAGCGCCTGACGCGAGGATGCAGGGACTCCCTCCCGTACGCAGCACCTGTTGTGCTGCAGTCTGTGCTGCCTGTGCACACTTACGTGCACCCCATGTGCTCGCATGTCGCCATTCGGATCGTCACTTGTGTCGGTAACTCTGCACAAATGATTACATATGCGGAGTCACTCTTGGAGTATTTTGTCTAGGCAAAACGGCGTTTGTATGGCGAGGAAGTTGTAGTGTACAATGTTCATGCACTTACACACCTTGCCAACGACGTCCGAAGGCTAGGAGCACTGGAGTCTTTCAGTCTGCATCCCCTTGGGGAACCGCCTCGGCATGCTACATCGCATGCCGAGGTCGGGTCGCAGACCTCTTGCACAGCTCTGGAAGCTGCTCTGCGAGAAAGCCAATGCGGCAAAATATGCACGTAAACCCGTAAAGCTGGAGCTGCATGGCAGCCAGGAGAACGGCTGTGCACAGTACTCGAAAGCACACTGCAAACTTGGAATCTTTGGGGCGTCCCGTCCTGGGGCATAACCGGGGAGGTGTACAAAGTTTGCAACATTCTTTCTTTTGGAGGTGACGTCTACCCCATTGTGAGGGAGTTTTGTGAGTCTGCGAGAAAGCCGTGCAATGGGCCGCACTAAAGGCACTGTCACACTGAGGCAACACGACGGCAACAGCAACACAACACGTTGTCCAACGGTCGGGCAACTTGTTGCTCGCTCCCCGTGTTGTCCGACAAAGCTGTCACACCGCGGCAACTGCGCGACAACATGGACGACAACTAAAATGTTGCCTCGGTATGACAGCTTTCGGCAACAAAAACAGCAGCAACTTGTGTTGGACAACGAGTGTTGCCCTCATCGCTGGCTGAGCGAATTTCGGGCCGGCAACACGACAACATAGATAACTTCGATGGTAGAGTTAGTCCCCCATCAATAAAGTCTTACTCAAACAAAGGCTTGGAAAACGTTATTTAACAATAATTAGGGCTGGCGTGCAGCTAAAATATTTTCGATTAATGTTTTTGCTGCGTAGTTACGGAAAGCGATTTTCGAAATGGTCACAGCTACGGTCGTGAACGTTCAGACTGGTTTTGAAATTAGAACTCTCGAGAGACCAGCACACATTACGGAAAGTGAAATAAAATGGCATGCCTACTCACCCACTAATAAAGTATAAAAAAAAAATAATCCAGAAAACCTAAGATTAAAAAATCGAAGCATAAAACGACCACTCTGATCATGATTGTTGATGCTTGGAACTTGGGAACAGCCGCTACCAGACACCTGATTTGTTTTAAAAATACCCAGGACGTTTTGTGGGAATGAGGCGATCACGTAGCAGCGGTAGGCCAGCAGACAGCGTTGAAAAATATTCATTTCACCGATTGTTATAAAGGCCAATGGTGTCGGTGTCGCAGTTTTGAAGCACTGTCAGTTCAGCTCAACACCACGTTATAAAAGACGCTTTGGGGTACTGCCGGTGCTAACGCAATTTTACAGTAGAAATAGGACTTGCATGAAAGAATTGGACAGAATCACTTCATACGGTGGCGTAAATCCCGAACATACCTCAGCAATGTCACTTTCCTCGGTTAGGGCTATCTGCTTTGTCAGCGAATGTAGAACATTTCGATAAAATAAAGAGCGAAAAATACTCCCCGTGTCAAGTTTTCTAATCACAGTCACTGGTTGATGTCGTACCGTGGTAATTCCCGGCCCTTCGAACGCACTAGCACTTTGTAGAGTCACATTTCCAGCGATTCCGCGCCGCACACGAACGAAGGTAAACAATCAAGATGGCAGAGTATTCCCCGTGTTGTCCTCGCCGTCAGCGCGGTGTGACAGGGTTGTCGGACAACAAATCGGGCAACACGGTTGCCGGGCGGCAGCAACATGTTGCCCGACTGTTGTTGTTGCCTTGATGTGACAGGGTCGCCTGCAACACGACTTCCCCGTGTTGCCGGATAGAGTTGTCCAACTGTTGCCTCAGTGTGACAGGGCCTTAAGGCTACGTTGATGGAAACAACGTAATGGGATGTTCCTCGACATGCTTTACAACCTCAGTATTGCAGGGTTCACGCACAAATCAGACAGACAAATCAATAAGTAAAATAGATGGGTTATGGACAGATAGACAAATCAATAAATAAAATAGAAGGGATCACATCAACAAGTAAAATAGGAGGGTTATAAATGGTAGGCACGAAACTACCTAAAGTGCATCTGAAAACTTATCAAAATCAAGTGGACGTGTTGCATCATCGATACTGTTTTAGTTTGTAATAGTTATAGGAAAGAAAGAATTAACAACAATTAAGGTGACATTGATATGGTACAATGTTTAAGGGATCAGAAGCATGAGTGCGTGATTGAGTAGTAAAATCAATACAACTGTTACGATCAGGTACACCGTTATTATTAACTATTTTATGTAGGAGCGTAAGAAGTTCAACTTTGCACCTAGAAGCCAGGTACTCTGGTCACTAAAACTAAGACCAACGAAAAAGTCTACGCCTCCCCACAAGAACCAGAGGAGCCACAGAAATCCATCAGTGTGGCACGGGCGAGTACATTCATATCAGGTGCAAAGATGGGATACCAGAGATGCCTGCGCTCTGGATTTGCCGACGGAAAAGACTCGTCTGTTATGCACCTCAGCATCAACATCGACGGCCTGCCTCTCTTCTCTGGCTCATCCATGCACGTTTGGCCAATTCTGTGCAAGTCATTGGACACAAAGGGCACAGCGCCGTTCCCCATCGGCATTTACTGCGGCCTCAACAAGCCTCATGACATCAATGTCTCCCTTCAGAAAAGCAATTCCTGAACTCAAGGGACTGCTCCAAGTAGGCGTACAGAGCTGTGGGGGCAACCGTTTCTGTTCTACATTCAGTGATGTGCGACATGTCGAAAAGAAGCCCCACCAAGAATGTGAAGGCCCACAACGGCTATTTCGGGCACGATAAGTGCACCCTGAGAGGCTGCTGGAGAGGGAGGATGACGTACCTGAAAGTTGACGCTCCACTCCGGACTGACGAACATCCCGACGGAGCGTCACCCTTCATGGAACTGGAGGGCCTGGGGATGGTGTCCCAGCTCCCTGTGGACCCCATGCACTGCGTCTATCTGGGCACAGTGACAAAGCTGCTGCGCTATTGGGCACGAAAGGGTCCCAGGTGTGTCCGCCTGTCCTCTGCGCCAAGATTGCGGAACACTCGCAAAACCTCAATGCCATGAGGTCTCCCCTGCCAAGGGAGTTCCCCAGGCAACCTCGTGCCATGCGGGAGCGCGAGCATTGGAAAGCCACCAAATGCCGGTACTTTCTCCTCGCGTCATGCGTGAGCGCCTGACGCGAGGATGCAGGGACTCCCTCCCGTACGCAGCACCTGTTGTGCTGCAGTCTGTGCTGCCTGTGCACACTTACGTGCACCCCATGTGCTCGCATGTCGCCATTCGGATCGTCACTTGTGTCGGCAGCTCTGCACAAATGATTACATATGCCGAGTCACTCTTGAAGTATTTTGTCTAGGAAACACGGCGTCTGTATGGCGAGGAAGTTGTAGTGTACAATGTTCATGCACTTACACACCTTGCCAACGACGTCCGAAGGCTAGGAGCACTGGAGTCCTTTAGTATGCATTCCCTTGGGGAACCGCCTCGGCATGCTAAATCGCATGCCGAGGTCAGCGGAGACACCTTGGTGCGCCGGGTACCGAGGTTTTGGTCACAGTGCCGACGCCTGCGTCCCCACATACGCGAGCATGACACGGGTAACCGGGGCTGTGGATCGGAACACCAGTGAGTTGGGCGCCGTTATGGATGAGATGGAGATGTCCGAGACCGGCCCGTCCAGGCAACTGCCTCCTAAAAAAGGACCTCGGATAGAGCTGGAGGTGGACACTGCAACAACACCGGCGGAAATCCCGTGTGCGATGCCCGGTCCACTCGCGTCGAGCAGTGTGGAGACTGGAACGCTGGACGGCCGCTCCATGGACGAAGAGCACCAGAAGACTGAGAAACCAGTTTCGGGGGAAGCGAGCGGCGCCGAGGGGACTGGGGACCCTGATGGGGACGATCGGGACGAAGACGCGGAGGTCGGCGGTTTGCCCCCCTGGAGGCGGCAGGGCAGATTGAGGAGGACTCTGAGCCCGGATGTTCCTCGGCTCCCACTCCCAACGCCTGCTTTCGCCGGTCTGTCGGGACGACCTTGACAAGCCCCCTTGGTGGAAGCTCCCCCTGCTACCGACGTTTGACCTTCCTTCCCCTGTATGTATGTGCCATAGAGAGGTGGCAGAATTTTCGCGAATGGACTGAGTATTGTTCATGGGTTTCGTAACTCGCAAATATTTATTTCTATATTGTGACAATGGCTACTAACGCTTCTTTCTTGTTTGGTGATGTTGACGGTACTTTTCGTTCCCAGTCAAAATGCAGTTATTATGATTCGGATTCTTTTAAACACTTCAATCAACTCCGCGATAAAAGACAATTTTCTTTGTTTCATTTGAATGCGCGAAGTTTAAGAAATAAACACGAAGGTGTTGACATGCTACTCAATCAGTTAAACCATAATTTTGATATTTTAGCTTTTACTGAAACCTGGTTTTCAAACGACTACGATGTCGTTCACTTCGCGGGATATGGGTGCACGTCAATATCCCGGGACAATATGAAGGGAGGGGGTGTGGCGCTCTACGTAAAGGAACACCTAGATATACATGTCGTGTCAGAATTCTCTATAATTAACCCCCATTATGAGTCTCTCATGGTAAAGTGTGCAGGTACCATAGTTGTCGTTGTGTATAGACCTCCTTCGGGTACAGTAGCCACGTTTTTAGAATTCCGGGAAAATATGCTGGAATGGTGCGCCCAAATCGGTGAACATGCTATTATTTGTGGTGACTTTAATATAGATGTATTATCAGCAGATCCAGCCAAACAAAGGCTTCTTGATGTTTTTCATTCTTTTGGTCATGAAAATGTAATTCATGATCCAACCAGGGTGACGGAAATGTCTCAGACCTTGCTTGACCTGTGCCTCACAAACTATCAGGTGATTGAGCTAGAGGCGGGTGTTCTGCTATCGGATCTCAGTGACCATTTACCTATTTTTATTTTTTTGCCCCCTTCTTCAACACAACGTAAAGAACCCACAAGTCATGAACTTATTATGTATAGGGTCATTAACGATAAAAATATTACGTTGTTTCAAAATTTAGTCAAGGAGGAAAACTGGAGCTTCGTTGTTCGGTTGGATGATCCCGTTGCAGCATACGACTTATTTTCTACAAGAATTAAGATATTATATGATCAAGCGTTTCCAATGGTTCCATTTAAAAGGAACAGGAAGTCTAGAAAGCCTTGGATTGATGCCGCACTTCTTAGGAGAATAAAAGAACGAGATAAGCTCTTCGCCCTTTTTATGAAAACAAAACATCCGGATTATCTAGCAGAATTTAAAAAGAGCAGAAATAAACTAGGCGCTGATATTAAACGAGCACGAAATGTGTATCATGAAAATAAGTTCGCAGATATATATAATAAACCCAGAAAAGTGTGGAAGAATGTAAACGACCCACTTTCTAAAAACGAAAGAAAAAATATTTCTGAGCTTATATTTGAAGGCATGTCCTGTACAGGGGCTAAGCTTGCTGATAAATTTAATACCCACTTTTCGATGTCCGCTGCTTCCCCTGGAAATGTCATTAGTAGTTGTGAATACGAATCTTACATCTCACCGGGTAGTGAGAGTTCAATATTTTTGTTTCCTACTACTGAAACCGAAGTATACAGCCTAATACACAAACTTAAGAATAACAGTGCTTGTGGTGAAGATGGTATAAAATCCCAGCCCATAAAATCAAAGTCAAATTTGGGGGTTTTACGTGCCAAACCTACGACGGGCATCTGGCGCGCCCCAGCGGAGGACTGAGGATTAATTTCGACCAGCTGGGGATCTTTTGACGTGCAACCGAAAGCTCGGTTACACGGCGCCTTCTTCGCTATAAGCCTCCGTCATATTGCGGGCACCTCGGTCGGGATTCGAACCCGCCACTTGGGGATCCGTAGGCCGGCGCTCTCGCCTCGGAACCACCGAGGCGCAGCCTATAAAATCAGTTGCTCACTTAATTAGTGGGTCAATCTCACATATATGTAATCTAATTCTGAGTACCGGCATATTTCCCGATAAATTAAAGATAGCAAGAGTGTCGGTGATTCACAAAGGAGGTGATAAAAATGACCTAAATAACTACAGACCAATCTGCGTTCTTCCCATTTTTTACCAAACTCATAGAGGGAGCTATTAATGCACGACTAATAAATTTTTTTAAACAAAATAATGTTATAGCTGAGCAACAGTACGGCTTTCAGAAGCAAAAAGCGTCTGAATTGGCGCTGCTAAACATCAAAAATAAAATAATTGACAATTTCGAGCAGAAGTTATATACAGTAGGAGTGTTTCTTGACTTCAAAAAAGCGTTTGATTCAATCAAGCATCATATTCTTTTCGGAAAATTGTCCAAATATGGAATTAGGGGAATCTCACTTAGTTTAATAAAAAGCTATTTATCGAATCGTTCACAATATACATACATAAATCACGCGAGGTCAAATATGGGTCAAATAGAATACGGTGTCCCACAAGGGTCCATTCTTGGCCCTCTCTTATTTTTAATCTACATAAATGACATTATAAGAATACCTCAAACACTAGATATAATTTTATATGCTGATGACACAAACATATTTTTTTCTGGAAGAAGCCTAGAAGTACTTGAGCACGAAACAAACACATGGCTTGAAAATTTATCATCGTGGCTTAGAGTAAACCAAATTCAATTAAACACGAAAAAAACAAAGTATATTATGGTTCGACCACGAAATAAATGCATTCAGCAGGAGATTCAAATTCAATTTCAAAGCGAAATCATAGAACGTGTTATATCACATAGGTTCTTAGGTGTTCTGTTTCATGAAACTCTAAATTGGTCCTTCCATGTGCAGAGAATAAGAACGGAAATCTCACGCTCTATCGGGATTATCTATTAGCCCCGAGAAGTTCGCGTGGCGCCCCCTTACGGCGAACCGGGGTGACGTCACGGCGAGGAGAGAATTTTTCCCCGACTCGCCCCGCTCGCCCTGTGGAGGCTGTGACGACGCTAGCTGTCGGCGCGCTCGTTTCTATTTAATTTGTTTGGGCGTGTTTTTCGTAGGAAGTATAAATTTATATATGTGCCTTTATTGAGGTGTGGCCTGTAGCTACAGGCGAAACTTCAACCAACATTTTAAGCATGGTTGACAGGGCAGGCAACGCATGAATCGCTGCTGGTATTTGAAAATAAAGAAATGTGGCCACAATTGCAGGAGCATCTCTATAGATTTACATCTCACACAATAAATGCTGCTTATGGTCTGAATGAATTGGCAGGTTATGTATACTATATATATATTTTTTTTGTATCTCCGTTTTTAAACAAGATCGCCGAAGCAGAAAAGCTGCATGCCGCTTGAGCAACATGCTAAATACAGTCTGGGCCATGGGGAGAGAATCACAAGTGAGACAGCCCAAGTGCAGGGGGAAAGTAAAAAGCAAAGAGCATTTATTTATATACATTGCTCGCATTTGACCTTTGCTGGAATCAGATACTATTTCAATGGACAACACGGGTGGTATCTGTGGACTTGTTTATATCAACCCTCAAGTGATGTATAACAAACGTAACCGAAGGTGTCTAGCTCGTTATTAGTCCCTTAAGCCCTAAAATTGAGATTTTACTTAAATCGAATTGTCCTGAATCTAAAATACCAGAAGCTTTTCTCACGCACACTGTCGCCCTTCACAGGTTCCACATTTTCTGCTACTAGTGCTGCATCTACCACTGGACAGACGTTGGAATGCTTGCTTTTACTCCCGTTTTCCTCTGTTGTCAGAGCCCAGCTGTAGGGAGTTTGGAGGCTCAGGAAATTTTTTGGAGACATACAGCAGTGTCTCTTTTAATTGGAAATGACAATTCAGACTAAACGGTGTATTTTCCGAATACCCGAGGCTGGAATAAAAATGCCAGGAAAAAGTATAAACATTCCAAATTACGGCACTATTGCTGTGCATATTTTGGGCAGTTCAATACATATCATACAGGCAACTGGGGGCAATTCGGCCGTTTTTGCTGCTACCACACAAACTAATTTCCAGTAATTGTGCATCTTCTAAGAAATATGCCGCCATACGTATATAAACTATATAATTGAATCAGGAAGAAGCTACATTTATGTAAAACAACCCTGTTCCACGAGCACTTCCAGGATAATCAGACACAGGGCCTTTAAAACATCTGCGAGCCAGCGCATGCAGAGTGGCAGCGCAAAGTCGGGCTCGCAAGCTAATTTGCCGAACCCAAAGGCCCATGATATAAATGCCACTTCAAATGCCTTGAAAGCGGCATGTAATATCGTCCTAAATAATGAACATGCAGGGAACAGAATTCCAGCGTCTGAAACGCTTGCGCCACCGCTTCACCGATCCCTCGCAAAATTGCCTTGTGTCGTGTGGACGGACGGAGAGGTTCATCGGCGGAATTGCCTCCTCCGATAGCTTTCGGGATTTGTAACTCAATTTTAAAGGTAATATGGACAAGCAGGCTTATAAAATGTACGGAAGCACGTCAATATCGGCCTAACTCAACGTCTTGCACACCGGGTAAACGAAGTGCAGCTCCTCGAAGAGCTTGCGGCACACAACGCCAAACCAGGAAACCGGTGCTGGGAAGCGAGCCGATGCGAGATCGCGGAGCGGAGTACTCCCCCTGACGTCACGGTACACCTCACCCAATCAGGGCGCGGCGACCGCAGCGACGCTTGTGTTCGCACTCGGGGCTAATAGACTTAAAAATGTGCTGCCTCACTGGGTAAAAAAACAACTATATTATACCTTAGTTCATTCCCGTCTTCACTACTGTCTCCTTGTATGGGGGACCACAGTAAAAACCAATATAAAAACCCTGGACATATTACAGAAAAAGGCCCTGCGCTTGGTTGAAAATGCCCCGTACCGAAGTCACTCTGCTCCGCTCTTTAGAAAGCACCGAATATTAACTAATCAAAATGTTATAAATAAAAAATTATCTTTATTAATCTGTACTCAAATCAAATTAGAACCAACTCTTTTTCAGTACGTATCTTTGGACAGATCATCACTACAATTTTCGGCACACCAGCTACAGAAGGCAAAAAGTACGCACAAACTATGGCATACAAAAATTAGATTATCAAATACCTGTACTTCTGAATGACCACCCTGTGCTCATGACCATTAATGTAGGAGGTATTCTATACAAGCTTTAAAGAAAACCATAAATGTATATCTATTGTCCCTTCAAAAGTAACATGTTTTTTTCAGTATTTTATTTTTTTGTGCGCGTATCTTGTTTTTTGTGCAGCATCTCTGCGGGCTTAAAGAAATATCTTTGTAGAGATGGCTGGCTGGCTGCACTATGTTGTTGTTTGTGGCCCCTTTGTTTGTCATGTTTGTGCAGGCAAAAAAATTGATGTGCCTCGTTGTTTGTCTTACGTGGTGGAGAGTCTGGTTTTAGTTCATTGTTTTTCTCTTTGCATACAGTATTCTGTGCCGCTTATGGGATTTTATGTTTGATCTTTCATGATCAAGTAGTTTTCGTCATCTATGTCTCATTTTGTCTGGCCGTGGAGAGGGCGGGGGGCTGTTGCATTGTCAGGCATGTCGATGCCTTTTGTGGCGGCCCCCCCAGACAGCTGTATTCCTCGACGGTTGTTGTCTAAATAAATTTTGATTTGATTTGAGGTCGCAGACCTCTTGCACAGCTCTGGAAGCTGCTCTGCGAGAAAGCCAATGCGGCAAAATATGCACGTAAACCCGTAAAGCTGGAGCTGCATGGCAGCCAGGAGAACGGCTGTGCACAGTACTCGAAAGCACACTGCAAACTTGGAATCTTTGGGGCGTCCCGTCCTGGGGCATAACCGGGGAGGTGTACAAAGTTTGCAACATTCTTTCTTTTGGAGGTGACGTCTACCCCATTGTGAGGGAGTTTTGTGAGTCTGCGAGAAAGCCGTGCAATGGGCCGCACTAAGGCTACGTTGATGGAAACAACGTAATGGGATGTTCCTCGACATGCTTTACAACCTCAGTACTGCAGGGTTCACGCACAAATCAGACAGACAAATCAATAAGTAAAATAGATGGGTTATGGACAGATAGACAAATCAATAAATAAAATAGAAGGGATCACATCAACAAGTAAAATAGGAGGGTTATAAATGGTAGGCACGAAACTACCTAAAGTGCATCTGAAAACTTATCAAAATCAAGTGCACGTGTTGCATCATCGATACTGTTTTAGTTTGTAATAGTTATAGGAAAGAAAGAATTTACAACAATTAAGGTGACATTGATATGGTACAATGTTTAAGGGATCAGAAGCATGAGTGCGTGATTGAGTAGTAAAATCAATATAACTATTACGATCAAGTACACCGTTATTATTAACTATTTTATGTAAGAGCGTAAGAAGTTCAACTTTGCGCCTAGAAGCCAGGTACTCTGGTCCTACATCAAGCATGGATGAAGTGGGGAAAAACTTGCGGTCATAGCGGTTACAAATAAATTTGATAGCCTTAGTCTGTATTGTGTCAAGCAGCCTAATGTCATCCTTAAAATGCAGGTCCCAGACTACACGGCCACATTCCAAAATAGGTCTAATTAAGGTCTTGTAAGCGGTTATTTTGACTTCTTTAAATGAAGATTGTAAGGGTCTTTTAAGTCTATGGACGGCGGTGCCAGACCAAAGCTCTTTTTCAATGTTTCGAATCCGTGGCGAGAAATCCTCGTTGATAAATATTCGAGTGCCCTTGAGAATGAGGTGCTTTGGAAGGAACCTTGCTAAAAATATGTGCTCTTCTTTTTTTCTTAAGTCGCATGTCAGAACTGCTGATCACCGAGTAGAACAATGATGCAAAATTACTGAATATATTTTATTAACCCATTAATGCCCCATGTTGCATATCTGCAACACAGACTTCAACTGCTCAAGAAAAATACATCGGGCCCATTTTGTGACAAAAAGTTGTCAGTGCTCTTCTCAGTGGGCATTTCTCAATCCAAGGAGTTCAGATTTTCACCACTAGGGGCAGCGCTGTGCTCGCAGGAATCGTTTGAAAATGGCGTCCTCCACGCCGTGCGGGAGTTCTCAAAACCAGGTATGTTTACATTTCCACAAAGAACCTAAAACTGAAAATAGGAGCTCTATATTACCGGAGGAGCCTCTAGGAATGTCCTTCGCGTGAATCGCATGCAGAATCTCGCATTTCATACATTATATGAAGCTGGATATTTTTTATTCCTGGCATGTTGCAAATGTGCAACAGTGGGCAGTGAATGTCACTTCACACGGTTGTTGCATATATGCAACATTCGCTTTTTTTTCAATTTTCGCTACAATTTTGTTGTTCGGTTAGGTAATACCTTTCAGCTGTCATTTCGGGATGTTGTTTCACTCTTGGTAATTTGTTCTTATCCCATCTACAGGCCGTCATTGCACCTTCAGCCTTCTATGGTGTGCCAAGGACAAGACCAAAGCGGTTCCTTGGAAATGACAACCTGCTGGACAACATCGATTGCAACGAGAGTGATCTCTCGGGTGAAAGCAGCAGCGAAGAATGCGAAGCAATCACTGAAGATAGCAGCGATGAAGACGTCGAGAGCACTGACGCTAATGTTGAGACAGGAGTTGCTAAGGGGGACCTGAAAGGAGCCTATGCGAACAAACGCTACACATGGAAAAAATGTGCGTTTGACCAAGCTGGCACAGACTTTGAAAATGACTTCCCTCTGCCTCCTGCTGAACCCCTGTCAGCGAAGCAGCTTTTTGACCTGTTTGTTTCGAGGAGCATGCTGGGACACGTTGTCGAAGAAACCAACAACTACTATATGCAGAAGCACGGAACACCCCTAAACATGACAGTCGAAGAGCTCACCTCGGTTCTAGGAATGTTTTTTCGCATGGGACTTGTGGATATGCACAATGTACGTGCCTACTGGGAACATGGAAGCCGCTATGAGCTGGTTGCACAGGTGATGTCGCGCAATCGATTTGAGAAGATTGCTGGTCACTTGCATTTTGCTGACAACGACGGTGCAACAGACGAAGTGAAACAAGACAAATGCTGGAAGCTGCGACCATGGCTGTCAGCACTGCGGGGAAACATGCTGAAAATACCTCAGGAATGCAAGTCATCCGTCGACGAAATTTTGATTCCTTTTCGTGGAAGGTCGCAAATTCGTCAGTACCTTCCAAACAAGCCGAAGTGCAAGTGGGGCCTCAAGCTCTGGGCTCGTGCTGGCGAGTCTGGACTTTGTTACGACTTTGACATCTACCAGGCATGCAGCAAGGGAGCCTACGGAGACCAAGAAGGATATCAGTTAGGCCTTGGTGCGGGAGTGGTGCTTCAGTTGTGTTCAAGTCTCCCTGAACGGGACAACAATCTCATCGTTGCTGACAACTTTTTCACGGGACCACACTTAGTTTGCGAGCTAACGCGGAGGGGTATCTCGTACATTGGAACTGTGAGAGAGAACAGACTGCAGTCGTGCAAACTAATGGATGAGAAGGCAATGAAGATGCAAGGTCGTGGCACGTGTGATTCATGTGTCGCATCATGTGGTGACAGAAGCATGATAGCTGTAAAGTGGTTCGACAACAGACCGGTCACACTTCTTTCTAACTGCACTGGTGTGGAACCGGTCACCTCTGTAGAGAGATGGGACAAGAAAGAGAAGTCTCGCATCTCAGTTGAATGTCCAGCAATTGTACCCGAGTACAACAGATCGATGGGTGGTGTTGACCTACTAGACAAGATGTGCTACAGCTACAGGTTTTCCATACGCTCGAAGCGGTGGTACATGTACATATTTTGGCACACCGTCAAAATTGCTGCTGTGAATGCGTGGTTTCTGCACAAGCGTCACTCACTGCAGCAAAGGGAATCTTCCAAGCCTCTGCGAGAATTTCTTGCGGACCTTGCCACGAGCTTGGTTTTGTACAGGAAGCGTCCGCCTGGCCGCCTTTCTCGAGAGAATCTTCCCTTGGTGAAGCGGGCGTCACCACAAGTTCCACGCGACGTAAGAGGCGATGGTAGCCATCATTGGCCCATTTGGATGGACCGCCGCAACAGATGCAAGTTGTGCACAGGAGGCTACAGCTACGTCGCTTGCTCAAAGTGCAATGTTCACTTGTGCATAAACAAAGACCGGAATTGTTTCGTCGATTTCCATCGGGGTTAGATAACTTATCCATGCTAGGAAGCACGTCTTTCTATGTTTTGTTCATCACTGCTGTGCCTTGTTTGATAAAATAAACTTCTTATATATGGCTAATATTTTGAGATATTCACTTACTGCCCAGTGTTGCAGATATGCAACAAGCTATAGTAGACAATTCGTAGCACTTATGAAATTTTTTTTGGCCCCTGTGTCTATATTTATGTTCAGTGACCCTGTATTCAATATATTTTTCAAATACTCTCACTATTTTTTGCACTGGGAAGCAATGGGTTAAATAAAAGTTATTTCGTTAAACAGAAATTTCCATTAATACGGTACCCCTTTGTCTCATCGGCAACTGCAATGCAAGAGGGAAAAAACTGGTCACTAAAACTAAGACCAACGAAAAAGTCTACGCCTCCCCACAAGAACCAGAGGAGCCACAGAAATCCATCAGTGTGGCACGGGCGAGTACATTCATATCAGATGCAAAGATGGGATACCAGAGATGCCTGCGCTCTATAAATTTGCCGACGGCAAAGATTCTTCTGGTATGCGCCTCACTATCAACATCGACGGACTGTCTCTGTTCGCTGGCTCATCCATGCACGTTTGGCCAATTCTGTGCAAGTCATTGGACACAAAGGGCACAGCGCCGTTCCCCATCGGCATTTACTGCGGCCTCAACAAGCCTCATGACATCAATGTCTTCCTTCAGAAAAGAAATTCCTGAACTCAAGGGACTGCTCCAAGTAGGCGTACAGAGCTGTGGGGGCAACCGTTTCTGTTCTACATTCAGTGATGTGCGACATGTCGAAAAGAAGCCCCACCAAGAATGTGAAGGCCCACAACGGCTATTTCGGGCACGATAAGTGCACCCTGAGAGGCTGCTGGAGAGGGAGGATGACGTACCTGAAAGTTGACGCTCCACTCCGGACTGACGAACATCCCGACGGAGCGTCACCCTTCATGGAACTGGAGGGCCTGGGGATGGTGTCCCAGCTCCCTGTGGACCCCATGCACTGCGTCTATCTGGGCGCAGTGACAAAGCTGCTGCGCTATTGGGCACGAAAGGGTCCCAGGTGTGTCCGCCTGTCCTCTGCGCCAAGATTGCGGAACACTCGCAAAACCTCAATGCCATGAGGTCTCCCCTGCCAAGGGAGTTCCCCAGGCAACCTCGTGCCATGCGGGAGCGCGAGCATTGGAAAGCCACCGAATGCCGGTACTTTCTCCTCGCGTCATGCGTGAGCGCCTGACACGAGGATGCAGGGACTCCCTCCCGTACGCAGCACCTGTTGTGCTGCAGTCTGTGCTGCCTGTGCACACTTACGTGCACCCCATGTGCTCGCATGTCGCCATTCGGATCGTCACTTGTGTCGGCAGCTCTGCACAAATGATTACATATGCCGAGTCACTCTTGGAGTATTTTGTCTAGGCAAAACGGCGTTTGTATGGCGAGGAAGTTGTAGTGTACAATGTTCATGCACTTACACACCTTGCCAACGACGTCCGAAGGCTAGGAGCACTGGAGTCTTTCAGTCTGCATCCCCTTGGGGAACCGCCTCGGCATGCTACATCGCATGCCGAGGTCGGGTCGCAGACCTCTTGCACAGCTCTGGAAGGTGCTCTGCGAGAAAGCCAATGCGGCAAAATATGCACGTAAACCCGTAAAGCTGGAGCTGCATGGCAGCCAGGAGAACGGCTGTGCACAGTACTCGAAAGCACACTGCAAACTTGGAATCTTTGGGGCGTCCCGTCCTGGGGCATAACCGGGGAGGTGTACAAAGTTTGCAACATTCTTTCTTTTGGAGGTGACGTCTACCCCATTGTGAGGGAGTTTTGTGAGTCTGCGAGAAAGCCGTGCAATGGGCCGCACTAAGGCTACGTTGATGGAAACAACGTAATGGGATGTTCCTCGACATGCTTTACAACCTCAGTATTGCAGGGTTCACGCACAAATCAGACAGACAAATCAATAAGTAAAATAGATGGGTTATGGACAGATAGACAAATCAATAAATAAAATAGAAGGGATCACATCAACAAGTAAAATAGGAGGGTTATAAATGGTAGGCACGAAACTACCTAAAGTGCATCTGAAAACTTATCAAAATCAAGTGCACGTGTTGCATCATCGATACTGTTTTAGTTTGTAATAGTTATAGGAAAGAAAGAATTAACAACAATTAAGGTGACATTGATATGGTACAATGTTTAAGGGATCAGAAGCATGAGTGCGTGATTGAGTAGTAAAATCAATACAACTGTTACGATCAAGTACACCGTTATTATTAACTATTTTATGTAGGAGCGTAAGAAGTTCAACTTTGCGCCTAGAAGCCAGGTACTCTGGTCACTAAAACTAAGACCAACGAAAAAGTCTACGCCTCCCCACAAGAACCAGAGGAGCCACAGAAATCCATCAGTGTGGCACGGGCGAGTACATTCATATCAGATGCAAAGATGGGATACCAGAGATGCCTGCGCTCTATAAATTTGCCGACGGCAAAGATTCTTCTGGTATGCGCCTCACTATCAACATCGACGGACTGTCTCTGTTCGCTGGCTCATCCATGCACGTTTGGCCAATTCTGTGCAAGTCATTGGACACAAAGGGCACAGCGCCGTTCCCCATCGGCATTTACTGCGGCCTCAACAAGCCTCATGACATCAATGTCTTCCTTCAGAAAAGAAATTCCTGAACTCAAGGGACTGCTCCAAGTAGGCGTACAGAGCTGTGGGGGCAACCGTTTCTGTTCTACATTCAGTGATGTGCGACATGTCGAAAAGAAGCCCCACCAAGAATGTGAAGGCCCACAACGGCTATTTCGGGCACGATAAGTGCACCCTGAGAGGCTGCTGGAGAGGGAGGATGACGTACCTGAAAGTTGACGCTCCACTCCGGACTGACGAACATCCCGACGGAGCGTCACCCTTCATGGAACTGGAGGGCCTGGGGATGGTGTCCCAGCTCCCTGTGGACCCCATGCACTGCGTCTATCTGGGCGCAGTGACAAAGCTGCTGCGCTATTGGGCACGAAAGGGTCCCAGGTGTGTCCGCCTGTCCTCTGCGCCAAGATTGCGGAACACTCGCAAAACCTCAATGCCATGAGGTCTCCCCTGCCAAGGGAGTTCCCCAGGCAACCTCGTGCCATGCGGGAGCGCGAGCATTGGAAAGCCACCGAATGGCGGTACTTTCTCCTCGCGTCATGCGTGAGCGCCTGACGCGAGGATGCAGGGACTCCCTCCCGTACGCAGCACCTGTTGTGCTGCAGTCTGTGCTGCCTGTGCACACTTACGTGCACCCCATGTGCTCGCATGTCGCCATTCGGATCGTCACTTGTGTCGGCAGCTCTGCACAAATGATTACATATGCCGAGTCACTCTTGGAGTATTTTGTCTAGGCAAAACGGCGTTTGTATGGCGAGGAAGTTGTAGTGTACAATGTTCATGCACTTACACACCTTGCCAACGACGTCCGAAGGCTAGGAGCACTGGAGTCTTTCAGTCTGCATCCCCTTGGGGAACCGCCTCGGCATGCTACATCGCATGCCGAGGTCGGGTCGCAGACCTCTTGCACAGCTCTGGAAGCTGCTCTGCGAGAAAGCCAATGCGGCAAAATATGCACGTAAACCCGTAAAGCTGGAGCTGCATGGCAGCCAGGAGAACGGCTGTGCACAGTACTCGAAAGCACACTGCAAACTTGGAATCTTTGGGGCGTCCCGTCCTGGGGCATAACCGGGGAGGTGTACAAAGTTTGCAACATTCTTTCTTTTGGAGGTGACGTCTACCCCATTGTGAGGGAGTTTTGTGAGTCTGCGAGAAAGCCGTGCAATGGGCCGCACTAAGGCTACGTTGATGGAAACAACGTAATGGGATGTTCCTCGACATGCTTTACAACCTCAGTATTGCAGGGTTCACGCACAAATCAGACAGACAAATCAATAAGTAAAATAGATGGGTTATGGACAGATAGACAAATCAATAAATAAAATAGAAGGGATCACATCAACAAGTAAAATAGGAGGGTTATAAATGGTAGGCACGAAACTACCTAAAGTGCATCTGAAAACTTATCAAAATCAAGTGGACGTGTTGCATCATCGATACTGTTTTAGTTTGTAATAGTTATAGGAAAGAAAGAATTAACAACAATTAAGGTGACATTGATATGGTACAATGTTTAAGGGATCAGAAGCATGAGTGCGTGATTGAGTAGTAAAATCAATACAACTGTTACGATCAGGTACACCGTTATTATTAACTATTTTATGTAGGAGCGTAAGAAGTTCAACTTTGCGCCTAGAAGCCAGGTACTCTGGTCACTAAAACTAAGACCAACGAAAAAGTCTACGCCTCCCCACAAGAACCAGAGGAGCCACAGAAATCCATCAGTGTGGCACGGGCGAGTACATTCATATCAGGTGCAAAGATGGGATACCAGAGATGCCTGCGCTCTATAAATTTGCCGACGGCAAAGATTCTTCTGGTATGCGCCTCACTATCAACATCGACGGACTGTCTCTGTTCGCTGGCTCATCCATGCACGTTTGGCCAATTCTGTGCAAGTCATTGGACACAAAGGGCACAGCGCCGTTCCCCATCGGCATTTACTGCGGCCTCAACAAGCCTCATGACATCAATGTCTCCCTTCAGAAAAGCAATTCCTGAACTCAAGGGACTGCTCCAAGTAGGCGTACAGAGCTGTGGGGGCAACCGTTTCTGTTCTACATTCAGTGATGTGCGACATGTCGAAAAGAAGCCCCACCAAGAATGTGAAGGCCCACAACGGCTATTTCGGGCACGATAAGTGCACCCTGAGAGGCTGCTGGAGAGGGAGGATGACGTACCTGAAAGTTGACGCTCCACTCCGGACTGACGAACATCCCGACGGAGCGTCACCCTTCATGGAACTGGAGGGCCTGGGGATGGTGTCCCAGCTCCCTGTGGACCCCATGCACTGCGTCTATCTGGGCGCAGTGACAAAGCTGCTGCGCTATTGGGCACGAAAGAGTCCCAGGTGTGTCCGCCTGTCCTCTGCGCCAAGATTGCGGAACACTCGCAAAACCTCAATGCCATGAGGTCTCCCCTGCCAAGGGAGTTCCCCAGGCAACCTCGTGCCATGCGGGAGCGCGAGCATTGGAAAGCCACCGAATGCCGGTACTTTCTCCTCGCGTCATGCGTGAGCGCCTGACGCGAGGATGCAGGGACTCCCTCCCCTACGCAGCACCTGTTGTGCTGCAGTCTGTGCTGCCTGTGCACACTTACGTGCACCCCATGTGCTCGCATGTCGCCATTCGGATCGTCACTTGTGTCGGCAGCTCTGCACAAATGATTACATATGCCGAGTCACTCTTGGAGTATTTTGTCTAGGCAAAACGGCGTTTGTATGGCGAGGAAGTTGTAGTGTACAATGTTCATGCACTTACACACCTTGCCAACGACGTCCGAAGGCTAGGAGCACTGGAGTCCTTCAGTCTGCATTCCCTTGGGGAACCGCCTCGGCATGCTACATCGCATGCCGAGGTCGGGTCGCAGACCTCTTGCACAGCTCTGGAAGCTGCTCTGCGAGAAAGCCAATGCGGCAAAATATGCACGTAAACCCGTAAAGGTGGAGCTGCATGGCAGCCAGGACTGCCGACAATTGTTTTCCCGGGTTTTGCACGCTGCCGGCAGAATATCCACTTCCTAACAACATCATACATCGCAATGTTCAGGCACACGAGGGGGAAGTCCTCGTTCGTAGTAATGCAGCCCAGCCGGTCGAATGTAGGTCGAAAAGTTGGTTGCCAATTTCCCTGCAGCAAAGACACTCGCCAGACTCTAGTCGGGCAGCACCACGGATTGGCCACATTTGCACCTATTAAAGAAATCATACACATGCATATTCAAACATACTATTGAAGTTGCAACAAACGAATTCGGCTAGGCTCACGCTTAAAAACCCTGTCAGGCTTGGGCTGTTTTTACGTGGCCGGGTTTAGAAAACTTGGTCTATTAGTGTTCTAAAGAAATATTGGTCACAAATATCACACGCTGTTTTAGTAGAGTTATAAAAAAAAAGTTATTTTTTTATCACACATTATAGATGGGCTGGATTCGAATACAATACCTGATCTTGTCCCATGCAAGTTGGTCACTCTCCTTAAAGTGTGGCCACCGTCCAAGAACAATTTCTTTGTCGTATCGGGCACTGTGGCGTCTAGAAGTTGGTATGAGATGTTCCTGCAGAAATAATACTGTACATTTTCTTTGTGTTTTTGCAACTCCCATACCTTTCAACAGAGCACATAAAGTTGCTTTGTGTGACTATAATGTCAGCCACTAAGGAACCTTTAGAATAAAACTAAATTGATGTGAATGTAAAATATATTTCAAATCATTGCTGCTGAACAGATATATCTGCCCATAGGAGCTCTGAACACTGCATATGAGGGAATCCATATTTAGAGTGTGGGGCAGACATACATGCTCCAAATTGTGGCCAGCACTGCCATTTTGGCATGGCCTCTCACTTACACTTGTTATAATCATGAGGAACTAATCATAATTCATTCATTCTTAGTTCAGTGCTGACATGATGGACCAGAATAACACCACCTAGAATGCGAGCTGTAGTGACGAATTTGGTACATCACCTACCGAAGGCCAGCTCGGGGCAAGTATAGAAGGCAAATGCATTGTCAGCGCTCCAATGGAAAGCCCATTCAATCAGTCAGAACATCAGTCCTAGACAGACGCTGGCTGACACAGTAGTCTGCGACAGATGCAACCACTTGCCATCCAATGTCGTAGACAGTGCCGCTAGCACCATACAATATATAGAGAGTTTGTCTTCGAGAATAAACAAGAGAAACATCGAGCAGGAATGTGTGCATTCGCTTCCCACAAGAACGTGCTAAGGTATTACACACTTGTCAACACTACAGCCATCTAGGTGGTGTCAGCAAAAAGGGGTGATATGGCATTTCCTTGCTCCTCCCACAGAATGAGTCGTCCCACATTTCCTGCCTCAGTTTCACCATCAGCATGGTATCATCTCAAAGCGGACAACAGTGCCAGAACAGCCCCTGTGCTATATGTGCGAAACCAGCTACTCTTACCCTTCTACCCTCACCGACTCAGTGAAGGTAGGAAGAAAATGTCTGCAACAGCTCTCTTCTGGCCCTAAGACTAAGGTTGCACTACTTCCCTTTATGGGCTTGAATCACAGGACCGTTCTCACTCGCATGACAAATTAGGCACCTCTTTGTAGGCTTGAACTGCAGCACCGCCTCACCCACACGAACGCCAGATCTCCCCTTTCATCTCACCAAAGCACTGTCATCTGACCCCCTCTGGCAGTGGGAGTTCCGATACCTTAACATTTCATATAGAATACTAAATAAATAATCACTTGGAATATCACAAGGTTTATGACTATTTCCACCACAAAATCGTTGTTTCCAGGTTCTCAGTTCGCATCACTGCTGTCCCACCCCACGTATCACATAATGCTGAACGCATCTCAGAATGGTGCTAAGTAAAACTTCCATTATCACATGGCTGGCTTACCATTGTAAGCTAGTTGTGTGATGCTTGTCAAGCTGGTCATGTCTGTACACATCAGTGTTGGGTAAAGTACAAATGAAAAGGACTTGATGTAAAACACAAAGTAAATTAGAGGTGATGTACTTCAAGGAAAGCAATAAGTACACCAGGTGCAATGTACTTAAAGTAAATTACTATAAACATGTCCTTTTAAAGTACAAGTACATTTTAACACTATCTTTCATGATGCGCTTTCATTCCCCAATAGTGATTTTTTAACTGGCGTGCATTACACCAAGGGTAATGGGGGCACATCACTCATTTTCCAAAATGGTGGCGAATATTGGATAGAGTCAAGCGCCCACAGAGTAGTTATTTTCAGAAATGACAATAAATTCAGAAGTCCCGCAGACTTCTGAATTTGGCACCGCCTGAAAATGCAGCACCATACCAGGCACATCTATCTCTTGCTGAAAAAGGCACGAAAAGAAATTTTAAGACGAATTAAATGAGTAGCAAAGAGAATCTGGTGGATGTTGACAACGCCTTGTTTGTAATGCCCGTCTAGGAACCGTGACAGGTAGTGACGACAACTGTCACCTTCGGCCACCACGAGAGAAGGGCAAGGAGGAACTCCCCTCTCCCTGAGACTCTTCTTTGTGTGTCCCAGAAGTTGCTATAGAACTATAACCAGTCACTCAAAATTTGTACAAAAAGCAGCTTTGGGGTTAGTTGCAGTGGCCCGATTACTAGTGTACTTCAGCCGCTTCGGTGGCTGGAACGACTAGGACACCCTCTCGACGTCAGCCTCGCCACAGCTTAGCTCCTTCAGACACAGACTATGTCACGATTGTGCCGGATGTGACGTGCGCTCCGCTGGCTGCTCTCCCAGCGCTTGCCGGAGTGGGCCGTTTGTGACGATAAATACCGCCATCAGGCTCAAAACAAACGTGCGATTGTCATTTATGGATCACGTAGATCATATTCACCCTATTTCTGCACACGACGGGGATATTTCAAATTTCGCTGAAATATCCCTTTGAGTGTACTCCTGTAATTTTTATTTGGATGTTTATATGTGCTTTCTCCTTCCTTGAAGAATGTTGCTTAGCAGCTAAGAAATACACATAAACAGGCAAAGAATACCTCATTAGTGTTTCAGCATAGTCAGATATATTCCGCTTTCACTGTGATGGACACTACGACCTGCACGAGCCAATCCATAGTTCATAGCTTGTATCGCGACTTCATACCCCATGCGTCGCTCCGCCCAACCAGAGGGACACGCGACACCTTCAGAGCTTGGTTCCGGTGGCTCGTAGCATATCCTTTGTATTCCAAATTTTAAGGTGAAACATAGAACTGTATGCCTCCTCGCATACCTAGACATAAATATATGTTTGTTTAATTATCACTGAGCTGTCTCCATGTCGTCACTGCCATTTTGTTTAGTAAACACTGAGGTGCTGATGTTACCATTGCGAATACTTAATTGGCCTCTCACAGTCACCAGCAAGAAGGCCTGGCTCACATTTTGTTATGCCAAATTGTTTCCAATGAACGGGTAATCGCCACATGAAATTACGGTTCCGTTTGAGGTTTGATATCAAATTCCTAATGTAACTTACATTTTTGTTCCGGTTCAGTTCAAAATAAAAGTATTGCTCCGGTTTTCGGTTCTTCACCCTGGTTATTAGCTACATGTTAATGGGCATCGTGCATAATCACAACAGCCGCTTTGTCACGTCTCACGGCACCAAGAACGACATTTTGTCTGTCTACAATTATTCAGTTGTGGTTGCTTTACTGACAGGGTGACCAGGCAGGTTTTGGCAGGGACAGTCCCGTTTTAGAGGTTCATTTCTACTGTCATTCTATCTGAACACAGACAAATGTCTTGTTTTTGTGGACAACTTGCTCGTGAAGTCAGTACATCGAGTCATGACAGTATTTGAATAAGCACATATAGAATAAAAATGTTATCTCCAATAGAGTATGATTTTTAGCGTCTTCTGTGGCTCCACTTAGTAAGAAGTTTTATTTGCACAGATGTGTATACGGGGCAGCTTTTGATAGTACTACATTTGGCTTGCGTAGGTTTTGCAGAACGTGTAAGAAAAGTGTGTGTGTACTCAACTATTCAGCTAAAGCCCCAGAAAAGTGTGTTTTCGCTTTATAGTAATAGGTTTTTTCTTTCTGTCTTGCTTTGCCCTCCCTTCACTCTCCCCTCCCCTTGTTGTCCCGCTTTCGACTTTGAGGAGTATGGTCACCATACACATAGGTCTCACTGACATCTCAGTCGGGGCTTATGGGATATCTCAGCGCCATTACCAGGTACTGACATAGTTTCGGGATCGGCGCCAGCAGCGTTGGCCGCGTCGCTACAGCGTTTGCGATGCCAACAGTGCACGTTTCTTCTGCTGTGCAATCACGGTTGCAGTGGTGCAGTCATGCTTATGTGTGCTATATTCAGCTCCCGAAGCAGACGCAAGTCCTCTGCACAGCACAGTAACACAGAGCGAAATGTAGGGCAGCACCATTCACTAAAGGTGATAATGCGATAGTGTGAGCATACAAAGCTGCTGTCCGAGAAACGCCAAAGCCTCTGGCTGAAACTTGTAGTATTTGAGCGTGTTAGTGATTTTTAAACATTTAGAAAGTGGGCACATAAGGGACTATACAGACAGGCTCACATACATTGGAAGTACCCATGTCTGCGGTCGTCACTTCGTTACCGGTAAAAAGTATGTTGCTCAACTGTATGTGGATTGCTAGATGCTTCTGTTCGCACCCTGTGCGAAGTGCTATAGTGGCCAAGGCAGCGTTTGATGTCTGGTAGCATCACGCTGCAGGTCGTGCGTTTACCTTTCTCGCTGCGTTTCTGTAATTGTGCAGCATTTGTAGCACACCAGTGTTGATGATTTTGAGGTGGCGGTGCCGAGTTTACACAGCTAAGCTGCTGCAAATTCTAATGCAGTAAGTACAAGCACATTTCTTAGTCCCCGGGCGAAAATATCTAACTGGGACCAGTTGTAATCTCAAGTGGTTTCAACTGGGACTACCGTAAAATTCCGAGCAAGCCAGCCCGACCCCCCCCCCTTTCTAAATTCACATTTCTGCACCGTTCCGTGAAAGCAACCCCCCCCCCCCCCCCTCGCTGCTCTGCACCCTTATCACGGATCACTCCCAGGCAACACTAATCTGCCAAACTCAGCCCAAGGATCCAGTTCTACTTTGCAGCCCGATCGATACACAACATTGTCGCTTCTTTTGACGGTGTCAGGTGGGCTAATGCATTCCTACACAGTGGCAAAGAAAATCTAGAACGTCCAATGGCATCGTGAAAACGGAAAAAAAGTACACCAGACGTCTCGACGCTTCCGAGCTCGACCGGATACGGGAATGGGACAAGAATTTTGACATTTCGCTACAGCAAAACAACAGGAAAGCCGAACTTCGACGAAAGCTAAGTAATGGCACGCCGGTGTTCAGTAAATCGCTGACGACCCACTCTTTAAAGGAGCTGTGCAACAATTTCAGGGCTTTGCCTAAATAATTGTGCAAGTTGATGCCTGACACTTCTGAAGTGAACTACAAAAAACAGATTTTGTCTGGATACCCTAGTTTTTATTTTAAAAATATGAAAAAGATCCAGGTTTTTTGCCACCTCATAACTTGTACGTCGTCTTCTGGGTCACATGCACAGTGACGTTGATGGGGTAGGTGCGGGGTTCCGGTGAAAATCTCTCTTTAGAGCCATCAGTGAGCAGCGAGAACTCATCCGCTCGCAACCGCGTGACCACGTGCTGGCGGGCGCGGTGCGAACATGGTGAAAGGAGGAAAGTCTCATCCAGGTCCGGCCATACCCGTACGGCCCTGTCCCCCTCCTCCTCCGGCGGCTGTTGGCGGAAGCAGATAGAGCTGACGGTTTTGAGGGCGGGAGAGTTTGTTTCGAATTTTACGGTAGCTGGTGTGAATTGGGAAGAACCAGCTAAAGGGTCAACTGGTTTAAACCATTTCCAATTGGGAGTAAACTGGTTTGACCATGCGCAGTTGGGGAACGAGTGGGAGTAAACTGGGACCAGTTAGGGATTTAATTAACTGGTTGAAGCAATGCGCAGTCGGAGCTCAAATGGTTTTCCATTCCCAGGTCACATGGGGCACCAATTTTGACAAGTTGGGGGTGTATTGACCTTTGCTAATGAAGGAAACTAAAAAGACTTGCATTTTTAGATTTATACAAATAGGGAAATTTTTAATTACTAGGTACCTTTATGTATAAAAAAAGCAATAAAATTTTAATTAACTACATTTTTTTTAATCGGAAAATATAATTAGGTTACTAGGTACCTTCATGCATTTATAAAAAAAAAAAAAAGTAATTAAATTGTAAGTAACTCAATTTTTTTAATCGGAAAATATAATTAGTGGCATAAAACGTGTTTACCTAAATGAACATTTAGTGCATATATAAAAATGTATTAAAACATTTATTTAAATACCTAGAGTATTTTTTTTTTCCTTTTTCATAAATAAATTGATCTTTTGGTCAATCACAGCTCGCCGGCCGCTGTGGCCTGCCGGTGCGGATTAGTGGTACGCGCTGTTGACACATAGCGCTGCATATGCGAGGTACGTCGAACCAACGTCGGACGGACGCGGTAGAGAAAGGACGCCATTGCCGAAGTTGGCGTACTGATAGACACGAAAATGTCAAAACCATATCTGCGCTCCTTTGGACCCAACTGCACACACGCCATGGTGGCAGCGATGAACTTCGAGGATAGAATGATGCAGTTCAGCGATCGGAGGGCACCCAGGAAAAACCAGACAGAAGAGAAAACCGCCGCCTGGAGCACAATGGCGAAAATGGCGGGAAGTCTACCTCGAAAATGCTCGACTACGACACAAGCAATTGGAAATGTTGGATTGCAACGTGGGAGCGCTACAGCATCTTATCGGGACCTCACCTGCGCAACGCGGGAACACGGGTGAGCGCCTTTCTTTACGCCGTTGGAAGAGAAGCTGAGGTCGTCCTTACTTAATGCCAGCAGACGCCAGCGGCCGATCTTCCTTCACCTCGCACGAACACTACCTCTGAAAAGGCAATTCTACCGGAAGCGTGTACGTCACCGAACCTAGTATTTAGTTTAGTCCTCCGAGTTTTTGACAATAAAGACTCGTCAACCCTCCATTATGTGCCTGCCGCGTATCGTTGTTTGCCGGAGTTGGCACTCTCATAAAGACTTGTTTTATTGCCTGTCAACTCGCCTCGCTCAGCACGACGATACGCTTCGATGGGGGCCGCATCGCTGTCAGGCTCTTCACCCACCCACTCGTGAAATAGTTAGGGGCATCCAGTGCCACTATGTTCACGTGCGTCGCGCCTGGCTGCACGTCCGCATGGCGTCCGCGCCGACGCGTAGCGCGTACGGATCGACGCCGTCGCACATCCTCACTTTAGACTCATACCGAGCCCTTCTGGGGCCCACAAGCTCACCGAAATAGAAAGGCAGAACTCATGGCGAGTGGCTTTCGCCATCGCGCTGTGCGGGCGGTACAGTATCCGTAGCGATAATTCCGTGCGGCGCACGTGCGGCGGCGGCGGCAGCGTCCACCTCTCAGTACCTCATGGCGGCCGGGAGTAGAGGAAGTGACGCCACGAGGACGGGCCACATCCATCGTCGGCGGATAAGCCAGTGAAGGTAAAGGTTCCGCAGCCCTCTGCCTCGTTAGGAATAGGAGACAATCAAGCCGTCAGTCAGCTCCAGTGCAATGATGCTGTTTCGAAAGTCGCTTACCATGCCCAAGCGAATTGCGTCATCGGCCCGTAGGCCCTAAATGATAATCGACATAGCTTGCATAAGAACCAAGCCCATACCTTCCAGCGCTGCCGCCACTCCATTCCCGTTTCATTCTGAGGCCGCGAAAATGCGGATTGATTCCGGAATCATTAGAGAGCGGCGACTCCGCAGCACTATAAAGAGGTATGTAATACTTACCACATATGCGGCAAGGAAGCACGTGCTGTCATTGTACCGGGCCCCACGGTGCGACTTATTCAAAGGAAGAGCGACACCTGAAACGCCGTTTGACTCCGAAGAGAAACAAAACTGCCGCTGCTGCCGCTACGCAACAGCTTTAACCATTTTACCAACTTTAACCACGCTGGCTGGCGTGAGAGGTAGCACGTGGCGCATTAAGTCTCGCTCGGCCTGGCCCCGTCTGGCCACACTCGCGCTGCTCGCGCACTCACGTGGGGGGGGGGGGGGGGGGGGGGCATGACGTCATCCACGTAACTTTCCCAAACCTCCGACGCAATGCATGACTCTCTGGCGTAAGCAGGGGTGGAACGAATTTGCCATTTTGCACCAGATGACGCGAAACTACGCCACATTCAATTACTTGTTTTATTAGAGGCCAAAACGTACGCCCCTAAAATTGTATTTATTTTGGTTTCGGTTTCTGCTGGCTCGCAATCCGTTTCTTAGCTTGGTTTTGGCTTGGCTACAGTCGTTGCTACTGTTGTTCGTCTGTAGCTTTTATTTTGTCCTATGAAGAGTTTTTTTTTTCTTTCTTTTTTTCACTTTGTTCGCATCCCGGGCATCCCGGGTAGGAAACGCGCGAAGGAACTCGGGGATCGGGTCCACTGATCTCTCGGGTCCCACGACGACCATCTGCGATCGGATTCTTTAATCGATTCGGCCGCGAGTCATCGCCTGTCAGCGATGACCCGGGTTTTGGTCGTCAGCGAGTCGACAAGAAATGATCAAAAGTAAGTCGTTTTTTTAGTACTTTATTGTTAAAGTTGGAATTACATTACCGCGAGATAAATGACGATTTGATGAAGCAAATGCGGCTCCGGCAGAGTATCGGAGCAGTCATGGGCACGTTACCAGCAAGAAGTAAAAGTGTTACAGATACCTAGGGGGAAAAAGTAACTCTCTTACAGTTGCGGTTCCCGTCTTCCAAAAGTAACGTCTTACGGTTACTGCAAAAACAGTAACGCCGTTACTTTCTCGTTACAGTACAAAAATGGACTCCTGAAATCACAAACCAAAACAATATTTTGGTCAACTGAGATTAGAAAAATTTAAACCCAAAGGGTGTTTCTTTCATTCATTCATTCAATCATTCATTTATTAATACTGTCAGCCCATTATGCTATTACAGCTGTGGGTATACAAAAATAAAAGATGAAAGTAACCACTATACAAAGAGTAATTAAACAAGACAATGGATTGCACAAGACCGCTTCATACACTTAAACGCGCACAAGAAAAAGTTACAAAACTGAAAGCAGCACAGGTATTAACATTTCCCAAGAAAGCTGAAACTTGGTCAGTATTTGTACGAATACGGCTTTTCACGACTGTCACATTCGACAATATTATGTATACTTTCTAAAAAGGCATTAAGGGATGTTGACGAGACAGCAGAATCGGGCAGCATATTCCACTCTTTGATGGTTCTAGGGAAAACACTGAATTTAAAACAATCATTTCGTACAGATGGATTCGTTAGTGCTGATTTCGAAGTAATCCGATTTGTTGATCTTTATAAAGTTATGTATAATTTGGAAAAGGAATTTCAATCTTTCGTACTTGGTCCTCGATTTCAAAGTTGGGAGATTTGCGAGTTCACATAGTTTTGTAGGAGAAAATGCTTGGCCGAATTTGTTAAAGATGAACCTGGAAGCAAGTCGCTGAATTTTTTTTCAATTTATGGCAGTTTGTTACAGTATGTGGATCCCACACAATTTTCGCGTACTCAATAATCGGTCTTACCAGAGCTGTATAAGTGAGGCTTCTTATTTCCGGAGTTGCACTAGTAAGGTTTCGCCTGAGGCACCATAGTGCTTTGTTGGCCTTAAGAAAGACTTTATCAATGTGGGTATTCCAACGTAGGTCTGGTGTAAATACTAAACCTAGGTACTTATGCTCTTTTACTCTTTTAAGTCCGACGCCGTCAATGTGATAGTTGTATGCTAAAATATTTTTTTTTCTAGATAGTGACATGAAGACTGATTTTCCAAGATTTAACACCATCTGCCAATTATCACACCATTGTTGAATTTTTTGTAGATTACGATTTAGTTCGTCCTGGTCATCTGGAGTTTCTATTCTATGGTATATCACACAGTCATCTGCAAATAGTCTGATTGGAACGGTTATGTCTTTATGCAGATCATTTATGAATATTAAAAACAAAAGGGGACCCAAAACACTCCCCTGGGGAACCCCTGAAGATACAGGTGAAAGGCTAGACTTATCCCTTAACTTCTACAGACTGTTCTCTAGAAGAAAGATACGATGAAAACCACTGTGTGACGACTGAATTTTTAAAAATGACGTAAATTTTCAGTAATAGCTTAGAGTGCGACACTTTATCAAACGCTTTCGCGAAGTCCAAAAACACTACGTCAGTTTGACCGCGACAATTATTCGTATAAGAAAGGTCATGTACAGTTTCGATAAGTTGGGTTGTGGTGGAAAGTCCCTTCCAAAAGCCATGCTGGGATCGGAACAATAATTTATAATCTTCGAGATAATCCATTAAATGTTTAGATACGATATGTTCAAGCAGCTTCGAACATGTACTAACAAGCGAAATGGGCCGATAGGTGCTTACGTCAGACACACTGCCACCCTTGTGGATAGGAACCACTTTCGCGCATTTGCAAGCACTAGGAAAAGAACAATTATTGATGGATGACTTGATAATCATGGATAGATATTTGGAGACCCAAACTGCGTACCTTTTCAAAAACTCATTTGGAATTCCGTGGGGCCCGGGGCTCTTTTTTGTATTGATATTAAGTAAAAGGTTCAAAACTCCTTCCTCGTTTATTTCTATATCTTTAATAGGAGGGCTATCTGAAAAGTCAACAAATCTAGGCAAGTTTCCATCGTCATCAATAAACACAGACGAAAAGAAAGTGTTAAATTGTTCCGTGCACTCTTCATCATTGGTTTCATCGCTAGTGCTACGCGATTTGACCGAGGGATTAACGCACCGCCAAACTTGTGTGGTGCCTCCCTGAGAAATTTTTTAAGTGTTACATTGTGAAATTTCTCTTTAGATTTCCTTACTTGCCGTTTTAATTCCTGACTCATGCGGTGAATGCATGGTTTATCCTTGATATTCGAATAATGTGAACGCGCTCTCTTCCGTTTGAGTTTTCTTTTTGCATGTATTATTTCCCTATTAATCCAGGGGTTTTGGTTCCTAATTTTTTATTATACTTTGGAATAAACCGCTCGAGGCATTGCTTAGTCATGTTCGTAAAGAAGTTCCATAGCGTGTCAGTACTGGCATTGTATTGTAAAAGAAACGTGAGGTCATCCAATGACTCTTCAAGATAATCGAGCATGCTGACATCATCGGCAGCCCCGAAATTTAGAAACGTCTTTTGTGAGTTTTTATGCGTGATATTTGGGGTCATTTCAAAAGACGCAAGTACCATTTTATGATCCGAAGGGCCCTCAATAGTTTCACAGCCGGAAAGAAACGATTTCAAGCGTGCCGATATAAAAACTAGGTCCAAAATTGATGATCTTGTTGAAGTCACTCTTGTGTGATCAGTTACAACCTGGGTTAGATTGTAGCAAAACGCAGGCTCTATTAATTGGTCACAGCTAGCTACTTCCGTCGATCCAGGAGAAAGTGATAACCAATCTACCCCGGGTAAGTTAATATCCCCCAAAAGTAATATGTTGTCCTCGTGACGTAGATTCAAATCCATATAAGTTTGAAGCTTTATCATCACATCAGCCGGCGAATTCGGAGGCCTATACATTCCACCAATAAAGACAGTGCTATTATTGAGCTTAGTTTTAATCCACAATGCTTCAACGTCACATACCTCATCAAGAGCAGAAAACTGAATGTTATTTTGAATCATGATAGCAACTCCACCGCCTCTTCCTTCTCTATCCTTTCTTACTATTGTGTAGTTCGGGGGAGTTACTTCAGAGTCGAGGACATCTTTATGCAACCACGTTTCTGTAATTACGACGATATCAGGGTCATGTTCCAGGATTATGCTTTCAATTACATCGACTTTATTCAAAATACTTCTGGCATTCCTGTTCATGATCTTGAAGCACACAGGTTCTTTGAATTTTCGTCACTTATTTTCATCTCCCGGGGTGGTTTCTATGCGAGTGTCGAGGGGACGAAAAGGCAAACAGCGCGCAGAAAACGGGGACTAGAGGAAGTGCAGACAGGACAAGCGCTGACTCTCAACTGAAATTTAATCACAAGGAAACAAAACAAAGAAAACAGCAACTCCGCCCACGTCACATGACAAATTCACCACGTGTCCAAAAAAAACATCTCTTTGCTACTCAGGCCCAGTGACGTTTGGCTTACGCAGTTCGCGCCGGCTTTGATGATTGCATGCGCCTCTAAAATTTCTCTATTCACTCTTTCCCTACCATTGCCAATGATACTAGTCTTACTGAAGATAGGTTTGCACCCACAACTATGACAATGCAATGGCAAATGCCCCCCTACAGCTCCAACCACAGATCGCAACGACAAGTCATGTTTAAGTGCCATGAGGGGACCCTCATGGAACTTAAACCTCTCATTAAAGGGACCATGAAGTGACCTTTTTACTTTTTCCAGATAACTTTTACATTAAACCGTCAATGTTCACTGAATGCCGAACAGGCATCCGTTTTCGTCTCGGTTTATTAACTTTTACACAAAAAATTATTGAAATATCGACTTTTTCATTCTCTCCAACTGACCGCAAAAGAAGCCGTGACGTAGACCGTTTCCGGAACCGGAAGTTCTCTCGGCAGTAGGAGAATGGGAGTGTTAGCGGCAACGAGTTGGGGTGCGCCGGTAGGTTTTACTGCGCTGATGTCACCGACGTATTTCCTGAATCGGCGCCTCTCATCGCCGCATCGCAGCTGAGCGAAATTCAATGAGATATGTTGCGCTACAGCGACAGCATGGGACTAGTCCCATACGCCGGTATGCCTGTTGGGAAGTGCAGCGAGTCTTGTCACCACCCCGTCATTGTTGGCAGAAGGGCCGGCCCGTGTCAGTCGTTTGCAAAGCGACGTAGATGGCGTTTTTCGCGGCCTCGGAGATGCAGGAGCGAGCCGACGTTAAAAAAGATACGTTTGAACTACGAGTGTCAGCAAGAGCCACGTAAATACCTGCTTACACTCGGAGCGGACGCGCGCGCTTGATGGAAGTCTTGTATTCGCGCTGTTGGTAAGCGCTTCGGGACCGTTCTTTTACGATTGCAACTCGATACTGACGCGACACTCGGCAAAGAAAGGTTGGACCGGGGTCGACACGTGCAGTCTGTCAGAATAAAAATGGCATACCAATAACAAAGTGTACATACCGTGTTACGAAGGCAATCCATACGGCGTTTATTTCAGCTCTATATCACACAAAACAAGAAGATAGAATCGACGAGAGTCCCTTTTCGACGAGTGTTCGTCAACACTGCCTCGGAAAACAAGGGGAAGAGATTGACCTCCTCACCTCTTAATCTAGAATTGAGGTCAGTGATCAAACTATAATACGGGAAGGGTCCACAAGGGTCGCGCGGGCATATTCCATTTAGCACGCCAGCCGGTCGTAGGCAGACGGTCTTGCGACGAAGCAACGCAGCGCCGAGTCGGAATGCCTGCTAGGCCTATACGCTTCGTCGGAGTCGGTGAATCCAGCGTTCTTGTTCGTCGTGGTCTGTTTTAAGTACTGTTTTCTTGCTGCTTGAAGTCGGCACGCGCGGGAAGAACACGTAGAAAAATAAACGTTCAGTCAGTCAGAGTTTTGAGAGGAAGGAAAACAAAGAAAATAAATGTTCGTCGGTCGCCGTCACCCAAGTAACTGGCGGCCCTGCCCTACTGCGCACGCGCAGTAGTTGCTTCGTTTACCACACGATAGATGGCGCTTGGCTCTCAGCATTATCAAATTTGGCAATTTTCGCCACACATCTCTAATTATGCTACAAAATGTGGATCTGAATATTATTTAACAAAACTTTTAGGAAACATTCGCCGGCTATTTATTGTTTACGATCGCGGTGCTGGTGAGGTAGGCTCTTACCCAATAGGCGATGTGGATTCGGCTGACGTGCACCGATTCTGCGTATGCATCGTAGTGAACAGGCGAAGGAAGGAAGGCGCAAAAGAGTCCAGTTTTCTTTTAAAAGTTCTATAGCAAATAATTTTTTTGGGCTCCCTATTTTTGTGTTTTTGTGTTTCTTTTCACACCTTTTACGACGTGCGGTGGATGAAACTCGATTTTAAAATCATTTCATGGTCCCTTTAATGGCTTCATTCCAGGCATAAAGGGCATCGTCCACTCTTAGCTTATCGAATACTAATTTCACTTTGGAACCCCTTCCTCTCTCTTCTGCCGTAGAATTCCACAGGTTTTTGCGGATCTCAACAACCCTTTTAGAGAAATCTTCACAGATGCTGATTGGGGTGGGTACCTTTGAGCTTGAAGCAGTTCTTCAAAATAGCCAGTTTATCTCGGAAGTCTGAAACCTTGAGCATAATCGGACGGTCTCTACCTGAAACCTTTTTTCCAAGCCTATGTATACGCTCAATAGAGATTAGTTTATTATTTAGAATCAGGGATGGGCAAAATACACGCAAATATGTATCGAAATACAAATACAAAATACTTCGTCAAAAATGTATTTAATTACAAATCTAATTACATTTCCAAAAAAGCATTTAATTACAAGATACAAATACAACCCAATGTATTTGATCTCCTCTAAATGCCTTTACAAATACATTCCTCAAAATTTGCGTCAGCAACTTCAGGGCACCTGCAACTGGTTTCTGGGTATCTCATTTTAATTTTGCATCGCACACTCGGGAGTTAGTGTGCGAGGCTCTAGTAACGTAATAGAAATATAATCACAAAAAATGTAATCAGCTCGATTACATTTTGGTATAAACCAACAAAGAACCGAGACGACCAAGACGCGCAGCACTAGCTAGAGAATTTTTTATTGTTTTTTTTTTATATTTTTATTTTTTATTTTTTTTACCCGCGCATAGAATGTTCCAGGCAAAAATATGGATAGAAATCAGGCTGGAAAGTATCACAAGTTGTCAGAGGCACTTATTTAGCCAGTCTGCCTGTGAACGTCGATTTCGTCACTATTCTTGCCGTAGACTAGCAACGTCATCACAAAGTCACTAAACGCTTGTGCTTGATTGAGAGACACTGCATTCGGTGCAGAATGTAGTTTTCTTCCTGCTCTGGACAGTGACAATAAATTTGAGGAATGTATTTTCGCCCACAGAATTGTATTTAATTACAATTGTATTTGAAATACCCACGTTTTAGTATTTAAATACACACGTCAAATACATTACCCAATTTGTAATTAATTACAAATGCAAAATACTCAAAGTATTTGAAATACGTATTTCAAATACCTGTATTTGAAATACTGCCCATCCCTGTTTAGAATCTTATCAAAAACGTCATCATTCACCCTTTTTAGTAAAAGTTCTTCGGTTTCTTTGCTAACTTCTTTACTACCTCTAACAATAAGATTGTTTCGTCGGGAATGATTTTCTAACTCGTCAATTTGCCTGGCAAGTGTTTCAATTTCGGCGTCGCAACCGCCGACAGAGTGTTCGAGCTTTTCAAGTCTAGCCTCAGTTTCATCAACCCTTTGTAGCTTTTTTTCTATTGTCAGTAGTCTGTTCTGCATTTGGAGCATCGTTGCTTCGGACGATGCCTGTTTTGTTTGTATCTCTGAAATCTTAGACAGGATTTCTTTCTGAGTTTGAATCATTTCATTGAACATTTCTTGCGTAGTCGGTCCGGGGTTTTCCTCAACATCTCCGGATAGCTTTAGTAAAAGCACCGCTGTTGAGAAACACTCACGTAGACAATCAAGGACTACATGTGAACACGGCAACACTAACAAGCAAAAATGATCAATATGAAAACCAAACTTACGAGCACCAACCTGCACAAAAAGTGGCACGCTTGGTGACATTGTCACGGCGGTGTTGCCGTGTCCACTGAGGCCTGAAGACGCTGGTATTCCTTTTATATCCATCGGTGGCGCTGATTCCTCAAGAAGCGATGACGTCACCATGCCCATCGGAGATGCGCTCAAGACGCTGGCCACGTGCATCCCTTGCGATGCGTTGATGACAAGGCGATGAACGGAGTTTCCATCCGCAGATAAAGTCGGTGTTGCGTCCAAGGCTGCGGATAAGCATCCAACGATGATCTGCACAAAAAATGGCACGCTTGGTGACATTGTCTTGGCGGTGTTGCCGTGTCCACTCAGTCATTCGCCTTGTTTAGTCATTCGCCGTTTGAGCATTTTGATGTGCATAATTTATTTGCAATAATTGTTATAACTTAGAATCAACTGTTTCTCAAAATAGTCATTGGCCCATCATTGGCCCACGTTAGTGAACATTTTCGTTTATTTTTCACTCCGAAACGAACAGGGACACAGATGATCACATAATTTCCTTATGGCATATACTCGGAAGAAGGCCTAAACATAGCAGGTCAAAAGACTTCGAAAGCAAATAGGGGAAAATCTGAAAAGAAGGCAAAGTGAGGCCTTCTGGTGCTCCACGAATGTCCGACGACCACAGCGGCGTCTTTGTCCGAAATGCCAAACGTGGAAGACCAGTCCACACACACACGTCATCGCTTCATCTGGAGCACTCCATAGGTTTCACAACAAAGTGTCCTTCCATTGGGGTGTTTCTTGGCCTACCAACAAAAAAAGACAATTGCACTTGAACCTGGCTTCGTGCTTACTCGAGAAGCCCCTAAGGGAATGAATAAGTTAAACAAGCGCCGGCTTTCTGCACAATATGGGGACGAATTCCTCGAAAACGAATAGGGAAGAGGAAATGGCAACCAGCTGGGTACAAAAACGACAGCACGGACATATCCGACAAAGGGGAAGGGAGAGGGGGGGTGCAGACACAGTCCAAACGGAATACTCGGAGACATGTCGCTCGACCACCGACACCCGCAGATGGTCCCCACTAGAGAAGAGTGAGCCAAAGTCGGTGAAACAGACATTGTTTGCCGCCCCTACCACCACGGGTGCTGCTTCCTTCATCTACTGGTTTCGTGCTGAATCATCCGTCCATTCTCGGTCATGGACTAAACCAGGCAATTTTTTGTTTGTTAAATGCATAATCACGTTTCTTTTTTTTTTTTTTTGTCGTTGAAGAGTTTCGAGATAAATACTTCAAGGTGGCAATTTCAGCATGTCCGCAGCAGTGGGTTCTAATTTATATAGTAAAAAAAAAACTAACTGTAAGGGCATAAACAGTTACAGTTACCCAGTAAAAAAGTAAGTGTTACAGTTACAAGTTACCAGTATTAAAGAGTACTGCGTTACAGGTAAAAGTTACCGAAAAAAAGCAACTATAGTCTGTTGCAAACTAAGAACAAAGGGCGAAGGTAAGACGGGCCGGGGAGCAGGAAACAAACTGAACGCTGGAGAAGAGAGGGGGAAACCTCCCTCTCTCTTTAGCGTTCCGTCTGCTTCCTCCTCCCCGGCCCGACTTACCCTCGCTCTTCGTTCTTAGGTTGCAACGGACTATAGTAACTAGTTACTGCCCAAGACTGTATCGGAGGGGACATCCTTTTCTCCTGTTTTGGTTCCCTCGTGCGACTTATAGCCGCGTCCCACTAGAGCGGCAAACTGCAACAAACGACAGCGACACATGACAACAAGCGACAAATGACACCGAGAGACAGCCTGTTTGTCGGAGCCTGCCGTCCCACCTGGCGGACATGAAGCAAAATACGGAGACAAGGAAACTTGTTTCCTAGTGGGATTGGAGTTGTCAACACGACACTTCACAATACACAGACAGAGTGTGGCGATGCGGTTTTCGTGTTTTGCTCGTTGGGCATAAAATGCGCCGACAAACACGGTGAAAGTAAAGATGATTACTTTATTTCTTGATTAAAGCTTCTGCTTGTCTTCATTTGCTCTTGCGGACTTTCGGCAAACAGTCGTGACAATCGACACCAAACTTCTTTCAAACTATATTTCACGAATAATTTTTTTTTTGGTCGGTCGAGGCGTTCAAGGGGAGCGCCACGGAATTTCACGCCGATTTTGAGGATGTTTATATTTATATATATTCATATAATTGAGGGCAGGCGTTTTTTGGGAGACATACGGCATCCCAATTATCACAGAACATGATGACATTCTCTCGCCTGCCGGAATGGTTTGCCGGAACCTTGTGTCCTACTTCGTTGTGAACGGTCTTTGGTCAGTCCTCAAACATCGGTGTATTCATCCTGATGCAAGGCGTCTTGAAGCACCACTTCGTGCACCAGGTTTTCGCCAGCAAATCCAGTCGTTGCAAATTCCCTTTCGCAACACGAACACTAACAAGCAAGCCACGACCACTACGAACAATCGAGGGATGGGAACTGCGGGAACGATCAGTGGCCGCCAAGGCCTTTTTTGAAGGTTGAGCGGCAGAGCAAGCCATGAGAGGAGGGGTAGAAGGGTGGGAAGAGGGGCAACAAAGGGTACAAGCAGGTGAGTAGGATAAGTTTTTCTCTGAGAGGTGTTCCTGGGTGGGACTGCTTGCCGGCGCTTCAAGTCCAACGACAAACGAGAACCTGTCCGACACCGATTGTTTGTCGGCATATGTTAGGGGTGTTGGTTGTTATAGTGGGACAGCATCAGCGCCACAAAACTTTGTGGTGTCACCACCTCGGGGTGGTCAAGTGCAATAAGTGGCACAAAGTAGAGACCGACATGCTGTGCAGCTGTGCTTACCAACACTGCCGGAAGGCCGCGCATGCCAGAAGCTATGTGGGCAGAAGCGGCCAGGCTCTCCGTGTTTTCACCATTGCATTCTGTCGCGTGCGCCTGTTGTTGACTTTGTACAGGTGGTTATAGCTTCAATTGTGCATCGTATTTCCTGCCAACGTATGTTTTATGTTATGACCGACTATTAAAGTCGCTACCGGAGCCTGAGCGGCAGCGAGACAAATTGTGCGTGGATGGCGTTGCCTTTGACGATCCATACGCCGTAAACTGGACTTCCGACATGAGGTTGCTACCACCGACGTCGACGGCTCACATCGTCGTTTATTTAGATTTTTCGCCCAGTGGGATCAGCAGACTGTGGGTCTCCTGAAGTGTTTTTATTAATTGAATAATTACACACAGCGCCCTCAAGTCAAAATATGCTGGTTTTCCTACCCTCATGACCACAAGGCACGACAAGCGGTAACGCTTTGTCCGTTCTGTCGCCAATCTCCTCCCACTTGGTAGCACGGGCGTAGCGAGCCATTGATGAGCACTTGGCCGTTGCTTTGTGCGCGAACACCGTGGGAAAAAAAATTTGGATGGTCTCGATCAGATGACGGTTTCCTCGCACCTAAGCAACCTTGGGACGGAGATTGAAATGGAAGCCATACTTGCCTTTAAGAAAGTACTTGCCGCACAAACGGTCGTTTGTGTGAGGCGACCGTTCTTTTCAATCCACAGTTATTATCCGCCTTCTGCGCCTTTCAGAGTCCGCCGGGAACTTGTGGAAACTCACTTTGCTACTTTTTCTGTACCTTTGGTGCAAATAATGACTACACAACTTTGCGGCTTGCTGAAATGCTATGACACCCTTGCAAAACATGTGGCCTTCTGTCCACACCACCCGGCTCCGGCTAAGGTCTGGCGCGATGGCAGCGCTGCTGCAGCTCCATGACGTCAAGCCCACGTGTCGGTCTATATGGTATGTTGTCACAGGCTGCAACAATGACAGCCAATCAATAACTATGTCTAGTTAAACTGTATGTTGCATCATTCTACCTGGCAGGCAGCAGCAGAGAAGTACAGCATGTCCGTGAGAAAACCGAGCTCTGTTTCCGTACCGCAAAAGTAAACTATACATTGAGGAGAGCTCAAACTCTGTCAGAACATAGCCCCAGTCGTTTGAGCAAGCTACCAAAGTTTCAACACTTACCATTACCGGAATAAAAGTTAGAAGTAAAAAACTGTTTTCATCTGTGAGAGGACGCCGTCCGTGAGAAGTAACCGACGATATGCCGCTGTTTCCGGCCGCATCTCAGAGATGGCACCACTTGCCCTGGAGACATCCTGCGCTCCCTCGCTTGTCTAACCGGAACGACTGGCGGTAAAGTTGAAAACACCTGACAAAAGTATTGCATCCCTGTCCCAAACTTTGTCAGTCCTTAATAAAAAAAAAGGAAACAAAACTAAATAAAGAATCTAAAATTGTAGTCACTTTGTTTTTTTTTATGAAAAGGCATCCCAATAAATACCAAAGAATGCCGACAGACATCTATGTGCACCTTCATTGATTGTTGACGTTCAGTTTTATTACCAACTTATGTTCCTTATGCGACAGTTAACGTGCAAACAACGGAGTCAGTTCGTACGGTGGTACGCTGAACTGGGGGGCTTTTAAAGGGTCAAGTGCAAGGTCTTGGAGTTCGGCTTACGACCGCCTTCTAAGTCAGTGATCTAGACGTGGGCCCGGCGCTTCGCAGAAGAAAGTAGCATCAAAAACAAAGCGCACATCTTCCATGTTCCTCCTAAAAAGGAAAGTGGGAGTTTTCCTTCGTTATCGTCGGTGCCTTCGAGGAAGATCCCCATTCGTCTTTGCGAAGAGCCGCACATTTTTTCGGTGTATCCAAGCACGCCGTGCGCAAAGCTACCCACGAGATGTGCCCGTACAAGCTTGGCCTGATTCATGAGTTGTCGCCCGGTAACTACGAGATGCAGCACTACTTTTGCCGGCATGAGCTCCTCAGGATTGCACAAGATCCATCATATGTGCAGTTTTTGCTGTTTAGTGATGAGGCGACATTTCATCTGGATGGGCAGGTCAATACCCAGAACTGCCGCTATCGGAGTTCGACGAATCTGCACTGGACGCTTGAGAGGGCTTTGCAGTCGCCGAAAGTAACAGTGTGTTGCGGAATCTGGAGAGAAGGCGTCGTTGGCCCCTTTTTCTTCAGTGACAACGTCTCTGGAGGCACCTACCTGAAAATGATGCAGGACGAGTTTCTTCCCGAGTTCGAAGCCTTGCACATGCAGCAGGACGTATGCATTTTTAATGCAAGATGGGGCGCCACCCCACTGGGCGACAAGTGTAAGGCACTGGCTGATAGCATCTTCCCAGGGCGCTGGATGGGCCGGGGACCGCTGAACATGCCGTGGTTGCCCCGATTGCCAGACCTCACAATATGTGACTTTTCTGTTTGGAGGTTTGTGGAGTCCTAGGTGTACAAGGGCCACATCTCCATAGTGGACGCCTTAAACCAGCGCAGCGAGACAGCGTCCGCTCTCATCACGGATGAGATGCGAGCTGTGGCATTCGGAGATTACGGGACCAGGCTTGGCCTCTGCACTTGGCGTCCAGGAGGCCACGTCGAAGCCCTGGTTTCGATTCAGGTAGGGCCCTGCCTAGGTCTGATCTGGCAACCGTCTAGGGAACAGACTTACACCTTCCCATCAAGTGTACAGTTTATTTATTTGAATACCCTTGAACGTAAACATCTTTTACAGAAATCTGTCTGGTTAGGAAAATAATAGACTGACTAAAATTTTACTCTTACCAAAGTTTAATAAAAACAAAATTCCTGACGTTTCGGGACCAGCTCGGTCCCTTTGTCACAAGTGACTGTGGTTTGGACGGAGGAGGGAGACGCTTGTGTAGGCCGGTTGCGATTGCTGCGTCCTGGTTTTCCTACGAAGCGACAAAACCCCGACACATAGACACTTGGGAGAGTGTTCGACGACTTGTTGATGTCATCTTTTGTTGTTTGGATCTACGAGGATTCTAGATGCAGACGTTTACGCCAGTGTCGTTCCGTGCTCAGGATCTCGCTTTTGTCGAAGGACACACTGTGACCCTCATTAGTTGCATGTTCAGCGAGGTCACTGGCTTGGATGTCATTCTTCTTCACGCCGTATTTGTGGTGCCGGAAGCGTTCCGAGAAGTTCTTTCTTTTCCCCACGTAGGCAGCAGGGTAGTCCGCACAACGGATGCGACCTGGAATTGTATGCAAACTGAGATTTGAGGAACGATGCGACGGTACTGTGCCGCAAACTGCCCAGACTGTATCCAAAACTAACCAAAAACCCTTGGCTGATGGGGGCACCATTTGTGAGATGCGGTCGCAAACAGCAGCGTTCTGTTTGCTGCTTCACACAAACAGTGTCCTGTCATAGACAACGGTATTTCACTTCTAACTTTTTATTCCGGTAAGGGTAATTGTTGAAACTTGGGCACTTTGCTCGAACGGCTGGGGCTACGTTCTGATGGAGTTTGAGCTCTCCGCGATGGCGTCTTTTTTTGCGGTGCGAAAAACAAGTTTAGGTTTTCTTGCAGACATCCTGTACAATAAGCTATTGCACCATCCTCCTCGTTAAAAGTCCTAGTTTCAGAGTTGTTTTACCTATTATATGGTGTGTTTGTCTCGATGATATAAACTACAGTGCAGTCTGAATATTTGTGCTAGGTGTAGCCCTGACCAGGCCGAGGCTGACATGAACGGCAAGCATCGTAATGTGAGTTCAGTGAAATGACATCATATGTTGACTACTGTGTTGATGTTCATGCGTTGTGGCAGTCGTACAATAACAATTTTGAGAGGAAACCTGCCTTGACGTCATTTGTGTTGATGGGAGGTTGCCTTATTATTTCAGCAGGAGTTATCATTAATTTCTTAAAGGGAGCTCGCAGACCATTTCGGGGAGTAACTTTGTACAGCATCCTTGTCTAAGGGCTATACCATATTTGCCTCTGTGCTCCCTGTTGGAGGATAATACCTTATTTCCGTTGCATGCCAAATCTCGCTTTCCAATTACCTCAATAATATCTAGTAGCTGGCAACTTGATGTCATCTTCTGTCACATCAACCTATGGCATTAGATAGTGTGCCAAACGCACCACTAGATGAAAATGGCTTCATTATTATGTTTGGTTCTTCATAAAATATGGGAATCCCACATCCATATCATATGGGATTCTCATATCCTATGGGAATCCCATATGGGAGTTGCATAGGATATGGGAATCTCAGCACTTACATTCCCAAGATGTATAATGTAACAGGCACGTAGCCAGGATTTTGTTTCGGGGGGGCCCAACCATGACAAAATGCTGTATGAGGGAGAGGGGGCAGAGGAGGTCCCAGCAAAATGGAAGAATTCGAGGGGGGCCCGGGCCCCTGGGCCTCCCCCCTGGCTACGTGCTTGTAATGCAATATTAACAATTTTGAATTCTGTTATTTATTTTATAAAGCTGCAAATCAGACTCAATAACTGATCAATTATTTGAATAAACGTCCACTTCTAATCAGTTGCAACCTTGCAATCAATGCACAGTCCCAACCTGCATTACTGTTTCTGTATGATATCAGGAAATCTGGAGTAAACATGCAGCTTATTTCATAGCAACTTTTTACGTCTGACCCATTATATTCAGTGGCTGAAGTTATATAAGAAAGTGCTCATTTTAAAATGAAGCCATGCCACTGGATGTACACTGGCATGTGACTTGTACATGTGTTCCCAGCAAAATGAAAGGATGCATTTAGAAAGGGCAAACCATTTGCTTTACTCTTTGTTTTGTCCTTTTTCAGGTGCATGGGTGTTCACATCTAAAAGTGTTACATTGAAATTCGCTGCAGGACTGGCTTGCCTGACTCACCTTGTTTGTCTGGCAGCTTGCAACTTATAGGAACCTGGGTAACTACATCACAAGAGTGTGAAAGGGACAAAACCCTGCACTTCTTCGAGGATGGCGCCTTGAAGAAGGGAGAACTGCGCCTAAAGTGAATGCCATGGCAGGTGAGTCACTACAGTGAACCCCTAGCACAGATAATTCCAAACAAGAAATTATTAACAAATGTATTAGAAACAAAGAATGCAAATATGGACAAAGAGGTGGAGGTGAACGCACCATAGCACTGTGTTGTATTCATCTCCTCTCTTGTGTGTTGTTCCGGCTTTCCGCTACCCTCACCACTAACTACTACTGCTACTCTCTTGTGTCCTTTGCACTGTTTATCTTTTTTTAGGTAATGGTCTATCATTTAGTCAACATCAACACTAGTCAACAAAAGTGTGCTCTCATGCATTCTCATGAAATAACTGTGCTTGCAATTTAACAGGGTGTCTAGCAACGGGGAAAACCGGTAATTGTCAGGGAAATTTTAATTACCGGAAAAAGTCGGAGAATTGTCAGGGATATTGTCAAAAAGCGAGCCCAGTCAGGGAAAATGAGCTGGAAACGCCATTGAGTGCCCTGAGCAAAGACTTGGGGACTTAGGGGCAGGAAAAGGGGCAATAAATTATGCTTAGAGCGAAGCGCGGGCTCTGCTCACCCGATCTAGAGTGTGGAACCATATGCAAAGGGAACAGCCAACAAATCCAGTTTTTTTTTATTGGATTGGATTGAGGGTGCGGCACTAGGCTAGATCCAGTTAGAGCCTCCTTGTACTAGATATAGTAACAAATGGAAAAGCCGCAGACCCCATCCAATCCAAGCCGAAAGTATCCGAAAGTCTCCGAAAGTGTGCATCTGGCGGCCATGATGCCATTCGGTTATTGACTAGTGTGGTTGAGCGTCATGTTTTCATCATGTTTCCGGAAGTGGCCTCTTCACTGACGATGTCGGCGGCAGGAAAGTGCTCATTTAATCCTGACTGGACTAACCCGAATATTTCGGAATATGCATGTTGGATTAGGCCCGTGCAAAATGATCCTCACAGTGCTCAATGCCTTGTGTTGTAAATGTCTTATATATTTAACCACCTCTACAGTGGTCAGGGAATTTGAGCTTTAATTGTCAGGCAAAACCTGGAAAAGTCAGGGAATTTCAAAATAATAATTTTCTAGATACCCTGTTTAATCACAAACAATCTGTTAATGCTTGTTCCTAGAAATGTAACTCGTACAGTAATATATTCAAGGTACACCAACAAGGTAATTATGCTCGCCGAGGTTTCTATTTGAGCATGATATGCAAGAGTCCAACTACGCAGAACAGAACTTGCGGAATGAAATTCGTTTTCCTTCTCTCCAAAAACATTTGGTCGAGAATTGGCCGGTTTCTGTCATGCTTACATTTTTTTCTATAGCAGGGATGAGACTGCTGCGCCAATTGCACCATAGTGCACCTAATGATGTTTCGTGTACCACACTGATACAAAAGTATAAATAAGAACTAAATTGCGGTAAGGTGCGCCAAAACTGAAATTATAAACGAGCCTCGTCGAAATCAGCCGTCTCGCAGTTTTTGTTGGCAACACTGACATCGGACATCCCGGCCCAAAGGGAACGTTAATGAATCCGAAGCTCTGTATCCGAAGGTCGCTGCCATGGTTATACTTTGTTTCAGCTTAAAACAGTTGTTATAGCATTCTCATTGCGATGCTTCTGCTACCAGACCTCTTTGAAGCCATTCGCTGTCGCCCTGCTTCATTAAGTCCATACGCAGATGATGCTACAAGGGAGAACTCCGGAATTCAGCGTCCCTGCCAAGAGTGCACGCTCGCGCAGTGCAAGCACTGTTCAAGGCCACATGCTGGCGCTTGTAGCATCGGCTGTGTCTGCTGCCGTTACTGTGTGCTTTTCTGGAGTGCGAGAGTCACTTCATCGGAATAGCGGAGCAAACAGCATCGCCATATTGCGCTACACTCAAATCTATTTAAGTTGGCGCACCTCCCTCTTGGCTGTACTTGCGTGACTATAGATGTTTCCACCGTTTTACAAAAGTCACAGTCCACACGTGCAAAATCGCAGTCCAGCCAGCACTTGATTGCAATTGCAGCCAGCCAGAAACTGCGTGTGAATAACACACAAACACAGCAATGAACGCACTCTAATACATTTTTATGGAAAGGTGTATTGCAAGCCCACAGCCCATGTTGGCCTGCCCCCGAGGCCCCGCGCAGAAAACTTGGGAACGTAACAAAGGCAAGTGAGCAATGACGGAACAAGGTACGAGCTGAAGGCAGTGATGTGATTGCTGCGCCAATTGCACCAAGGGGCTAACCCTGCTACATCCTGCTACATTTTGCCAAAATATGAGTAATCTGTGCCAAGCCTTCGCCAAAGGGCCAATTTTGGACGCCTTTCAAAACCGAATTTAAACTAAGTACCGTAACTGAGCATGCATGAGCTAGGTGGCACAAACGGCCGCCCGACACAAGAGCCGTGTATTGGGAGAGTTTGGCCAATAGGCCGAGCAAAGGCCGCCGCCAGCGCTGAATATTCCCCCCACGCTTAGAGCGTAAACTAAATTTGTGACACATCGTCGACCAATCAGGAGACCGCAACGTCACAATATCGCAAACGACATTTAAAGCGTGAAATAGAAGCGTTCAATCTCGACCTCTCTATTCCATCTCACAAATGTCGGCAGTGAAGACAAAGGCACAGGCGCGTAAGCATGGCTCAGCAAAACGCTTTTGTTTGTACAAGAACTCCTGCATAGGAGGCACTTTCCAAAGCCACGCGCTCGTGCCCATGCCTTTGTCTGCTCTGCTGATGTTTGTTTGCTCTGGGCCGGCTTGGTAGAACAGCGTCCTGAGACTGGCTGAAAGAAAACAGTTCAAAGGGTGGGGCGCGCGAGCGTCTTGAGACGCGGAGTCCCGCTCTGCTCGTGCGCTGGCTTTGGCAGTGCTTTCTTTCCCCGTCTCAGCTGAGACGCTGTTTCTAGCAAGTCGGTCCTGGTTTGGAGTGCACGTTCGTTTATTCTACACTTGAATATTGGCGTGACTGAAACCTCACATGCACAAAGTTTTCAGTAACCGAGAGCTAAACCTTTTCACTCTAGCGATGCTAAAACGGCTCAAATTAGTCGCATCACATATTTAGAGCACACGACCACCGCTAGGGGCTGTTTCGCGGCCTGTGGTTGGCCCTGAGATGCTCGCCTATTCAAACCAATGTATGGCCAAACTCTCAATAAACGGCTCTGCCCGACACAAAATACCCTACATCAATCGTCCATGGTTTTTTCCATGCTTTTTTCCGCCATGCCGTCTCTTCTGTCACGCTCTCGTCGTCTCGTAAGCGTAAATCTCGTCTCGAGTTTTTTTTTTTTTTTTTTTTTTTAAATGATAGATGCCGGCGTGTGTGTGTGCTGCGACCCTAGCGTACTGGGTACCAGCCATGACGTGACGCTGTGAAACGAAACTATGTTTCGGAGCGGCGGGAGTCACTTTTTGAGCTGAAGCTCTTGCTGCTGAAATCAGCGGCCACACGACATTGCAGATATGGAGCTTCCTAAACTGAAACACGAGGACCGCCGCATGTTCATCAACATTCATATTCTTGTTTAAAACATACGCTGCCACAAAAATCCCTCTCTAACTCAAAGACTGCTGTGTCGAATTATTGATTACCTAGGTTTCTCTTGGTGGGCTTTCTTTCGAGAGGGACCCCGGTACGTGAAAAATGTGTCGCGAAGAAAAGTTGAAGTGAGCTGAAGCAAAGAAGGGAATGTCTGCACGCTGAACCCGCAGAGCGCGCTTGTTTGTCTCGAGTTCAGTCGTTGCACAAAGGGACCCTGGCTCGCGACGTCTTGCATCGATGCGCTCAGGTTCTTTTTTTCTGTGTTTAGCTCGTACCTCGCCTGCCGGCCTGGGAAGCGCGCGGCGCTGGACTCTTTTTTTTTGTCGCATGCTGGGCAGTTAAATTTTGCATAGACTTTTGGCTACCAGTTGGCAACGGAACAGAGAGGCATGGTTTCGGCTTCGATCGAACAGCCGTTTCGCTCGCGCGACGACGCACGTGACCTGCAAGCCTGCCGGAGTTGCCCTCACGTGCTTGCTAACCAACGATGCGAACATAATTGCACGACAGAGGCACCAGCCGGGACGCTTGCAATTCAATGTTTTACATTTGATTACTTTTGACGAAAATCTGGCACGTCGGCAATCAGTAAAACGGTGGCAAGCGGTTTTTCGGAATTGCTTGGCGTCGCCTACAGCACTGTACACTTCTGGGATGTCGCAATGTCTCTTTGGAGACATTGAAAGTGGACATTCATTACTACCCTAAGCTAAAGCAAAGCTTGCTCCAGCCTTGCAGAATGTTCCGAAAAGCAAAAAGAAATGTGTCATGTCATTGGCATTTCAGTTACACCATGAAAGACTCCCAGGTGGCCGAACTTGACCATAATTGGTTTATTTCGGCGAGCAAGGTTCCCTTTGCGTGTCCAGCATTTCAAACAAATATTTTTATTTTTGTTAGAATATCTGCTTTAAAAGCCACTTATGCTGCTCCAAAACACTGTTTTGGCTACTCCAAAGGCCACTTTTTCTACTCCAAAGCACTGTTTTGGCTGCTCCGAAAGGTAACCCAAAGCGGCTTAGGCCAATCACATCACTGTGAAGGCTATTTCTTATTGTTTCTTTACATTCACCTCTTTGTAAGTCGGTTCCATCATGTGTGACACTGTTGTGCAGTTTTGCTTTATATGATTTGTCTAATTTTCATGTAATTTTGTGAAAAATGTTTTTAAAATAATATGGTAATTGAAAGTACTGTTTAGTTCACATTGAGTTATCGACATGCCATATTTCCTTGAGATTTGAAAACCAGGTGACATTTAGCCTCTATTTCAACATTCTTGGAACTCGTATGCTGCTCCCAATTTGCTCCAGGACCTCGTTTTTGCTGCCCCCAGCCTGCTCCAAACTGTAGTTTTTCTGCTCCCAAGATTGCTCCAAAGCTGCTTTGCCCAGTTCCATCCCTGCTATAGTAATGTTAGGTTCAAACTATGTGTACCAAATATATTCAAATCCATACATCATCTAAAGCACACATTAAATATAAAAAAAAGGAGAAAACTCTCCGATTTTCCATTGTGGTGAACAAGGAAAAGCAGCGGAGCTGTAGTATGTGCCGCCATCTGTGAGCAACGGCGGCAACCAGACAATCGGCAAGCAGGTTGTCTGGTTGCCCGTCATCGCACATAGATGGCAGTAGCTGTCCAGAGGGTTGTGTCGAGATTTGTTTGTCCATGGACTTGAAACTGGGGATACTAGCGCTCAACAGCTCTGCTGTAATATGAGCTGGATTTTTGTGGCCTCCAGAAAGCTGCAAAAACGTTGAACGAAAAAAAAAAAATGCTTCACAGATTACAGGAGGGAAATGTACACACCATTTTCAATATAGCAACGTACCGTGGGCTGGACGATGCGATGGCAGCGCAGAACGGACCAACATTGCGACGGATGTGAGGCCGCTACTTTGGAACTGTTGTTCGTGGAACCGGTCAATTGAACGTCAAGCGGAAGGGTTATAAGTGCAAAACAATCGCAGGACAAATGGTGATTTCGGGCCATGAGCTTCCAGTGATGTGATCGCTGTGCCATTTGCGCCAAACTGTGCCAAAGCTCTTACCCTGCTACACCCTGCTATATTTGACCCAAATGTGAGGAATTTGCACCAACATTGCACCATAACTTAAGTTCACTTAAATAATACTAAAAATCAGGGTGTCGAACCGGAACCGAACCGAACCGAACCGGTATTTTTCCGGAACTGAACCCGAAGCCGAACCGTTATATTGTTATCGCGATGAACCCGAACCGGAACTGAACCGAAAAAAAAAATAACGTTTACCGGCTCATGTCAAAACGGTTCGGCCACGCGCTGTTGACAATGAATGTGCTATCAATGCCATTTGTTTTTTAAGTGCCGTCAACTGACACACACCTCGCTTACATATTTTTCTTCTCCACTCAGTCTTAGGAATATAAACGCTGCATACATGAATCTTGACAAACGCTGCATCCATGAATCTTGACATAGGAACCAGTATTGCGCTGGTCGCGGCTTGCACGGAAGAAAGAAAATTGGAATGCTGTGCAAAAGAAAAAGAAAAAAATCGCGTCACGGGATTTTATTTTCCTACAATTTCGTAAATCGTAAATGCTGCTGTGTGCTCATTTCATAACACGTTTCTAGAACGCGCGAGTTCTTGAAGCTTGCTTCCATCGGAATGAGAAAAGAAAAGGCTGTGGAGTTTGATAATAATGCATCCGGTTTCGTATAGGCACTTAGAAGCTAACATATTTGTGAGACAGCGAACTCTTCTATTTTAATATTTATCCTATTACGTCCTTCTGGCGTTGCGTTCGGTGAGGTGTTTTTCATATTCCGTATCTTGTTTAATAAAAACTTTTTTAAGGGTCTAATTTGAGTTGCCGAAGGCTAGTTCAAATAAAGAAAGTTGTATTTTCTCCCCACTGTTCCTTCAATTGCTTACACGCCGAGGTGGCGGGATAGTTAGCGAGTTCTACTTGTAAGTGGGTTTGTAAGGAGGTCGCGGATTTTACAGCTACTGCGTCGGACCCAATTAGATGAAGTCCGAATGCGTAAATGTCGGTGAGGTAACCTTTGAGTGCACATAAAGAAACCATTCCTGATAGAAATCCCTGAGCCTTACACTACGATGTATCCCGTTTCGTATGTGCTGATTTCTGATGTTTTATTTGTAATTTATTTTGATGTTGCAATTTGTCGTTTATAATTTCCGAACCGGTTCGGGAATCGGTTCAGCGCCCCGAACCGGTTCGCGAACCGGTTCACGGATCGAAATAATCGAACCGGAACTGAACCGGAACAAAATAAATTTACCTGAACCTGAACCGTAACCGAACCCGTATTTTTTTCGGTTCGACACACTGCTAAAAATATAACAGCTGTAGGCCTTGCTACTGGGCCAGATCGTTTAGGGTAGGCTCATGCGGGCTTTCAGGACTTTCGATAATCGTTGAAGTAACATTCTATTCGATTTGATTTCGCACCAACCACTGACAGCACTCGGAAGTTTCGCAATAAGTCTTGTGGATTTTAACATTTGTTCAGTGGGATTTCATACCTAAAATAATCATTTACGGCAGTTTGCGCTGTCCTTCATCGGTCGTCGTCTTGTTACCGTGTCTCGTGCTTCCACACACAACTAAACAGCTAGTGTTTGTTCTCCTCCTACTATTTGCCACTCTCCTCCTTACGTTTGTAGTGCACGGTTATGCTCCACAAGCTCTTTTTGCTTCTCCAAAATGAACTTTTCGCTGCTCCAATAGCTGCTCCAAATTGACTACAACCAATCACATCACTGAGCCTCCGTGCTTGTTTTTTGGTTTCAAGCAGTTGAGTTTTTTAACTCTATTGAAAATATATGTGGCTCTGTGGCAAAATATTTAATGAGCAGTCTCCTGACACCATATTGAATTGTCTGGCAAAAAATTAAAAATAAACATTTTTGGCGGGTGTTAGTGTTCCTTTAACGAACAAAAAAAACGAGGGTGCAAGCTGGCTCAGGTTAAACAAGGTGAATTTACCCTATACTAGGAATTTTTGAAGGAAGATGCAAACAAAACACACAAGTCTCAAACACAGTTGAGTTGTAATGGACTGAAAAATGAATAGGCAACCCAAAAGAGGGAGACATGAAGACAGTCTTTCCAAAAAGTTGTTGTTCCGCTTACAACCACTCTCCAAAGGGAATTAATTCCCAGACCTTGCAGCCTTCTACTATACACAACTCCCAAGATCCTCAAAGACTGCAAACAAAAAGAAGCAACCTACAAACCTCTGAGTAAATGTGATTAAAGAAACAATAGCTTGAGCTTTGAACCTAGGAAATACAAAAACATCACACACAACGTGAAGTTTCCAAAAACAGATGGACATTGAACTTGTTTCTAATGAAAAAAATATATGTCAAAAAACCTGTTCCACTCGGAGTCGAAACACAGGAAGGGCCTAGTCAAGAGAGGGCATGAAAGCAGTCACGCGATGCACATTGTCAACGTTTTTCTTCTAACTCTGCAGTTTTTTAGCGGGACGGCCTTCGATCTCCGGCCTGGCTTCATGGGAGCCAACCTGCCTGGAACAAAGGATCCTATCAACCTGGATGTCATCTCTCCTTCCATCGACGTTTCCGGTACCAAAAACGAAGACAAGCACCAGGCAACCGAGGCAATCACCTTTTCCGTCGTCAACCAGCTTCACCTCGGTCATTCCGGAACAGCCACATCGACGCCCACATCATCGCATTGGTCCAGAAGGCTGGCCTTTTCACCGTGGATCGTCAAAGGGCATGGAATCACGCACACGATGCACATTGTCAAATGTTTTCATCGAACCCTGCAGGTTAGTAATCCGGACGGTTTTCATTCTTCTAAGTCTAATGCAGTGATAGAAGTGCTGTGCCATTTGCGCGAAATTGCGCCATGACCGAAAATCAGCTACATCTTTTGCAAAAATGGCACTTTTGCTAAGAATTGCGCCAAACTTGCGCTAATAGCGGCTTACGGCGAAGGAATAAATGGTTTATTATTGGTCGACCCTAATATTCATAAAAGTAGAAGGAAAGAAAAATTTTAGAAATATGATTTTTATAGCGTCTCTGCTTACCGTATGGTTTGTTTCGTCTTCGGTCGGAGCACCAGTTGAAGACTCGAACACCTACATACACAAACACTCATGCTACAAGCACAAGTCACGGGACATTCGCTGCCCTTGGTTGGTTTAGCCGATTAAGAACACATTCAAGGAGATGACAACTGCCATGATGTCTGACTTTGATGCTGCGAATCAACCGGTCAGAGCCGTTGATGAACTGGCTGCTTGTTCACTGACATTGTCTAAATTTCCAGTCGATGTCGGGAACTAAGGGTCCTGAGAAAACTTTGCAAAATAGTAGGATTTCCAATTGCTGCTACTGTCATAAAGCAGAACCAAGGTCTTGTACTCCCGATCAGATCGCTTGATTATCATGTCTGCCTCATGCCTGTGCTGTTTGACTAAAGAGTACCGTGCCACTTGGGCCGTTCGGGTCAACCTTCGCCGCCTCTTATCAGCGTGTGCGCGTCGAGCTTCACCTCTTTGTACCGGGGTGCTAGGAGCGGCGACTGTCCTGGGGGAGCGCCTTCCTTAGTGCGATAGGCTCGCGAATTATGCTCAGGATTAGTACAGGTTCAACTTCTTTTTTCTAATTGTAAAATAATCTAATCTAAAAAAAACAAACAAAAAAACAAAAAGAGATGGAAAAAAACACGCGTCTGTATATATTTGTATAAATATGGTAGTCACGGTAGTTTCCTTGCAGCAGTCGTCCATTAAAAGAGCAGCAAACTTTGATGTAACTCTGGTTCCTATGCCGCTAAAAAGCAGTGTCACCATTAAAGGGCAACGCCGCTCAATTCCGAAAAATTTAGGCTTCCTGTGATTCACATTCACAAAGCACTACCAAACAACTCTACGTCTTTGGAATCGCGAAATGTGGAATATTATTTGTGTAATCCTAATTTAAACATCAGCAGATACCGAAACCGAAACTTCGGTTGCGTCAGGCAACATCGATCTCGGGTCGTCAGAGTCATGGCCACACCCCGTCGAACCACGTGGTCTTGTGATGTTCGGGAGGGAGCGAGAAACAGGACACGCAACGCAAGAAGGTGTTCTTTTTTTTTTTTTTATTGGACGCGGGCAGGTTGCTTTGCGTGGCGTGGACGGTGATGGCCCTGGGGAGAGGGGGAAGGGGAGAAGACGAAAGAGAAGGGGAGCGGAGAAACAGACCGATAAGCGCGCAGGGCAGCGCAAACTAGCGCATCCGTGTTACGGTGATCACGTAGACGCCCGGTCAGCCAACACCGGGAGGAGAAACTCATGACGTCACCGTTCAATTTCGCTCTGAGAAGTAAAAACAAGCAAAACGTGAGAATGACATACACATGCCTCTGACGTAGTGGTTCAACGTTGGCCTCGCGCCGCACGCTAGAGTTGGCAGATTTCGGCAACTTGGCTCGCTTGAAGGTTTGCTGGCCAGTTTATTAAATATATAAACGGAATTAGATCATAATATTTGACGTGGGGTCTTCCTATATGATACTGAGGAGGGCTACATAGTTTTTTAAATATTAAAAATGAAGCGGAGTTGCCCTTTAAAGCACAAGTGTAGGCTTTTATAATATTTCGGGTGGTGGCTTTTGCAGTTTATAATATTGGAGACTGGAGTTTGGTAAGTTCATTAAACTGACGGGAAACATTTTTATTGGTGGACGTGTTACTGGATAATCTGGTTCTTGCTGACATTTTACAGAAATTATATTTACAGGCTAAACCAACTACGGAGTGTAAAATGGAGATACGAAAGAGGAGTTATCGCGACAAAGTGTCGCACAATGATTAACTTTTTAACCATATTTTAATACCCATCGTAAATGAAACCTAGTCTGACTAGAGCCTTTTTTAAGAAGTCGGTGTTCCTTTTATGCTCTATCTATTCTTATCACAAATGGTAATAAGTAATGTGCTCGAGTATCAAAGAGGAAACTCTGATCATTACCATAAAGAAACTCATTTAGAGATGCAGTCACTTTTTCATTGTCAAGTGCCATGTGCTAACAGATGTTGGCATCTGCTCCAAAAGCATCAATGGCTGCTCCAAACCAATATTTTGACTGCTAAATAACCTGCTGCAAAAGGTGAAATGGCACTTTTATCACTGCTAAAGACGTCTGTATAATAGTGCTTCTATGCCGAGAAGCTTTGGTGAAATCATTTAGTGTGTTGTTGCTGCTGCTGCTTGGATGCGATGTTGAGACTAACCCCGGAGCAACTAATATTGAACTATCTGAGCAGCTTGCTGAAATGATGCGGGTGTTGCAGGATACAAATGCGCAAACTCAGAGTGTTGTGGAAGGGCAAAGTAGTATAGTGAGCTCGATTAGCAAACTAAGAACAAACCAACAACAGCTACAAGTCACGGTAACAAATATCGGTCGAAGGGTTGCTGCGATTGAATTGAAGTCGTCTTCAATCAATGAATTACACCGCGAGTTGGCTCGTGCCAGCCAATCTGTTCAGCGCATTCAAAACGAAAATCGTGCTTTGCGCAGTAGACTAGATGAGATTAGACTTATCATGTTAACAGTAATGCCCTCGCCTCTGTGTCTGTTTAGAAATAGTATCTTGGTGTTCATGTAACTTGTAACCTTTCTTGGAAGATTCATATTGAATACATAATTAATAGTGCTAACCATATTTTAGCATACTTAAAGGGAAGGTGGGGCAGTTTTGTATTTGAGCAAAAAACACTTGATTTGCATTCATTTGGCCTTTAGAATGACAGATATCACAATTATGCCTCAGTGCGACGCACCAGAGAGCCAGAAGAGCAATTTCAAAATAGGGCTGAAGCCCCACCTCCCTAGCCTTGTGCAGTCAAAAGATCCGTCGATGATGTCACGTACAGCGACTGTCTTTCGTGTTTTCTAGTTTTTAAAGGGAAGCTACGGAGCTTCTTGGAAAAAATGAGTTAGAAGTGAATCCTAGTGTATTTTTACCCCGTGAACCCGAATACCCAAACCATTTGCTGCGTAAGTATTGTTAAACGCGAGAAAAACGCGAAAGACAGTCGCTGTCCGTGACGTCATCGACGGCTCTTTTGGCTGCCCAAGGCTAGGGGGGCGGGGCTTCAGCCCTATTTTGAAATTGCTCTTGTGGCTCTCCGGCGCGTCGCATTGAAATATAATTTTGCTATCTGTTATTCTAAAGGCCAAATGAACGCAATTTAAGCGTTTTTTCTCAAATGTAGAAGTGCCCCATCTTCCCTTTAGCAATACTTGCGCAGCAAAGGACTTGGGTATTCGGGTTTACGGGATAAGAACACAGTATAATTCGCTTCTAGCTCATTTTTTCAAGAACCTCCGTAGCTTCCATTTAAAAAGAAATCTCTTTCTCACTACGTCTTCGTTAAAACTAAACATGTACAAAACCCTAATCCATCCAAAATTAGAATATGCTGCCACTGTGTGGGACCCCACTCACTCGTCACTAATTGCTCATGTTGAATCCAATCAAAACCGCTCAGCTCGTTTTATATTGACAGACTATAATAGCGCTGCCAGCGCTACTACCAGGAAAAATACTTTAGGTCTGCCGTTACTAGTACACCTTCTTTATTTCAATATTCTTTTATGCTACAAACATCTATAGACTAGAACCACCTTCCTGCCTCCATTGCTAACATCACTGATATTGTTTTGTTTAAAAATGCTGTTATTAATATGTGCACTTTATAGTAATAATTTACAGCTTTCTCCCCTCTTCGATGTACTTACTTTGAGGGTATTTGAAATAAATAAACACTTTTCTATCTATGCTTTATTAATATTATTGATTCTTTTAGTATATGCTTGTAGCCATTCCCTTCAGTCAAAACTATTTCAGTAGGATCCCATAAGGGCACACAACTATTACATTTATTCATGTTTTTTTGTTTTTGCAGAATTATAATTGTGAGGCATGGATCTGCTCTGAAATAGTTTTGACCCAAGAGAATGTCCACAAGTTGATGCTGAAAGAATCAGTAACAAAATTGAAGCTTGTAATTGCGGTGAATAAGTTTTCCCTATGTTTCGACTGTGAGTGGAAGAACTTCCTTAGTCTATATTTTTTCCTTAGAACCAGGTTTGATGTCCCTCTCTTTTAGGAAGTTAATGTTGTATATGGTGCTTTTCCATTCTCTAGGATATAAGCTCGAGGGTATTCTCCGTTTCTTTGGTCACATTTACATAGAGGTTAGTAGGTTGCTTCTTTGTATCTCTGTCCTTGAGTATTTTGGGGGTCGTGCTGAGTCGTGGACAGTGCAAGCTGAAATGTTAGTGCAACAGCCGAAATCCATTGCTTGCTGTTCCTCTACAAGAGACACTGAACTACTAATGAGAGGCAGTATGAGGACAAGAGTGCCATGGCCACTGCTATGCGACTCTGCCTGTTTCTCATTGTTTAGGAGCACCTCGATTTGAGTCACCTTTACGTTTTGCTATCGCCTAGCCGTGCTTGTTGGCGCCTCCTTTATCTGTGCCGGTGGTCTTTGTCCCAGCCAAATAACTTTGTCCAATGACTCAGCAGGCAAACATGATGCTAACTATCAACAACCCCAGAAGCAGCACATCTGCAGCAAGGTGTGCGGTTCTCAACCATGATCAGGCCGAGTCACGTATCATGCCACTGCAATCTCTTTTGCGCGTTATCTTTCATCACTAGTTCAAGTTTTCTTGTCGGGGCAGTGCCACTGGTGTCAGTAATTTCAGCCTCTGTCAACCATGACTGTACAGTAGGGCTGAGCATCGATTATATAATGAAACCTCAATATTTGCCACCCTTTAACCGATTATTAATGGCCTAATGATTCTCATTCCTTTTTGTGCATACTGAAAATTGCATATATTCTTGTTTGCCTTTGCTGAATGTTTATAAACGGTATACAAAATTGATTATGAATCAACTTCGGTACATAGTTGAGAACCGTTCAAGGGCACACCCGAAGATTATTACTTCAGTTGCACGAGGCAAAGAGGTTTGTTGATATTCATCGGCAAGAGCGGCTTCCTTTGATTGACAGACACTCAAAATATGTTAAAATGGCCAGTGTTCATGTAACCCTCTGCACCTTGTCTGGAGTTACAAATCTTGGCCGTACAGTTTATTTTAGCTTCAATTTTCACCGAAAGTTTGCCTTTCATGTAGGTGTACTGGGCGATTTCTGCATGGTAAAAGCATTTAATTTTTCTTTTTCGTCAAAGTATTATCAATTAACCGGATAAACAAAATAATCCAGATTAAAGCAATAATTGAATAATTGGTCGGTTATTCTATCGATTGCCCAGCTGTACTGTTCACTAGAAGGCACTAAGGTCCAGTAAAATATTTTCTGTTAGAAACGGTTGTAAGTGGAAGTGTACCCGTGGAAAGGGTTTCTTCAAGTCTCCCTCTGTATGTTCTGTTGTGTGTCGCTTAGTTAAGAATCCTTTCTGTCCATTGGAATTTAGCTGTGCCCCCAGTCTTCGGTACACTCCTCATAAGAAATTTTTTTTATAGTGAAACTTCAAGGCAATGTCAAAATTATTGCAAGTTGAGGCAAACCAAAATCACAGAATGTAGTGACAGTTTGCTCTTTTGTGTAGAGAGAAGTGATGTTTATCAATATTTTATTTGAAAGTGCTCCTATGACAAAACGACTCGCCAACCTCTGCTCAAGACCATGTGGCTTGTGGCTTTAAAACCTGTCATATTCAAGCGTTATTTAAATTTTTATCTTCATCATGTACATTTTCTTGAACCACGACATTATTTAGTGCACCACAGTTTTACAAAGAAACTTCATTGCCAGAGACTCATACTCTTATTAATTGTGCAATGACAGTGCAGCCACCAACTGCCATTTCTGCTGAAATAGCAGTCTGTGGTGTAACAAATCTAACAATGAACAGTGTGGAATAATGAAAAACAGTCCACAGCTGTTTCCCCAAGGTCCAGTGACTTGCTTCTGCAGGCATTTATGGTTTTCCAAAGCAGTGTAAATAGGGAGTATTAGCAGGTCGTTTCCACACGAACGGTTCGCCCTCGAATGCATCCGCGACGCCACTGCGCATGCGCATGCGAGTCGTTTGGGGAGTTGGGAGGCTCTTCTCGTTCGTTTCTCCCATTCCGGCTGCTGGAGTCGTCACCGCAACTTAGCCAGCACCGTTCACGACTCGGGTAAGAAAAAGATGGCGGTCAGTTCGGCGACCGCCTTCGCCGACCCAGCCGAGCGTTAGGTTTAGGACAGCGGGAGGCGAATTGCCGTCCTGTTAGTCTGCTTCATTTGAGAGGTTGAACGAAATCATTTCGAGGACTGCTCACAATGGTAAGCGATCGTGAATGCTGTAAACTGCGCATGCTAGTAAATTTTTGCGATCTGCGGGCAGACGAGCTGCTGTGGCGACTGCGAGCAGACGAAATGATTTGGTTCAACGGCACACAACCTGAACGATCGTTCAAGTTCAAGATGACGGAGACACACCATATACCTTTGCGGTCGTTCAGACACTTTTTACTCTATCTAGCTTCGCAGTTCTTGAAATTCCGACCTGAAAATGTTACGTCGGCCGTCTTGTTTACATCGGGCGTACGACGGAAACACGAACCGCCACCACGGTGTCCGCCTCCATCGCCACTGATTTACACGTTGCAGAATGCTTCACATGTTTACTAGAAGATGGCGCCACCGTTAAGCACGATCATCATTATTGTTTACTCGGTCACGCCACTTTCACGGTTCGCTAAAGTATGTCAAATTTGACATACGGTTTCACGGAACGGACGAGCTATACCATTTGTGATTTTGGAACCGTATGCTTGAAAAACGACTCGCTAAAACTTTCTAATGTGATCGAACCGAAACAGAAGATAGAGATGTGCTGCGTTAATGGTCCCTACACCTTCCCAGTGGTGATGCTCCTCCTCACCTTTTCCTAGGCAACGAGCGAGAGGACTCTTCACTAACGTAATCCGTCTTGGGCTTCTGGTATAACGAAGGCCACTGGGAGGGGCTTGAGGGCAGTCTGCCTCGAGGGGAAGTTGACTTCTTGATTGCTGCTACTTGGGGACTCCAAGATAGATGGACGAGGCTTTTCAGCAGACCTAGGCTATCCTGGAGTTTGGGGTGGGCATGTCCCTCTGTGTTATGGACGTTTGCGAGTTGTGTTGCTTTCCTACATGGCGACAGCCGCCTCCTGTGCATAAGTGAACTGGTGCTCATCTTTTGTGTAAGGTTGCTATTCGTGCCACTGAAAGAAGCTTTACACTTCTGGTGTGGCATGTCATTTATTTGGCAGCTAGAAAAGCTGTTGCTTGAAGTCAATGTTCAGGTTCTTGGTTTTTGGAGGACCGGAAATATTTTCTAATACACTCGACTCTCAGTAACTCAAACTCCTGAAAGCCACAGACTTCAATTTGAAATGTGAGAAGTTTTGAATTATCGGAAATTTATGGAAAAGTGATATGAGGCAAAGTATGAAATCGCTATAGGAATAACTACATATACCAAGCAGTTTTTTATACTATCCTCTGCACAGGCCTATTTAAAAAAGGGCACACGTAAAACATTGGTGAGGCTTAAAGCAAATATTAATATTGGCCGAATATTTTCTAATTAAATATAGAATAGTTTCTCAAAGCCTTTTACTACTGTTGTGCCGTGCTCAAACAACAATTCAGCTTAACTTGTGAAGGTTGTTCCCAACCTTCCCCTTGTCCACTTCTAAGCTCAGTTAGTTTTAATATAACTACATCTATGAACTGTGGCCTCTGTAAGTCCAATGCCCACATTGGGGTGGCATGTAAATGACAGATTTCACATAAAATTAAACCTGAAGAAACGCCCAGCTATCCTAATCGAAGGAATTTATAAATCTGCTTGCTATATGCAAATATTCTTTCTTTCATCTGGAATTTAATCCCCCTTAGAATAATCAAAGAAGCACAAATAAATAAAGCAGATTGTCAGGACAGTGCTCCTTGCATAATCGGGATGGGTTAGTCCCATCGAGTATGCTTCTCACCTAGCACCCGTATACTGCGGCAAAGCAATGACCACGAGCTTTGCGTGTATTGCTTTTCCGGAGTACACAGGTGCTCGATGAGAAGCGCACTCAACGGGACTAACCCTCCGCAATGGACAAATAGTGTGAACGGAGCGAAAACATTGTTTGAAATAAACAGCTTATTGATGCATTTAGATTTAGCAAAAAAACTAAATTTTTAAATTTGTTTGAAATAACTGGCAGTACGAAATATCAGACTTTGATTTATTGCGAGTCCACTGTACTTTTTTTAGTTCAGACAAAACAGTATATAGTGGCAGCAGTCAATGCAAATAGTATTGGTTGTATACTTCATATACTTTTTTTCAGGTGCCGTAGTTTTACAGTTTTAGAGGATTTTAAACGATCACATGAAAGTGGTAATACAGCACATCATTATGCTGTAACTCGCCTCTGGCAAGCACAGTCCAGTGTTACAAGCAGATTATACTTTTTCATGCAGCCATATGAGTGGCAATTCTTCGGTTTTCTGCTTGTCTAGTTTGGTAGAAACATTGTTCCGAAATGGTGACATGAAACGAAGCTATTAGTCTAAATTAAATTTTGTTTGTCTTGATCCTATAAGTGAATTGCTCTCATATCATTTTGCAGGCATTGCGCTGAGGCTTGGGCCATGTGGAACTGGAGGCAGCCAAGTCACCAAAGAAGATAGGACTTTGGCTCATTCAGAAACCATGTGAACTACGGCACAAGAGGCCCAGGGCACCGGGACAGCTGGCTGAATAAACAGCTAAGCCTTTCAAACATTGAAGTGTGTGCTATCCCAAGGAGAGTAGTTTGAAGGGGATTAGAGTTTTAGACCTCAAGGCAAATAAATGTATTTTTTCCTGCCAAAGGTTGGATACAGCCCTGATTCAAAAATATGAAAGAGTTATACAAGGAAGGCGGACAGGACAAACACCTTTCGAATTTCAACACATTGGTGTCTTCTTTTGCTGGTATAAATTGACTAACCTGGGGACATGCACTTTTAATCTGACAGTGAATCGAACTGATGACCCTTTCTTACAGTGTCCATTGAATTCATGATCAGTTAACCAACAGCCTGGCCACCAACACCTTTGAAATTTTTGGGCTAGGCAATATATATATCCTTCGGAGACTATATTCTTGTGAAATCGGTAAACTGTTTCTTTGTTGTATGTTTGCCTATAGTCAGTTACAGGTTAAGAAGGTAGCGGCAAATGCCCCTCAAAGGGAATCGGATATCCCTCCGCCACCTCCGCATCCAATAGCGTCCCACCGTTTCCGTGACGTCGCGGCCAACGCGCGAGGAGGGTCTTGCCTTTCTATACATATTTGCTTTACCTTTTGACTTTGACTTAGCATTGTGGAAGCCACGAGAGGGAGATTAGAGTTCTCCTCCACCGACGGAAACAAATTCGACTTTTGGGGATTAGCTTCCCCCCCGATGGATACAAAGGCTGCTTTCAGGGGCTCGGTTCCCTCTCCGATGAATACAAAGGTCGCTTTCTTAAAAAGTGGGATCGGAGACAAGTGGGAATCCATTGAAGCGGAACCAGGAGCGTTTCCAGTTAACTCTTCTTTCGACTGCGGAGAGATTTGAAACGGGCGCATCACACTTATGGGAGGAGCTTCTCCTACCTTCTTGACTTGTAACCGACTATAGTAGATAACATACACTGTAAATGACACCAATTTTTTTCTTACGGGGTGACAAGAAACATTGCACATCATTTGTGCCAGACTTCGGAGGTGGTTGTTGGAAACCTAATGCAACTGCAATTTAGCCTAGAGTTTGATTATCATGAGCAATTGCAACTAGGTAGGTTTTGTCAATCTTTTTTCTTTTTGCACAGCGAAGCAGCAGGTGCATTAACATGAAGGTTCAATAAGACTGGGTGCGTCATATGATGTTCAGATCACAAAGACCTCAATCTAAATGCCTCCTAGCTGATCTACCCCAGTGCCTTGAGTGCATTACAGTGATGCCTAGAGCTTGAGTATTGTTGCCTGCAACATGATGAACCTACAAACACAAACATCTGTTCTCGCATGTTATTTTGCCTTTAGATTGAGGACAAAACTGCCGTCTGCTATACCTTTAGTGGCAATGAAAATGCCACAGCTAGCATTATTTGCCCCATGGCTGAGGTGAAAATGACCTTCGGCTATGCCTTTGTGGCCAGGCAAATGTCACTATGTTCTTTGCTCGATGGACGAGGTGAAAACAAAGCCAGGCTAATGTCGCGTCGGTATTTGCTCCATGGCCAGGCTGAAAACGACCCTCGGATATACCTTCGTGGCCTAGCAGATGCCGGCCCTCGTTCTTTGCTCAATAGCCGAGATGAAATCAAGGCCTCGGTGGCCTAGCAAATGCCGGCCCTCGGTCTTTGCTTAATGGCCGAGGTGAAATCAAGGCCTCGGTGGCCTAGCAAATGCCGGCCCTTGTGTTTTGCCCAATGGCCGAGGTGAAAACGAGACCTCGGTTATACATCTGTGGCCAGTCTAATGCCGCGTCGGTATTTGCTCCATGGCCAGGCTGAAAACGACCCTCGGATATACCTTTGTGGCCTAGCAGATGCCGGCCCTCGTTCTTTGCTCAATGGCCGAGATGAAATCAAGGCCTCGGTGGCCTAGCAAATGCCGGCCCTCGGTCTTTGCTTAATGGCCGAGGTGAAATCAAGGCCTCGGTGGCCTAGCACATGCCGGCCCTTGTGTTTTGCCCAATGGCCGAGGTGAAAACGAGACCTCGGTTATACATCTGTGGCCAGGCTAATGCCGCGTCGGTATTTGCTCCATGGCCAGGCTGAAAACGACCCTTGGATACACCTTTGTGGCCTAGCAGATGCCGGCCCTCGTTCTTTGCTCAATGGCCGAGGTGAAAACGAGGCCTCGGTGGCCTAGCAAATGCCGGCCCTCGGTCTTTGCTTAATGGCCGAGGTGAAATCAAGGCCTCGGTGGCCTAGCAAATGCCGGTCCTTGTTTTTTGCCCAATGGCCGAGGTGAAAACGAGGCCTCGGTGGCCTAGCAAATGCCGGCCCTCGGTCTTTGCTTAATGGCCGAGGTGAAATCAAGGCCTCGGTGGCCTAGCAAATGCCGGTCCTTGTTTTTTGCCCAATGGCCGAGGTGAAAACGAGACCTCGGTGGCCTGGCAAATGCCGGCCCTCGTGTTTTTGCCCTGTGGCCGAGGTGAAAACAAGGCCTTGGCAACTGGGCAAATGCCGGGCTAGGCCCTTCCTTGGTGGCCAACATGTAAAAAAATACCTTGGATGGCCGAGAGTTTGCCGAGCACTGCCCTTTGCCAATGGCCGAGCTGAATTCGAGGCATCGGTGGCCTGGCTTTTGCCGACCATGGTTTTTGGTTGTCCACCGAGGATTTGCCGGTGGCCGACCAAATTGATCGTTGGCCTAGCAATGGCCGAGGCATGGCCGATGATTTTAGAAAATTCTGTGCTACTTGGGTGGGCATACGTCAATGTCGCTCGCGTGTATTACAGAAAAATAAGCTTCAATGCACGAGCCCCCAGTCATTTTGAGCTCTGTCAATTAAAAATGCTGTACCGGTCGTCTGGCTTCAGTATTCCTGCTTCGGGAATCTGGAATTCTCACCTCTGAGGAGAAGCGAACTGGGACCTGCTGGCTCTTAAGCCTTGGAAACTGTCAGAAAGATTTGCGATTAGTTGCGTCCAAGTACCAATTTCTTTGACCGGCCACCTACAGCACACTAAGCCGGATAAAATCAAAATTACATGTGCGTGACATAATATGCTTCTTGTGACAAAACTGGGCACATGTTTTGTCGCCTACAGCAACACTGAAGCCAGACAGACAAGCGATACGGCATATTTAATTGACGGAGCTCAGAACGATTGGGGACGCTTTCACTGAAGCTTGTTTTGCTACAATACACGCGTGTATTGCAGCAAAACAAGCTTCAGTGAAAGCGTGCCCGGTCGTTCTAAGTTCCGTCAATTAAATATGCCGTACCGCTTGTTTGGCTTCAGTATTGCTGCTCCAGAGCAAACTAGAACATCTGGAATCCTCACCTTTGAACGAGAGCGAACTGGCACCTGCTGGCCTGTGGGCCGTGGAAACTCCAAGAGAGATTTTTGATTAGTTACGTACAGGGATGGGCAGTATTTCAAATACAAGTATTTGAAATACGTATTTTAAATACTTTGTGTATTTTGCATTTGTATTTAATTACAAATTGGGTAATGTATTTGATGTGTGTATTTAAATACTAAAACATGGGTATTTCAAATACAATTGTAATTAAATACAATTTTGTGGGCGAAAATACATCTTGTTTTTATGCATGTGGTTGTAAGATAGTCTCCACCCTTTATTCAGCCATGGGGCTTTTTTTCTTTTTCTCCTCCGGCTTTATTTTAAAGGCGCTGTCTAGAGCAGGAATAAAACTACGTTCTGCACCGAATGCAGTGTCTCCCAATCAAGCACAAGCTTTTAGTGACTTTGTGATTACGGTGGTAGTCCAGGCCAAGAATAGTGACGAAATCGACGTTCACAGGCAGACTGCCTAATAAGTGCCTGTGACAACTTGGGATGCTTTCCAGCCTGATTTCCATCTATATTTTTGCCTAGAACATTCTAAATGCGCGGGTCGTCAGATTTTCGTAACTGGTGCGAGTTGCAACAATAAAAAATTCTCTAGCTAGTGCTGCGCGTCTTGGTCATCTCGGTTCTTTGTTAGTCCATACCGAAATGTAATCGACAAAAAAGGCTCCTTGAAGCTCTGTACCCTTTTCGCCTATTACGTCCAAGCTGATTGCATTTTTGTAATTATATTTCTATTAAGTTACTAGAGCCTTGCATACCAACTCCCGAGTGTGGGATGCAAAATTAAAATGAGATACCCAGAAACCCGTTGCAGGTGCCCTGAAGTCGCTGACGAAAATTTTGAGGAATGTATTTGGAAAAGTATTTGGAGGAGACCAAATACACTTGGTTGTATTTGTATCTTGTACTTAAATGCTTTTTTGGAAATGTAATTAGATTTGTAATTAAATACATATTTGACGAAGTATTTTGTATTTGTATTTCGATACATATTTGTATGCATTTTGCCCATCCCTGGTTACGTACAAGCAACAATTTTTTTCGAGTAGCTGCCTACAGCACATTCAAAATTACATGCACGGGACATAGATGCCTCATGCGACGGACCCCCTTCATCCTTGTTTTCCATTAACTCTGCTCACCTTCACCACCCGCCTCCAATTTCTGCGCTACCCTATTGGAAAGCCCAATATGAACAGCGTATTATGGATATTGGTAAACAATATATTTTTATTGTATCACAATACAATATGGACAGTGTTTGGAAAGCATTACATTTATTGTACTGTATTACAATGAGGGTCTGTTATGGGATTCCAATATCCATAATACGCTGAAAACATTGGAATCCAATACCGTATAAACCCTTATTGGATCCCCATGTGTCTATGGGGATCCAATAACGGTTTACGATTCCAGTGTACTTAGCGTATTAAGGATATTGGAATCCAATACATTATATTGGCTACCAATAAAACTATATACGAGTTGGAATATCAAGTTCAGCACGACATTTCTTTGCAACGCAGTATCTCCTTGTGTGTATTTCTGAGTGATAAAATAAAAAGTGTTGCTGTTGTCAAATTATGAATAAAGGAGCAAAACACTGCGCTTATCCATACCAAATATATTTAACATATTCCTGAACTGGAGGATCTGGCATTTACTGCAAAAGAAAGTTAATTGTTTAGGACCCTCATTCAAAAACTTGGTGTTTGAAAACAGAATGTGAAATCCTCACCTTTTAATGAAAACAGCATCTGCTAGCTGCAGCCATATAGACACTGTAAGATAAAAAGTTGTGATTAGTTCGCGACAAGTAGAAATTCCTCACTAAGCCGGATAAATGCAAAATTATGTCAACGTTTGATTGCGGAAAAATAAGCTTCAATGCCACTGCCCCGGGTCATTTTGTGCACGGTCAATTAAATATATGGATCCGCTCGTCTGGCTTCAGTATTCCTGCTTCGCACCAAACTAGAGTATCTGAAATGCTCACCTTTAAAGAAAAACGAACTGGTGTTTGCTGGCTTGTAGGCCGTGTAAACTGGAAGAGAGATTTGCGATTAGTTGCGTCAAAGTAGCAGTTACTTTGAGTAGCCACGTAAAGTACACCAAGTTGGAAAGATTCAAAATTGCATGTGCGGGACATAGATAACCTCTTGCGACGTAACTGGACACACGTCAATGCTGCCAGCGTGTATTACAGAAAAATAAGCTTCAAAGCAGGAGCCCCCAGTCGTTCTGAGCTCCGTCAATTAAAAATGCTGTGCCAGTCATCTGGCTTCAGTATTCCTGCTTCAAGAATCTGAAATTCTCACCTTTGAGAAAAACAAAAAACTGGCACCTGCAGGCTCTTAGGCCGTGGAAACTGCCATAAATATTTGCGGTTAGTTGCGTCCAAGTGGCAATATCTTTGAGTAGCCACCACAGCACACTAAGCCGGATAAATTCAAAATTACAAGCGCGTGACATAATATGCCTCTTGTGACAAAACTGGGCACACGTTTTGTCGCCTACAGCAATACTAAAGCCAGACAAGCGGTACGACATATTTAATTGACGGAGCTCAGGACGACTGGGGGCGCGTTCACTGAAGCTTGTTTTGCTGCAATACACGCGTGTATTGCAGCAAAGCAAGCTTCAGCGAAAGCGTCCCGAGTCGTCCAGAGCTCCGTCAATTAAATATGCCGTACCGCTTGCCTGGCTTCAGTATTGCTGCTTCAGAGCAATATAAAAAATCTGGAATCGTCACCTTTGACCGAGAATGAACTGGCACTTGCTGCCTTGTGGGCCATGGAAACTGCAAGAAAGATTTGCGATTAATTGCGTCCAAGTAACAATTTCTTTGAGTAGCCACCTACAGCGCACTAAGCCGGATATATTCAAAATTTAGTGGTCGTCCAGCAGTCTTAGGTTTTGGAGCACGAAAAATTTAATTTTGGAGCAATTTGTATCACATAAACTCCCCTTTTGGAGCTGGGAAAATCTTGTTATGAAGCTCCTTGGTATTAGGAAAACTATACATTTTGGAGCAACACGAACAATAGAACTACTTCTGTACTGTTTTTTATTGGTGGTACCAGTGCCCATTCAACAAATCAAATATTGCAGCACATTAAAAATCGAAGGTTAGGAGTAGTACTGCCCTGGCAAAGTCCCCTTCCACAGGCTGTCGATGGCATCGCGCTATTCAAGCGTCAGGGCAACACGTTATCTTTTTGCTGCTGTTTGTCCTGTGCGTCGTCATGACTGCTGCGGGCCCAAGTTGCTTTCGGCACTTATTGATGGCAATGTTCGAGAGGGCTAATTCCTTTTGCCGAAGCCACCAACACGTGCGTGGCAGGCCGCAAATTTGACATCTCAGAACGGGTGGAGCGCCAGTGGCGGCTGCGGCGATCCGAGACTTACAACTGTGGCGGCAAACAACGAGGTTTCCACAAACCCAAAGTCGGGACGATTTCGAGAGTTAGAGGCACAACTTGCGGCGTGCGTTGCGAAAGAATGCAACCCGTGTCAAATGCACCCCTATATAATTTCTTTATATATTTATTTTTATTTTCCTCGTACACGGTGTGGGGGAACCATCCTACATTCGAGTCGACTTACAATCGTGTAAATATGTTTCCTCACTCGCATTGGTAATCATCGGCCACGATTCTGACCCAGGAATATTGGGCTCTATACCCATCCTTGCCTTTTTCAAACTGGTGAGCATAGGATGGAAGCGCGGTCGTGTAATCACTACCAGTAAAGCTACAGGCTAAATTTATCTACGGCGTGAATCACGGTCGACATAACCTAAGTCAGACCGACCTCTCACTGTGTAAACCTTTAACAGAACTTGGTTTGTTTCAGTTCTATTGTGATAAATATACTCAAGGCGTCCGAGCATCATAAACTATAGCAATTTATTAAACTGGTTTGTAAGCTCCATTCCGTGTTCACACGCAGTGCGACAGTATGACAACCAAGTGGGTAAAAAATTGTTTACGGTATTTGACATGAAAAAGAACACGCAACAATTCGCAACAAGGAAATGAAGCAACGACCACGCGAACGAAAATATAACCATGTTCGGTATTAATGCCGCTGGTCTGCCAGTGAAGGAGCGTCCGATTGGATTTCTACTATGGGGTCTCTAACTTACTATGCGCATGCAGAAAAAAAATTACGTTTGCTCCTCTTTGGTAGGACTTAGCAGTGGCGATGCAGAATAGAGCAGCCACAACGCCGCATTCCACAAGAGTCGAAACGAAACAATAATGTCCCTGAGCCGGAAGCCTGGATTGGATTGTGATGGCTATTTTTCACCCGGTTCCCAGTCGAAAACGCCATTCTTCCAACAACAAAAAAAAAAGGATTTGTTCACGGATCGGCAAGCTCTTTTTGGCGCAGTTTGGCGTGGTTTGGTGGAATTTATGTATTTAGGCGCAGCAAGGCACAGACAAGAGGGGAATTTATCAAAATGGCACAATTGGTGCAGCTGGACCACCCCTGAAAATTGCAAGCGCGCGACATAATATGCCTCTTACGACAAAACTGGGCACACGTCAACAAACGTATTGTCCACATGTATTGCAGCAAAACAAGCTTCAATGAAAGTGTTCCCAGTCGTTCTGAGCTCTGTCAATTAAATATCCCGTAATAGCTTGTCTGGCTTCAGTATTGCTGTTCCAGAGCAATATAGAAAATCTGGAATTCTCACCTTTGAAGAAGAACGAACAGGCGCCTCCTGGCTTGTGGGCCGTTGAAACTGCAAGAGAGATTTGCGATTAGTTACGTCCAAGTAACAATTTTTTTGAGTAGCCACCTACAGCACACTCAAAATTACATGCACAAGACATAGAAGCCTCATGCGACAGAACCCCCTTCATCCTTGTTTTCTGTTAACTCTGTTCACCTTCGCCACTCGCCTCCAATTTCTGTGCTACTTCCTTAATCTCAATTCCCTGGTTCCCAAAGGCCATGCCATGGCTTGCGCCAGGCACGGATCTGCCAACTCTGCGACCAGCGCTATTGTCGCAAGGACGCCACAGCACCTGGCGCTTGATGTGTTCTTTTAATATTTTGAGCATGGCTCAAAACAGGATGATGGGTGTCTGGTATGCCCTTTGCTTACTTGCGGATTGTTCCGAAAACAGGGGGTAGCCGCTTCTGCGATCTGGGCGCATGCTCGGTATTTTACAATTGTTGAAATTGAGCTCTGCAGGAATCTTGAAACATAACAAACAGAATGATGTGCACGCCAAAAGGCATAGCGAATGAAACACCCACCATCTATCTATTTTCGGTTCTAGTCCGCAAGAAGCTGGCGTATACGTAGCCTCCATCGCTTAAGCCACTCCTCTCTGCTGTCCCGGTAGGGTCTCGTCCTGATGAATCGTCGGTGGAGACCTGAGGTGCGGTCAACATCAGATTAGACCTTTTGAGACAGAATCCATATACTTGCCGAGAGGAAGTACACCCAAACGAATCTCAGGCATGGTATTTATAGTGCGTTTTAAATTGAGAGGCCTGATGTAAAATGAGATGTCAATACTAACACACCCCTGTTGCGAACCTAAAATTGTGAAGGCCTTGTACCCCTCGCTAGGGGGACAAGGCACGTGAATCCTGGCATGTGGATGAAATTTTTACAGTAACATCTCGACTCCAATGCCCATCCCCGAATATTCGGCCACCACACTTTTAGAAAAAGAAAACTTTTTTTAGAAAACACAGATTCATCAACTACCCCTACAAAGCCTGAACCAAGTATACTCGTACCGTGGCTTGATTGCCCCGTGCTGCCTCCAAGTTAACTCGGGCTGACAATGTTGTTTTTTTTTGTTTTTTTTTTAATGGAACTTACGTTTTTACTTTTGGTTTCACTTGTTGAGGCTAGAGGATAGTTTTGTAAAGCTTCCTCCCTATGCACTCCCGAGTCAACTTTTTTGCAATGGCAAACCCCTGGGCTTTGATTTTGCGCTCCTTGACAAATGCTGAAACTCATATAGGCGGGCAATAGCTAACCTTGAAAATACTTGCTCTTGGTGGCCGAGAACAAACTCGTGTTCCTGATTAACAGCCGCTTGATGCCAGGAATTGCTGAACATATCCGAAAGAACCCAGTCTTCGTCTAATACAGATGCTTTCGCCGGATAGGCACACAAAAGCCTGACACAAGACCACTATAAAGACAGGAAATAGAGGTTCTGTGAGGAATGAGACACAACTCAGATAGGTATCAATCGCTCACCTTGAAAACACTTGCCATGAGTGGCAAAGAGCAGACTTCTGGCCTTGATTGCCTGGTGCTTGACTCTAAGACCTGCATGTATAAGAAAGGACCCAGTCTTAGTCAAACTTGAGTGTTTTTGCAGGAGAGACAACAAAATACTAATGCAAGACCACTATACATATTAAATGGCATCCAAGAGGAATGGAACACAAAACTAACATAGGCGGGCACTAGTTCACCTTGAAAATACATGCTCTTGGTGGCCGAGAATGAACTCGAGTTCCTGATTAACAGCCGCTTGGTGCCAAGAATTGCTGCACATATCCGAAAGAACCCAGTCTTAGTCTAACATGGATGCTTTGGCCGGACAGAGACACAAGTCTGATACAAACCACAAAAAGCAGGAAATAGTGTCTGTGAGAGATGAAAACAGGCCCAAGTGGAGAGGCTCGTTCTCTGTTTCATCTTAGTCGAATAGTGTAGCTGATTTTGCTGAAACAATGTTTATTTGCTAAAAAGTATAACATATATTTCGCCTCATTTAGCAGAGTTTATTGCCAAGAGTACCTGCACACCAGAATAAGTCAGACTTAGTCAGTTTTTTTTTTTCTTTTGATGAGTGACAACATAATCTTACACGGGTGACGAAACAAAATATAAGCCCAGCAAGACAGGCTAGCGTGCCTTGATGCATGCACAGTGCCTTGGCCGACAAATGAGGTTCTATTCTTGGTCACTTGTCATATTTGGTAAGAATAGTAAAGTAAATGAAAATAAGGCTATCTCTTTTGCAGCCAACAGTTGCAAACGAAAATCATATACCTCGATAAACGACCTGGAAATGAAGTCGGGTGGTGGCCGAGTGGTTTAAGGTGTCCAATTTCAAACTTACAGAATGTGTACTTCTGGTTTAAGTCCCCCTGGCGTATATTTTTATCCTTATTAATTATATTAAATTTTTTTTCGATTTTCGAGGCATAAACACATAATTTATACGCGAATTCACCTTTAGAAGCATTTTAATTATACTCCGCGGTTCCTAGTACTTGTAATAAGTTCTCAGTAAGAGCGGCTTTAAATTTTTTTTTGCTCTCTCTGCTGCTTGCTTTTTTGCCCTTAAAATGCCGACAACTCGACACAAAAGTAATAAAAAATGTCTTTCGAATGTGATGAAGATCAGCATTACCAAGTTCTGCTTCATGCCCCGACCATGCGACCATACCATACCTGAGTGCAGTGACGAATGGTCCCAGGTAGTGTCACCCAACCGTATATGCCAACCGCATAGCGAGGTGCGCATAGCGAGGCATCTTCCCACCCTTTGCAGGCTTTACAGCCTGCAAAGGGTGGGAAGATGCCCCTCCCTTTGCAGATCTTGCAATAGCTCAGAAAGAAGCTATTGCAAGCACTAGGGAGCCAGTGTGTGAATAAAAGCACTTCTGAATGTGAATTAGTGTGTAAATTATGCGTCTATACGTTAAAACGTAAAAAAAGTATTATTTACAAATATAAATCTATATATATATATATATATACTGTAAACGACTAAATTTTCGCGAGGACCTAATTTTCGCGAATTTCGCGAATCGCCTACAAACGCGAAAAATATGTCCCGCGAACAACTCGGGTTATGTGAACACTACGGAAGCTAAGCTCGGTTCGCGAAAATTAGAACCCGCGAATAATTTCAAATTTTCAACTTTGGCCCGATTCGCGAAAATTTGAGCCCGCGAAAATGCAGTCGTTAACAGTATACTAAAAAAAAGGCAAAAAGAAAAGAAACGTCTTCAGGTGGGTTTGAACCCAGAGCTCCGCTGCCCTTGATTTTAGTTCCCTAAGGACCACTTCAGACGGGGCAACGTTTCTAGCAATTTTGAGGTTGCTGGCGGGTTGTTCCCTAGGTTTTCCCAGATCAGCACGAATTTCTGAGATCAGGTTCGGCTCAACACAGACAAGCAACTCGAACAAACTGGAGAAGTTTGAAGCGGCAGCAGCCAATCAGGGACGCAATATTTTCACGTGACACCCCTGTGGTGGTGAGGATGACAGTTGAAGAGTTGGTCCTGGTTTGAAATGGATCGTTTTTGGAAATTAACTTTTTCAGAAACATGAGTGAGTATTCTCAACGCCACTCAAAGATATAAAAACACGTTTTTAGCACGTAGTTGTGCGTCTATATAGTGCAAGAAAAATCCAAATTCATGATGATGATGGCAAGTCGTAGCAATTCGGTTGCAGCGTGTGAACGCAGGCGGCCCGTGTTGCTGGTGTTGCGACGTTAAGTTGCTGGGGGAAATTGCCCCGTCTGAGGTGGGCCTTAGGCTCGCTTCCATCGTTCACGCTCAGCGAGCAAGCCTGCTTCAACCGTTCATACCTCAAGGCAAGCTGGACAGCTACAAGCCACCTAAATGTCTACTGCCGCATGCCCGGCCAGGTCGTGACGCGACATAACTTATTAAAAGTCTTGCTGCCACTGCCACGACCGGCCAGAGTGATGTCGAGAAAGAATCATATAAATCATTTCGAAGCTTTCTTGGAACGACCCCCCTCAAGCGAGAGTCGTCCCTCCGCCCTTCATCCATTGTTGGACTGACGCAAAGCAACTAGCCGTCTTGGCCCAGCAGTTACAAATAATAGTGCTCATTAACTCGCCTGCCAGCATTCCAGGTGCCAACCGCAATTTCCGCCAGTTTACCCGACACCCGCTGACAATCTTGTCTGCCAGTGTTCCCGGTGTCAACTGCCATTTCCGCAATCTTTCCAACACCCACTGACAAAAACCCATCTGCACTCCAGGCCTCGACAAGCGCTTATTTGCCTACCGCATCAGCCCAAGCCTAAATCCTAAATCTGCAATCAGTCCTGGCTGTTTCCCCTCCTGCCACTCGTCATCCTGCCTTCCAGCGAACATGCCGTGACTCTCCCCTGCCTCTGAAGACAACTTTCTTACATCTTAACCGCGCTCCCCGTCTCTTGCCAACCACTAATCTGGAGTACCCGAGAAAGCGGGTCTGCAACTTCGTTCTTCGAGCCCTTTAGGTACTCGATTCGAGGAGACACCTGCTGAGCTCTGCCACGAGGCAAGTCGCCAAAATTCCAACATACTTGTCTCAACGGGCATCGTTAGCGTTAGTAAACAACCCGCTAAACGAATCCATGAGACTCTCTGGGGACGACTGGAAGCAGAGGCATACCGAACGAGCCCCACGTTGGATTTTACATTTTAATGTTGGTTTCTTTATGGAGTTCGCTTAGCTACTAATAATCACCGCCCAATTGGTATGCGCTCCGCCTGTCACCCAGGGAGTGACATACAGCAACGAGAAGACAGCGAATAAGTTGACTGTACCTCACGGTTGCCCGTCGTTCGGAGCCGGCAGTCCAGGCACGCCGACCGTTGCTGTCGCCCGTCCATCAGAGCTCACAGTCGGAGTCAGTGTCCAGGCCTGCGGATCGTCCTTGCCACGCCAGCGCTGCGTAGACTGGCTGTCCCGGGCTATCACGGCCCGAGTCTCGCTGTGGAATCACCCCGGGATCGTCATGGCCTAGGCTAGATGGCCAGGACTCGCCGTTTCTACCGGTCCTGACTTCGAACCTCGCTGGTGGACCGCTCCGGGGTTCGGCATGGGCCAGGCCAGGCAGCCCGGCTCCAATGTTCCTGCCCAGCTCCAGCCTCGCTCAGCACGCACTGTCTCGCGCCAGCTCGTGACTTCTCCGCCGACCGCCTGTCATGCCCTCTGCCTAGTCTTTCACCGTTGGCTCCCACGAAGTTAAGGAAAGGGAATGTACCAGTATCTTCAGTGAAGTTCGGTGAGAAGATCCGGGACTCGGACAAGAATGCCGTTATCCTTGGTGTGACCCTATGAGACTCTCTTGCTGCCTTTGCTGGGGTTTATCTAACTGAAGTACCTGTCTGAAAAGTAGAAGAAACATATGTGCATAACACTCATTATTCACAAGAAAATGTGTCAACATCCAAAATGACCCACGGAGAAAATTATGCGAGGAATTTGTCGGCCACGTTGGCCGAGTCACCTCTCGTGGCCAATGTTTCATTGCAACTTCAATTGTAGTAAACAGTCATAAGGTATATTACAAAGTGCAATTTGGTTTTGTACGAACCTACAACACACAAAACAGCACTCTAATACAGTATGTAGAGGTACCTCTAAACAAATTCCAGGGTTTCATGGAGCCTCCTTCAGATAACTGATGTTGAACATAAAATATGTGCACCAAGGAGTGAGCAAACAGTGACTTCCAATTAGTCTCAAGCACCAGCGACATGTCGACAAGGAGTGCAATGTGTAGAATGTCGTCTAGAAATGTGCAGCCAAGATGAAAAGGCGAGATATAACGATATCAGAATAAGATCACACCAAAAAGGTTCCGTTACAATCTAGGCACAGTAATGAGTCAACCGACGTTCAGCCGCGATTCACTTTGCGTTGAGGTGAAACATGGCCAACAAAATATTAAAAAACGCGTTTTTTTTTCGTTTTTTTCCTGTACATTATTTGCTTTGCGCCGTTGATAGAAGCACAGTTGGGCGGCGTCACAAGGTCACGCGCTAGCGTTTTTCAAATTCGTTCATCGGCACCAGTGTTGCGGAATGGGCACCCCCATTCCATTCCAATTCCATTCCGGGGAATTAGACTTTTCGATAATTCCATTCCTTTCAACTCCTAGGAATGGGAACACTGGGCCCATTCCCACTCCTGGAATCGCTGAATCGGTCCATTCCATTCCTCTGATTCCTAAACATAAAAAAGGCACTTGACAACTACATTGTGTTGCAGGGTTGGGCAGAAATGTTAAAAAATGTATGTGGAAATTAAAATACTGGGATAGATGAAAATAGTTGCTAAGATACTGATACTCAAGTCTCAAATATATCTGTAAAAATGTATCGCGATACGTATCGGAAATGCATCTTAAGAAGAGGCAAAACGTCTTGGGAAATACAAATACAAGAATACATTTTAGGGAGGGCAGAAATATGAATACTGATAATGCAATACATTTTTCAAATTTCTGTGAGACACTAACTGAGATGGGGCTATAAATTTGAAATGGAACTTTTCTTTATTTTTTTTTTTTTTTTGGTCTCGAAATTATTTTTCCGCGGGCTTGGCACTTCGCCTTGAAGGTAGTGGTTCCGGACGAAGAGCCCTCAAGTCAATCGGTTTAAAAAAAACGTTCCATCAAGGATTGACCGCGGTCCCTTCCGTGGCAACCTGTCTGGCTGACCAGTGATGCGAAACGACTTCGATCTCTAAATAAATTCCATCAAAACATCAACACTTCTCTGTCCAATAAGGGCGCCCCTGTCAGAACTGATCACATGACGTCACGGTGGGTGAACTAGTATTCTTGAATCTGTAGGTGTTGCCTTGAACATGAAACTTTACCCACGCTGCTGTATGAAAGGACAATTAATACGTACTTTCGTTGTAGGTGACCTCGTTGAAAACCATGCAGGCAGTTGCATCTGGAATTTTCGAGAAAGTGGACCACCTGAAGCATCCTGAACTACATGTATTATCTTCTGTTACGGCAGTGAAAAATCGATACGTTGGCATCCCTGTTTTGACGGTCCTTCCTGCCGACTCTCCGCCTCCAACGCATGAATGGCAGTCTTCAAGTTTCGCCTAGCATAATCCAAACAGAGACTACGTGGATCGCGACCTGATATTGCCGGCACACGTGCGAGCTCTCCAAGAGACAGCGCGCTCGAGAGTCGCAGGTGTACGAAGCCTGGGTCCACACAACGAGGCCACGTCTGGCCTCCTTCCTGGGTATCGGATCACCAGAGCAGCGGGTCACGTTCACGTCGGCTGATGACGTGTCTTTGAGCGGTTCAATATTACAGGCGCAGACGCGTTCGGATACGTGTTGAACTTCACTGGTGACAGGCGCCACCGCCGCTTCCCCCCCCCCCCCCCCCCCCCCCCTCTCTGTTCTTTGCTTTGACGCTTGTTTTTCGTATTGCATTTTTTTTCATATAAGTCTGTTAGGGCCTTACGCGGGTTCCCAGTTTCCCGCTCATTTTATTTCTGAACAAGCGACTCCCTGACTGGCTCGGTATAGCTCAACGTAAAAAAAAAAATATATATATATATATATATATAAGGATTCTGGTTCAATTCATTCCCATTCCATTCCGGGCAAAAGGCATCTAATTCCATTCCCATTCCATTCCCCTGAGCGTTGCCGCCATTCCATTCCCATTCCATTCCGGGGTCGTGAAAATGCGGAATGATTCCGGAATCATTCCAACTCCGGAGTGGCAACTCCGCAACACTGATCGGCACTCATGGTCTACCCGGGAGGAGAAAAGTACGAGCTCAGAGCCGAGCCGCCGAGCGTCAGTTGCGACTTTCCTAAAGAGAAGCTCCGGTAACACTTCGGCGACTCGTCAGCTTCAAACAACGCCTCTTCGAACCAGCTTCGAACGAGCCTGACGCGCCCGCAAATCCAATGCGCCGAACGGTCGCGGCAGAAAGCACGCCAAAAGGAAGGGGGCTGGAGGCTGAGTATCCGAAAGAGACGCGGCGCTGGTTTCTACGTCTATTTCGCACATGAGATAAGAAGATAGTAAAGCTAGCCGAGTGTGAACAGTGGCTGACGTTACACGCAGTCGAAATGACGCTTGCAACAGAGCACAGCTAGAGGTTTTCAACAGGGGACACATGCGTTCAAAAAGGCCGCGATTTAAAAACTTCACGTCTCCTTTCTGTCCTTCGGTGTTTACTTTGATCCGCGTACACCAAAGCACTCAATGCTGCAAGTAATAAAGTCGTGTATACGTACCTTTCGAAGCAGTTGAAAGTGTGTAGGTTCCGCTCGATGCCCACGAGCACAGAGTGAGACGAACGCCAATCCCGCCGGCAGCGCGACGGCGCCGGCTGGCCGGGTCGCCGGGTCGCGCAACCGACGCCCGCCCGCTGCGCACTGCGCATGCTCGGCTTCTCGGCTCTCTCAGCTCTCTCGGCAGCTCTGCTGGCTCGGCAGCACGCCGAATCGCGGGCATCGCGGGCTCGCCGGGCTCGCTCCCTTCGAAGTTCGAACAGTTCGAAGTTCAAACTGCTTCCGGAGCGCGAGCTTGCGCGCGCGCGCGCGGGTTGGCGATGGAAACTATTTTATCGAAAAACAAGGCTGTAACGTAGCGTTTGATGGCGCAAATGCACGTATTTTTCACGTCGTTTTTTGTACAGTGTGTGAACCTTGCGAAACACGCGACGAAAAGTGGTGGGTGAAATGTGCTCGCATGTCATCGTGGATTTTGTGTACCACGTAGGATTACCCAGAAAGGTGGGTCAATATCGCTAAATGTGCGCGTAAGAAGCAACTACATGCACGTGACCTGTCAAACCTATTCACCCTCATTATTTTATCGTGCGAACCGACACTGCCACGTATCGTGTTCGATTTCGGTCCCAACACCGGTAACTTCGAATAGCATATCGTGTTTGATGTTGCGTTTCTCGCCATCGGTAACAATTCGTACTGATATCGTATTCGATCTGGTGGTTGTGTCTCAACACCGATGGTTTCTTCTTGTATTGCGATGTTGTGTTGCAACATCGAATTTTATCCCGGTACGTTGGGTTTATCGTTTCGCGATCAACTTTTGTTGCATTACAACTGCAATAAACATTTGTTGGAAAACAATCACTCCAATGAGTACGTCGTTATTGGGCTTTGTCATTAAAAGGTAGGTCGCGGCGGGTGTTCCGGCTATAGTTATTCTGAATGGTTTGGTGGTTGTCTAGTTTCAAACGCGCGAGGCTGTGTGTACTGTGTGCCGTACTAACAGTTATACATACTTGCACTGTCGATCAATGTTAATGTGTTCGCAACGCAGAACGTTCATACTATGCGTGTATCCACACCCAATATATTTCTCGCGTATTGCCTTGTGGATATGCCAACGTAACTCATGTTGGTAACTTGGTATCCGCGTTCTGAGATTTATGCGCCCGATATCATATTGTATTCTCCTTTGGTCTCATGATCGACGACCGATATTTGCATATCGTGTGGCCGTACAGTATGTCCATGTCGGTCGCCAATATGCACGCGATGTCGTATTCTATTCCAATAACCGTGTATTATATCGGGGTATTGTGCTCCGATATCGTGTTGTATACCAATAACCGCAAGTTATATCGGGATATTGTGCTCCAATATCCTGTTGTTTACCAATAACCGCATTCTATATCGGGATATTGTGCTCCGATATGAATTCCCATCGTGCGTATTGGGTTAAGCGGATAACAATACGTTTTTATTGGTTTCCACCATCTTCATTGGAATACAATACTTCCAATAAGCCGACTTCATATTGGCCTTTTTCAATAGGGTTCCTACGAGACAGCATGCCAAAATCGAAATACTGAACGTAAGAGCATAGACAGATTTTTTTTTTTTATAAATAAACATTGAAAGTTGTGTGATCAAGTAGCAACTAACCTTCATGTGTACGTAGCAAGTGCAATCAAAAGCTTTTACCAGGCATCAGGGATGAGCAGTATTTTAGATAGAAGTATTTGAAATACGTATTTAAAATACTTCGTGTATTTTGCATTTGTATTTAATTACAAATTGAGTAATGTATTTGACGTGTGCATTTAGATACTAAAACGTGGGTATTTCGAATACAATCGTAATTAAATACAATTTTGAGGGCAAAAATACATCCCTCAAATTTTTTGTCACTGTCCAGAGCAGGAAGAAAACTACGTTCTGCACCGAATGCAGTGTCTCTCAAACAAGCACAAGCGTTTAGTGACTTTGTGATTACGGTGCTAGTCCAGGGCAAGAATAATGACGAAATGGTCGTTCACAGGCAGACTGGCCAAGTAAGTGCCTGTGACAACTTGTGATACTTTCCAGCCTGATTTCCATCCACATTTATGCCTGGAACATTCTAAATGCGCGGGTCGTCCAGGTTTTCGTAACTGGTGCGAGTTGCAACAATAAAAAACCTCTAGCTAGTGCTGCGCGTCTTGGTCGTCTCGGCTCTTTGTTGGTCTATACCAAAATGTAATCGACAAAAGTAGCTGCTTGAAGCTCTGTACTTCTTCCACCTATCGTGTCCAAGCTGACTACATTTTTTTTTTGCGATTATACTTTTATTACGTTACTAAAGCCTCGCACACTAACTCCCGAGTGTGCGATGCAAAATTAAAATAAGATACCCAAAACTCCTTGCAGGCACCCTGAAGTCGCTGACGCAAATTTTGAGGATTGTATTTGGAAAAGTATTTGGAGGAGACCAAATACATTTGGTTGTATTTGTATCTTGTACCTAAATGCTTTTTTGGAAATGTAATTGGGTTTGTAATAAATACATTTTTGATGAAGTATTTTGTATTTGTATTACGATACATATTTGCATGTATTTTGCCCATCCCTGCCAGGCATCATGTCAGTCGTCACGCTCGTTCACTGTAGCTTCGGGAATGGCGGCTGGCAGCATTGAGAGCACCGGCTAAGCAGTGCGGGTATTGCCACTGTTGTACAGGCTTGGCAGCCTCATTGCCATGTGGAACACCAGTGCCCCCACAAGATGGAGGGACGGGCTCATTGTTCAGCGGGTGCGACACCAGTGCCCCCTCCTGCAACGAAAGGTCATAGAATATCCTGTGACAGCATCCATGAGTTGAGATGTACAGAGCACAACGTAGAAATAAAAACGAATCATACTACAACGTATGCGGTACAATTTGTTCTTCAACACTTGCTGCAAGAATGAAATGCGAAATGTCATACCTGTGCTGTTCCTTGATATGCATGGAAAATACTGGAGTAGCTAATGTGATCATCGACAACAGTCACATTGCGGAGACACAATATTTCAAATCAATAATGTACACTTCTACCCATATTAGATTTGTGCCGGCTTAATCATGCCTGTACGATGCGCTGGTTAACCTCGCATATAAATGACAATGGTTGCACACTAACATGGACACCTGAAAAAAGACAGCTATCAACAACTGGACTCCAGCACGTCTGATGTTCACAAAATAGCATTTCTTAGGAGGTTACAATTAAGAAATGAGAGCTGGTAGTCAATTAAGCTAGCACAAGAGTTTTTTCTCTCTTCAAAAGATTAGCAGGCAAGAAGACGAGGTGCCAGGTCTAATTAACATATTCTAAACTCCTACTTAGTGTAACTTCTTCGTGCGCTAGCGTCAGTTTCGTGCGTCGCGTTTTATTGATACGTCCAGGTTGCCTCTCTAATCTCAAGAAAGTGGCCAGAGCTCAAGCTAACGTAGTGTGGCGCAACCAGAATGTACGCTGCGTAATTTTCGCTCTGATATAGCACAACACGCTCCCGCAGGGGGCGGCTGTGAAAGCAGGTGTTTGGAGAGTGGCATCTCTACGGACCCCGAGCCCCCCAGGGGGCACCTGCAACTTAGGTGCTAGGTGCTTGGTGAGCAGCAAAGTAGAAAGTTGAGCCAGTTGGTTCATGGTTCTTTAAATAATTAAAAGCGCCGAAAAAGACAAGACCATATATGATGGACTTATGAACCGAAATCCAAGAAAGCGATCCTGCCATTTGAGTCGGCTCACTCTAAGTTAGTAAAGAGGGGCATCGCCAAAACGCGCTTGGAGACCGCTCTCAAAAAGTCTTGCGAACATTCCGTTCAGGAAAGTTTCACGTGACAGATCAACAAATTGCAAGAGGCCGGCTTTCCGCAAAGGTGCTTAACTGAGGTTGCTGAAGGCCTGGTAAAAAAGATAAAAGGAACGGGCAAACCCGCCCTCGAGAGACCCAGTATGAGGCCAGCGGTTATTCCATACCTGCACTCAGTGTCACACAATTTAAAGAAAGTGGCCCAGCGTTTCAATGGACTGTGGTTTTCTCAGCGCCCAATCGGATGGTCCGACTTTGCCGTAAAATCAATTGTCCCGATCAACAGACTGATCTTTGCAGCAAAAAGCACAAAACGAAATTTGCCGAGTGTGCCTCAGGAGTTTTATATGAAATCCCTTGTCATGCGGCGCTGTGTACATTGGCCAGACGGGCAGATGTGTGAATGACCGCGCCCGCGAGCATGCGGCTGCCACGCGAGCCAGCCCGTCTGGCCATCTCGCCATTCATTGTAATAGATGCCCGTGTACGCCAGTGCTACATGACATTAAGATTTTGGCTCGTTATCGCGACCGAACAAGCAGAGAGGTGCACGAGGCATATGCAATTAGGGATAAGGGCGTTGAGTGTGTAAGTGAAGCGTCACTCGCCCTGTCAAAGAGTGAGTTTGAATATTTCAAAGAAGCGTTGCGAGGGACACGCTGATGACTGACAGGGTTCTGGGGCCTAGAAGTGCATGTACTTTTCAAAATAAACCACAGTTGGGAGTGCGCCTTGTGTCGTTCCATTTCTTTGTCCTTGTCTTTTTTGGCGCTTTTATTATTTAAAGAAGCTTGGTGAGCAGCGTCACCACGGACCCCAGCCACGTGGGCCGCCATACCCGCACGCAGTGGGGGCACCTACTTTAGTAGGTGCTTGGTGAGTGGCGTCACTACGAACCCCGAGCCATGTGGGTTCGCCCACCCACTTCTGGCTGTGCGTGGCGTACCCGTGTCCGGGGAAAAGGGGACCCTGGTAGTTGAGCTGAGCCCAGGGTATGTTTGGACCCTTCGGGGCCCCCCGGGCGAGGCAATACACCGCTTCGGCCCCTGCTTCTCGTAGACGGGTGTCCTGGCTTGGCCCTACCAGGATGATTCAGTCAGTCGCCTCTTCTACCCTATTCTTTTCCTCCCACCTCTTTCTCCTTTCTTCTACACTCTCTCCCTTCTTTTTTCACCTCCTTAGGCGGCAAGGGCCAACCTTGAGTTGAGACAGGACCTATCCTTGCAACCACACTAGGGTATACTGGTAAAGTAATTGTGTCAGCCAAACCTTTTTTAGGTATGGCACAGTACCTACCCCCTTGTTGGGCTCCGTGGTGGGCGGTGCACCCGGGCACTGAACTTCTTTTCCCATTTCTATGGGTTCCAAGCACAACAAAACTTCCGATCGGTCCCTGAAAAAGGTCCGCACCGAAGCTCTGTCCAATTTCCTTAGTATAAACGACTCAAGTGACCACATTACAAAATTCTTCGTCTTGCACTCTGAAAAAAACTCCAAACCACTCTCTAAGCTTTCTCTATTCCTTGTTGCGAAGGTGCTTCAAGGCATCTTGGGATCTAAATTTGAAGCAAAAAAGCTCTTTTCAGGCGATCTTCTCGTACAAGAGAGTGAAAAATACCAAGCTACGGCCTTAGTCAACCTTGAAACCATTCAAGATATCAAGGTCACGGTGTCCGCCAATCGTACACTGAACACCGTACGCGGTGTGATCTCGGAGGATGACCTAATGGACAGTCCTAAGAATGAAATTCTGGAGGGCCTTCAATCCCAAGGGGTTGTGGCTGCAAAACGCATTAATATCCGAAGGGGCGGCAAGGAAAAGCCCACCAAGCGCGTTGTATTGACTTTCGAAAAGAACATTTTGCCACCTTCTGTTAAGGCCGGTTACATCAACTGTAAGGTGCGGCCCTATGTCCCAAATCCTCTTCGCTGCTTTCGTTGCCAGCGGTATGGACATGAGTCGCGCACTTGCCGCGGTCACGAGACATGCGCCAGGTGTAGCGGCACCGAGCACACCGCTAACGACTGCAACGAAGATTACAAATGTGCAAAATGCAATGTCAACCACCCAGCCTGTTTGAGAACATGCGACCAATTTAAAAAGGGAAAAGAAATTCTCGCACTTAAGGTCCAAGAAAACATATCCTATCATGATGCAAAGCGTCGCCTCTCCGCTTTTCAGAGAGGCTCTTATACCGAGGCGGTGTCCAGCAGGGGACCTGCAGCGCCTAAGGTATCAGTGGCGACTCAGGTGTCCCTTGGGAACCCTGGGAAACCACTCCAGTCCTCGACGTCCAGGCTGAAGCTCTCTTTTCCTGGGCATTCCATCTCGGCTTCGACGGCAGCTAAGGCACCCAATCATGCCAAAGACTCGGGTGCAGCAGAGGCGATGGATGTGAGTCCATCGCCCACTCCTTGCAGGTCATCCTCCCAAGAGGGGCCCCCCGCTCCTCCTCTCAGAAGAAGACTTCCTCACCACGGAAACAGCACGTTCCACGTGCAGCGCCTGCAGTATCTGTAGAACCCGATCAGATGGACGGATCAGTGGTTCGGCCTAGCACGTCAACCACTCGCCGTAAAGTGTTAGGCAAAGGCCAGGGTCGGCCCCCAAAAGCACCGACTATTCGAGGTCTGCTGACAGGCTTGCTGGCAAGGAAACATCCAATACAGAAGCAACTGCAGACAGTGAAGAACTTTCTGCCCCTGACACAAACTTCGAGGAGATGGAGGTTCAGACCCCAAAGCAAAAAGCTAAAAAGCCGGTCACTCCACCTTGATAATGCCCTATAGGAGCAAGGCTTTTCATACTCCTACACAACCACAACAAATTATGTGTGACTCCTCCATGCAGCTAAGATAGCCAAGAGCCATTATTAGCTTGGCTAATCTTATGAGCATCATACAGTGGAATTGTCGAGGACTACTTTGTAACTACGATGAGGTCTACAATTTGTTGGAGGAACACAACCCTATAGCTCTTTGCCTTTAGGAGCCGTATCTAAAACAAAGCCACTCAAACCGATTTAAGCGCTTCCAGCTATTCCGGAAGGATAGGCCATATGGTTCACACGCATCTGCCGGCGTTGCTATAACAGTCCAAAGATCAACTCCTTGCGTTGAGGTGTGCCTGTACACCAAACCGGAAGCAGTTGCTGAAAAAGTTTGAGCTGATATTGCAATAACTATATGTTCATTATTGATACCTCCTAATTATTCATTGAAATATGAAGAACTTGAAGCCCTTGTTAGACAAATTCCACATCCATTTCTTATCCTTGGTGAGCAAAATGCCCACAATCTCTTGTGGGGAAGTACCAGACGGGACACGCAGGAAGTAATAATAGAACGATTCCTGCTCTCATCAGATTTATGCTTGATGAATAAAAAAGAACCCACTCACTATAACCTTTCGTCAGACACTTTTACATGTATTGATCTTGCGATAGCTGATCCCAGCTTATTCCCTCTCTTTACGTGGTTGGTTATACAGAACGCGTATGGAAGCGATCACTTTCCAGTTGTCCTTGAGCGTTGCTTCCCGCCTCTGACACTGTCATTAAGAGAACCACAGTGGAAGTTTGACAAAGCTAATTGGGAAGGTTTTACCCAGTCCTCACTTCTAGCTTGCACATCATTTTACCAGCTCTTAAGTGACGATCTAAACGAACTACTCACACAACATATCCTTGCCGCAGCCATGCACAACATACCTATAACATCCACGCGCCTCCCCAGTCGCCCGAAACCCTGGTGGAATCAGGATTGCCGCGAGGCAAGGAGGAACCAAACCCGAGCGTGGGGTAAACTTAGACGTTATCATACTCCAAGTAATGTAATTGAATTTAAGAATATGAAAACCCAAGCTACATTTATCCACAGACGATCCAAACGTCAGAGTTTTCAGAAGTATGCCTCCTCAATTAACAGTACCACAACACCCAAAGGAATGTGGGACAGAATCCATAAAGTGAATGGCACCTATCGTGCTTTCTCTGTTCCCCTTTTGACCAGAAATGGGTACTGCCCTAAAAATTCGGAGAAGCAGGCCGATATTCTGGGGGAGCACTTTCAATTTGTCTCCAGCTCTCAACATTACCCAGCTGTATTCCAACGACATAAGCTCCAAGCAGAAAGACAAATTGTAAAAACATCTGGAGGTGAGAGGGAACACTACAATTCCCTTTTCACACTGCATGAACTCCAGCTGGTATTGAAACATACTAAACTTTCAGCTGCTGGTCCTGATGGAATCCATTATGAAATGCTGAAACATCTTCACCTTTCTACACTAGAATTAATTCTATACATTTTTAACCGAATCTGGAGGGAAGGATGTTTTCCACTTCTGTGGAAGGTAGCCAACATAATTGCTTTATTAAAACCTCGAAAGGACCCCTCTAAGGTAACCAGTTACAGACCTATAGCCTTAATAAGTTGTCTGGGAAAAACCCTGGAACGAATGATCAACCGAAGTCTAACATATGTCCTTGAACGAAAAAACTTACTTGCAAAGTATCAATATGGTGGCGGTTCCTCTAGGTTTACTCTTGACCATCTTGTTAGGCTTGAAACGACTGTACGCGAGACCTTTGTAAATAGACAGTTTTGTTTGTCAGTGTTTTTTTTTATTTAGAAAAAGCATATGACACAACTTGGATATATGGCATTATAAATTATTTATATAACTTTGGCATTCGTGGTCGAATGCTGGGTGCTATTCAGGACTATATAGAAAAACGCACATTTCATGTCAAGTTGGGAACTACTCTTTCCAGAGAATTCGTACAAGAAAATGGCGTACCCCAAGGTGGTGTCCTCAGTGCTACTCCTTTTCTAATAAAAATAAATTCCATTTCGCAAGTAATTCCCCCTCCAGTCCAATATTCCTTGTATGTCGACGACCTTCAAATTTCTGTGTCATCTTGCAATTTTTCTATTTGTGAACGCAGAGTTCAGTTAACAATTAACAATATGGTAAAGTGGGCAAATAATAACAAATTTACGTTTTATACCAAGAAAACATCTTGTGTCCTCTTTTCTCGAAAACGTGGACCTGCCCCAGAGCCCGCCTTGACCATGTATGACGTTTTCATCCAGAACAAAGCGATGCAGAAATTTCTTGGCCTTACCTTTGATAGCAAATTGTCCTTCAGCTTTCATATAATTGATCTAAAGAGAAAATGCGATAAAGTACCCAACGTCCTGAAGGTCCTTTCTCACAAGTCATGGGGTTCTGATCGCGTATGTCTATTGAGAATCTACCACTCACTTGTACGATCCCGACTTGATTATGGAAGTATAGTGTATGGATCGGCAAGGGCATCAACATTAAAGATGTTAGATCTTGTTCACCATAAGGGACTACGTCTCGCCGCTGGTGCTTTCCGCACAACCCCGGTGTTGAGCCTTTATGCTGAAGCCAATGAGCTATCTCTTGAGAAAAGGCGATTTTCATCAGGCTTCATGTACGTACTTAGAATTCGTTCAATACCGCAACATCTATGTCGGGGAGTTGTAGAACATTCACGTTTCGAAAGAACTTTCCTAAATAAACCCTCAATCATTCCTCCTTTTTCAATGAGAAATAAATCGGAAGCCGTCTCGGCAGGTCTTGACTTCAACCTACCTGTTGTTTCGGTTTTAAGAACAATAGCTCCATGGCAATGCTTGCCTGTTGTAGACCTGTCTTTGACCCAATACAATAAGAAAGACACCCCCCATGAAGTGTTAAGGCAATAATTCTTTCTACTGCAAGAGAAGTATAACATTCGCGGCCCAAGCTCTGTGCTAATCACCCCGAATTTGCAGACTCCTTCAACGGACGCCACACGCCCCCTCCTATCACGCACCACGTCACCACTCGCCTGCACTGATCTGCGCAAGCGGCCTCTACCGTCCGGTGTGCCGGACAACGTCGCAAGAGCATCGGAGCACAGCGGGATAGCGGCACGGCCTTCAAAAGAAGCCAGCACCGGAGTATCTGCGGGATTCGCGGCCCAAGCTCTGTGCTAATCACCCCGAATTTGCAGACTCCTTCAACGGACGCCACACGCCCCCTCCTATCACGCACCACGTCACCACTCGCCTGCACTGATCTGCGCAAGCGGCCTCTACCGTCCGGTGTGCCGGACAACGTCGCAAGAGCATCGGAGCACAGCGGGATAGCGGCACGGCCTTCAAAAGAAGCCAGCACCGGAGTATCTGCGGGATTCGCGGCCCAAGCTCTGTGCTAATTACCCCGAATTTGCAGGTAAGCCCAAAACAGGGCATTTTTTGCTTCGTTCTGTAAGGCCGTGAATCCCCTGAGTGCTTAGATGGGCGTTGATGTTGCAACCTACAGAGCCCGGGTTGGCTGTTTTCACCCGAGGAAAACCCGAGATAAACACTTTCCGATGTTCAAATGCCTGTACATTCAGCGTTTCTGTGATGCGGGTTGTCTGAAGCTACTTGTCGTTACATCTGTCATGCTTATGCTCTTGTCAAATGCGGGCGACGTCGAATCAAACCCCGGGCCCCCGACGAACTCGGAAAAGATTGACCAACTTAGGGTATCAATCGATGCCCTGATCGCTAACTCTGCCCAAAATCAGCTTGAGAACTCAAAAAAGCTAGACGAAATAAAGGGTAGTATCGCCGGTCTGGGAGTCCGCGTTGGTAATTTGGAAAAAAAAGTGGAAGAGATTAAAGTCATCAACGAGAACTTAACCACGGTGAAGTCAACTCTGGGCGAGCTTCAACAAAACACTTCTTCCTTGCAAATTCAGTCAGAGTCTCTCGAAAATGTTGTCAATGACCTAAACAATCGGTTAAGAAGGAATAACCTTATCTTCAAGGGACTACCAGAGAGCGATAATGAAACTTGGAACCAAGCTGAGACAATCATACGTGAGTTCGTAACAAGAAATTTGGGGGTGAACTTGGGCGAGGTGGAAAGAGCGCATCGCATCGGTCGCAAGAGAGACGGTTTCCATAGGCCGATTATTGTGAAACTTTTGAACTTCAAAAGTAAAGAGGAGATACTTCGTAACGCTTCCAAACTGAAAAACGTAACTTCACCAAAAGTGTCGATCTCGGAAGATTATTCCGCTAAAACCAGGCTGGCGCGACAAAAACTGTGGGAGTACGCTTCTGTGTACAGAGATGAAGGAACAAGTTACAAAATTAAGTTTGATAAGCTATACGTAAACAACCAGATCTATGTGTACTCTCATTCCAGCCAAACCGTCTTTCAGCTCGGAGGGCGTTCCCCTGTTAGCGCTTCCAACGAATGACTTGCTCAAATTTCTAGTACTGACATTGCACACTTACCCCGATTATCATTTTTAATAGCCAACTTTCGAAGCATCATTTCAAAACAAGTAGAATTTGAAAACATCATCGTAAGCTGTCAACCAGATATCATATTTGGAACAGAGACTTGGTTATGCCCCGATATCAACAGTTCCGAACTTATCTTATCTAATACTTATAACATTTATAGAAAAGACCGAACGACACAAAGAGGAGGCGGCGTTCTTATCGCTGTTAGAAAGGATATTACTTGCTCGGTCATTGAAAACATTTCGCCTCTAGAAATGTTGTGGGTACGCTTGCAATTGGACTTCCGATTTCTGCTCCTCGGTGTTTGCTATCGTCCTCCGAATTCGCAAAATGATGAATTCAATGAATGTTTCTATAATTCCGTAGGCACCATAACTAAATCATTTCCTAATCACCCACTTGTCGTAGCTGGGGATTTTAATTTTCCCGGTATCAATTGGTCGAGTCTTCAACTCCATAACAACTGTCTTAACCCACTTCAGTCCAGTGCTTTTCTTCAAACTCTACGTATCAACGGTCTTCACCAGATGGTTTCTGAACCCACAAGAAATAACGCCATCTTAGACCTATTTCTAACTACACATCCTCAGTGCGTGCTGGGCGTCAACATTATTGACCAGATTAGTGACCACAAGATTATTTCTGTCAATGCAGCCTTCCCTGTTCAACGCTCAACCAAGGCTCGGAAAAATATTCACGACTATTCACGTGCAAACACTGTAGACATAAACACAACTATGGCTCAATTCGTTATAGACTACACGCGCAACCACGCATTACGCTCTGTCGGTGAAAACTGGAACTTGATCAGAAGTCAACTTCAAGAAGTGTTGTCACGTCACATTCCTACTTTTTCAATAGCATCGAATCCGGCCTCTCCATGGTTCACCCGATCTATAAAGACACTTCTGAATAAAAAGAAACGGCTCTTTCAGAATGCTACGAGGTTTAATACGTCCCTACATTGGACAAATTACCACACTGTTTCAAATACGTGCAAGCATGAAGTAAAAAACGCCAAGAGGAAATTTTATGGCCAGACACTACCAGATACTTTGCGATCCGACCCCAAAAAGTTTTGGCGTGTCGTTAATCCGAAGAAAAGGGTCGCCCACCCAGATCTAACTGATGAGAACGGTGTCCCACTATCGGACGGCGATGCAGCCAACGCGTTTAATAACTTTTTTTCCAGTGTTTTTACAGATGAACGCTTTCCGTTGCCTTCTTTCATTTTGCGTTCAGACAGCATTGAGCCTATGCCCCCCTTAATTTTTACACCTCAAGGTATTTCCCAACTCATTGAAAACCTTCGAGTCGGTATTTGTCCAGGAGAAGATCAAATTTCTTCAAAACTCTTGAAAGTAACAAAGGACTTGATATCTCCCGTTCTTTCACTATTTTTTCAGCAAAGCCTCGACTCTATCATTGTTCCTTCCGATTGGAGTCATGCCCAAATAACACCTATCCTTAAAGCTGGTCCATCATCAAATCCTACCAACTATAGACCAATATCCCTCACTAGTGTGCCTTGTAAACTCATGGAACACGTCATATACACGCACCTTCTCGCTCACCTCGATCAATTCAACTTTTTGTTTCCAAACCAACATGGCTTTAGGAAACATCACTCATGTGTGACCCAGCTATTCGAGTTCATTACTGACCTTCATGTCAACACTCATGACAATCACCAGACCGATATCATCTTCATCGACTTTGCCAAAGCTTTTGATACTGTCCCACATAGTCGCCTCCTCCTAAAGCTATCACGACTCCGCATCGAACCGTGCATTCTTAACTGGATCGCTTCCTTCCTTTCTAATAGAACTCAGTCCGTAAAAATAAACGCTTCTCTTTCTTATCAATGTTCAGTATCGTCTGGTGTACCGCAGGGGAGCGTTCTTGGGCCTCTTTTGTTTTTAATATATGTAAATGACCTTCCTTCTTCATTAACGTCCACCATTAGGCTTTTCGCTGATGATTGTGTCATATACAGAAAGATATCCGATACATCCGATCATTTAATATTGCAAAATGACCTTGACAGGATCGGAATTTGGTGCACCGACTGGCTCATGAATATTAATGTCTCAAAAAGTAAACACATGAACATTTCCACATCGCCAAGTAGATCGTCTACCCAGTATTTCCTTCAAGGACGCAACATTGACAGGGTGTCCGTTTACAAGTACCTTGGTGTCCACTTTTCAGAAACGTTAAACTGGTCTTATCAGGTAGATTGCATAGTAGCAAGTGCTCATAAAACCCTCGGCCTCTTGAAAAGAAATATATCTCTCGCACCTCCCTCCACTAAATTGCTTGCCTACAATTCGCTGATACTTCCAAAACTAGAATACGCTAGCGCCGTCTGGAGTCCTCATCAGGCATACCTTGTTGATAGACTGGAGTCCGTCCAGAATAAGGCAGCCCGATTTATTACCTCTGACTATTCATCATTTACTAGCGTCACGTCACTAAAAAACAACCTTGGTCTACATTCTCTTGAGAAACGTCGACGGCTGTCACGACTATGTCTTTTTCATACTATTTTCAATAGCGCATCAACTTTTAGGCAAACCTACTGCAAACCGCCCTCCTATATATCACCCAGAACGGATCACCAACTCAAGATTCAGCCGCCCAAATCACGCACACTATTATTTTTCTCATCGCCTGTTGTCATGTGCATTAGAGACTGGAACGATATGCCATACGAAGTGGTATCGGAGACTAACCTAGCAGCATATAAATTAAAGTGTGAACAGTACATTGGAATGAGCAGTTAGTAAGCGGTTTCTACCTTGATATTTGTTTGCCTTGCACGCTGTTGTATATTTTTGTATTTTCATCTTGATCTTTTTTGCGTTAAGTTTTGTTTACACTCATTCAATTATGTCGCGAAATATGAAATTGCAATGTTATATCATGTATGTGTTCTTTTTCCTGCTCTTTTGTCTGCACGCTTTCCCCAGTGCATTTTTGTGCGTATTATTTTAAGATGTAAATAGTATATACGCGAAAATACTGTTTTGAAGTTCAAATTGTATATTATGAATTTCCCCCCTCATGTAATGCGCTCGCAAGTCGAGTGCCTTTGAGGTAATAAAATGAAATGAAATGAAACTACATCAACTTTTACACTGATGGCACAAAAAGTGACTCCTCGGTTGGTTGCTCCGCAATCTGGCCTTCATATGAATGTGTGCGGAGAATTAATAGCAACGCGACAATTTTACCGGCAGAGCTTTATGGTTTACTTCTCGCCACAAATCACATCACAAAAAATAGACTTCCATGCTCCAAAGTTTACACTGACTCCCTCAGTGCTCTAATAGCACTCGCATCACCTGAGGCAACAAAAAATCCCCTTGTTACTGATTTACAGTTCAAAGTGCGTACTGCATTGGAAAAAAATATTTAAATAGTCTTCTGCTGGGTTCCAAGCCACGTAGGAATTACCGGAAATGAAGAGGCTGACCGTGCTGCAAACAAATGTAGTGAAAGAAATGTGGATATTGAAAACCTAACCGTACAAAGACTACCGTGCAGCCCTAAGGAAACACATCAGATATAAATGGCAAGTAGAATAGAACAGTGAAGTCAACAACAAACTTTATTCTGTAAAGCCTATTTTACAGGAATGGGCGAGTGCCCGGCACCGGGAACGCTTCTTCGAGGTAATCCTGTGCCGGTTAAGAATTGGCCACACGCATCTCACGCATGGGTATTTGCTTCGTCAAGAGGATCCACCCATGTGAGCACTGTACAGAACCCCTAAGCGTGGTGCACATTCTCCTTGAATGTCCTGCATATGACAGTAATCGCCGATTTCACTTCTCCCAGTTTTATAGAGCCCACCTCCCTTTACACATTGCTTTGTTGCTTGGAGACAAACCTTTCATTAACCATACTCACGTTTTTAATTTCCTAAAAGACCTCGGCCTTTTACACCGACTGTAGTTTAAGCCTTAATTTTATATTATCACTTACATAATTATACACACCGTGTCATGCTCATCGTTTTATTCGTTCATCAGCTACTAAAGCTCTTTTCCTCCTTCTAAACCTTTTCCTGCAATAGTACGATGTTTGGCGCTCGATGACATAAGGTGCCTTTGTGCCAATAAACCCCAATAAACCCCAATCAATCAATCAATCAATCAATCAATCAGCACAACACGCAAACGTAAGTTGTCGATGTCGGCACAAGAATCACCAAAAATGGCGACAATTCACCGTCACTGCCCACCTACGGCCTCAACAGTAACGTGCTTTTCTAGCTCCTGCAAACGCTGCACGTGGCCACAGCAAAGTCCCTTGCAGTGGTATTTAGTACACAAGTCCTGTCATGTGATTTTGCGAACGCGTTGCGTTATTCTGCCCGAATATAGAAATTGCTTGCATACCTGTTGTGTGAATGCCCCGCTTCTTCTCGGGGTCTGTTTTCTTCCACTTGGGTTTACCGTTGTCCAAACACTCGTGGGCGGACATGCGGCAGACGGTTATACTTGGTGCAAACTCTTCTACGCGTCAATGTTAGCTTCTTTCGGGGAGTTGTTAGTAGAACGACGAAGAAGCTCCCCTCGTGCGTGGAACCACTCGCCCCTTGTCACCTTCGTTGAACGACATCGTTGTAGGGCAAGGCACTCTAGTAGGACTCTGAAGAAAGAGGAAGGGTGAAGATGCTCGTTCTAGGCGGTGAACGCGATGCAGATAAGCGGTGAGACAAGGTGAGACGGCGAAGAGCGGTCGAGACGCAGAGACCAACGACAGCAGCGAGCTACAGCCATAGAGTAATAATATACACAAGCTAAAGAGCGGACACTCCCATAGGCCCCAGCGGCCCAGATAGACGAGTGACAGCTAGCGCTCCTGGCGGGCGGCATTAAACACAATCTAGTTCCGGTTCTGGTCAAGTTACTTGGGTTTCGCTTTGGGCGTTTTTACTCCAGTTCTCCGATACCCTTCTCCTTCTCTTTCTCCCCATCTTTCCATCTTGCGTCGCCCCTCGCTACGCTCTCGGGAGCTCTTCAACTCCCGGAGGTGCGGTTTCTTTCTTCTTTTCTTTTTAATGTTGACGCAGTTTTATCTTATTTGTACGATAATATCCGTGCGAAATGTGTAAAACAAAATTTCTACTTCACAAGACAGATGCGTTTATCTTGTTTAATTGTTCTTCCTACAGTAAAACATTGAAGTTACACAACCTCCACATTGATTCCTTACTGGTGGAGAATTTTGGGGTCAACAACAGTAAGCCCCTATTGAAAAAGGCCAATATGAACTCGGCTTATTGGAAATATTTTATTCCAATGAAGTTGATGGAAACCAATAAAAACTTATTGTTATCCGATTAACCCAATACGCACGATGGGAATTCATATCGGAGCACAATATCCCGATATAGTATGCGGTTATTGGTATACAACAGGATATTGGAGCACAATATCCCGATATAACTTGCGGTTATTGGTATACAACACGATATCGAAGCAAAATATCCCGACAGAACTTACGGTTATTGGAATAGAATACGACACCGCGTGCATATTGGTGACCGACATGGACATACTGTGCGGGCACACGATATATAAATATCGGTCGTCGATCACGGGCCCAAAGGAGAATACAATATCGCGTGGATAAATCTCAGAACGATTTCCAAGTTACCAACATGAATTACGTCGGCATATACCGCGGACTAAGAGGATACGTAACACAGTATTGATCGCCCGAGAAGCAACATGTGGATATCGGTACGCCCACATATACGACATCGCGTGAATGATATCGTAGAACAGCAGGAGTTACCATACGGCAATACGAGAGAGAACGATATTGGAGGTGGATACACACAGAACACAAACGTTCCCTGTTGCAAACACATTCACATTGATCGAAAGCGCAAGTGTACGTACGGCACACAGTACACACAGCCTCGAGCGCTTGAAATGCTCGACAACCACCAAACCATTCAGAATAACTAGCTGGGACACCCGCGACCTACTGTTCAATGTGAGAGCCCAATAACGACGTGCTCATTGGAGTGATCGTTTTCAAACAAATGTTTATTGCAGTTTTAATGCAACAAAAGTTAGGTTACCGATGTTGGAACCCAAATCGAACGCGATACGTGACAATGTCAGTTCGCACGATAAAATAATGAGGATTAATGGGCTTGACAGGTCACGTGCTTCTTACCCGCACATTTATCGATATTGACCCACTTTTCTGGGTAATCCTACGTCGTACACAAAATCCACAACCACACACGAGCACATTTCACCCACCACTCTTCGTCGCCTGTTTCGCAAGAATCACACACTGTAAAAAACGACGGGAAAAATACGTGCATCTGCGCCATCAAACGATACGTTACAGACTCGTTTTATGAGAAAAGTTTCCATCGCTAACCCGCGCGCGCGAAAGCTCGAGCGCTCGAGCTTCGGAGGCAGTTCGAACTCCGAAGGGAGGCGAGCCGAGCGAGCTGCGAGTAGCCCATCGAGCCAGACGAGCGGCGGAGCGAGCCGCCGAGTGGCCGAATCCGCCGATCCAGCCAATCCTAGCCGAGCCGCCGAGATTGCGCGATTGCGCCATTGCGCAGCGATCGCGACCGCGCCAACTCGGCGGGACGGCGGCGATGGCGGGACCGACGGATAACAGCTCGTCAAGTTTGTCTCGCACTTTGCTTGTGGGTTCCAAAAGAAACCAACGCACTTTCAATTGCTTCGAAAGGTACGTATAGACGACTTTATTACTTGCAGCATTGAGTGCTTTGGTATACACTGATCAAAGTGAACACTGAAGGACAGAAGGGAGACATGATGTTTTGAAATCGCAGCTTATTTGAACGCATGCGTCCCCTGCTGAAAGCGTGTGGCTGTGCTCTGTTGCAGACGTCATTTCGACTGCGTGTACTCTGATGTAACATCAGTCAGTGTTTACACTCGGCTAGCTATCACTCGGCTTGTTATCTCATGTGCGAAATAGACGTAGAAACCAGCGCCTCGTCTCTTTCGGATATTCAACCTCCAGCCCCCTGGCTCCCAGCGTGCTTACCGGCGCAAACCGTTCGACGTGTTGGATTCGTGGGCTCGTTCGAAGAGGCGTTGTTTAACGCTCACGAGTCGCCGAAGTGTTACCGGAGCTTCTCTTTACGAAAGTCGCGATCGACGCTGGGCTCTGAGCTCGTACTTTTTTCTTCCTTGGTAGACTAAGAGTGCCGACCATTCATCTGTGGTGCCGACTGGCGCCGTACGAAGTTGAGAAAAGCTAGCGAGTCTGTCAGATTTTCGTGACGCCGCCCAACTGCTCTGCTACCGGCTGCGCTCAACAAATAAGGTAAAAAAAAACAAAAAAAAAACGCGTTTTTTATTTTTCAATATTTTTTTTTCCGATGTTTCATTTTAGTCAACGCAAGTAAATCGCAGCCGTACGTCGGTTGACTCCCGATTACTCTCTCTACATCGTAGATTGTATCACCACAATGGTGCCTCGTTGGTGTGATCTTATTCTGATATCGTTACATCTTGCTTTTTCATCTTGGCACACTTCTAGACGACCTTCTACACGTTGCACTCCTTGTCGACATGTCGCTGGTGTTAGAGACAAATCTGAAGTCGCTGTTTGCTCACTCCTTGGTGCACTTATTTCATGTTCAACATCAGGTATCTGAAGGAGGCGCCATGAAACCCTGGAGTTTGTTTAGAGGTACCTCAACATACTGTATTCAAGTGTCGTTTTGTGTGTTATGGTTTCCTACAAAACCAAATTGCACTTTGTTCGTAATATACCCTATAACTGTTCACTACAATTAAAGTTGCTATGAAACATTGGCCACGAGAGGTGACTCGGCCAACGCAGCCGGAAAATTCCTCGCATAATTTTCTTCATGGGTCATTTTGGACATTGACAAATTTTCTTGTGAATAATGAGTGTTATGCACATGTGTTCTACTTTTCGTACAGGTACTTCAGTTAGATAAACCCCAGCAAAGGCAGCAAGACAGTCTCATGGGGTCACACCAAGGATAACTGCATTCCTGCTCGAGTCCCGAGTCTTGTCACCAAACTTCACTGAACATAATGGTACATTCCGTTTCCTTAACAATTTCTTCTGAAATGTTTTTTTTTTTTTTATTGTTGCTTTTTTCTATTGAAAAAATGGTAGTACAACGTTTAAACACCCAATGTTTTTTTGTTTTTTTTTGTAAAATGTGCAGTACATCGTTTAAACACCCCAAGCGTTCATAAATGGTCTCTGTACCGGACAATAGGCTGTCTTATACTCTGTTTCATACATAGCGTGCAACGCTGTCAAAGGTACTAAAGTGGTGCGCATGAAAAAATAGAAAAAGTGTTACTCCGCGCGTTTCGTGGACGACTGGTAGAAGGCGCTGCTCTGGCGATATTTACGTCTCGGTGGCCGTGGTTCGAACCCAATTTACGCGCCAAGTTTTGGGGTTTTTTTTTTCTTTTTTAGACATACTTTTCGTGCAAGATTGTGCGCATTGACGAAGTGCATATTTCAGTTCCTCCTTCTTCATTTTTATTTATAAGTCGCTGAGAGGCCAGATTTCTACCATCTGGTCTGCCGCTTTGCAAGTGTTATTTGCCTCCAGCAGCGAGTTATATTTTTCTTTCGTGCAGCGGGGAATGAGGAATCGCCCTGATAGCTGCCTTGTCCCAAAATTTATAATTAGACATTAAATCGACAATAGTTGTGGCCTGTACAGTTTATTTTGAAATAGCTGTCAAGGGTAGGAATCTCCCTCTCGGAGCACTCGATGCACCTTGAGGCGAATGGCGTTCTGTGTGAACTCGTCATGCTTGACGGTCCCCGTGCTCGAAACTTTCTTGTTGCGAGGTCTTTGCTTCGGGGACGCCACCTTGCCAGATAGGCACTGCGCCTTGCACTTCGCGACAGTACAGGGCACGCTCCAGTGTCGTTACTGGCCGTCTCCAGGACTTCATGCCCGAATTCTCCGGGGAATGTGTTCTTATACTCCCGTACACATCGGCGACTATCAGCTTGCACTCTTTCAAGATTTTCGCACAACGAATCTTCGAAAACATCAGAGCAGGAGAGGTACTTAAGCTTGCTGCGTAAGACGCCATCTTCTCAAAACCAGCCAGTGCCACACAACTCGAAAACCCACAGCGGCTGCCACACGGAAGAACACGAAAACAATTTAAGGTGGTTTACATTATCGTTTCCTTTTTCTTGAAAAACATTTGTGCTCCGTTTAAATCATAATGCCACTATCAGTTACTAGCCCCAAAAAGGCACATTTTCCGACTTTTTAAAATTTTTTTGCAGGGGACGCACTATCTTATGGGGCGAACGTAGGCACGGTCAGCAATGCAAACCGGTGCGCTAGCTTTGACTGCGTTGCACTCTATGTATGAAACAGAGTATAGGATCGCTTCAGACGGGGCAACCTTTCCAGCAATTTTGGGGCTGCTGGCGGGTTGTTCCCTAGTGTTCCCTAGATCGACACGAATTGCTGACATTGGGTCCGGCTCGAAGCGGACGAGCTACTCTGACTACTCGGAGATGTCTGAAGCGGCAGCAGCCAATCAGGAATGCAATATTTTCACGTGACACCCCTGTGGTCGTGATGATGAGAACTGAGGACTTAGTTCTGGTTCGAAATGGATCATTTTTGAAAATAAACTGCTTCAAAAAGATGAGTTAGTATTCTCAGCGCAATTTAAACATATAAAAACATGTTTTTAGGATATAACTGTGCGTCTAAGTACTGTAAGAAAAATAAAGTTTCACGATGATGATGGCAAGTCGTAGCAATTCGGTTGCTGCATGTGAACGCGGGCGGCCCGTGTTGCTGGTGTTGCGACATGAAGTTGCTGGGCGAAATTGTTCCGTCTGAAGCGGGCTTTAGGGAACTGAATTCAAGGGCCGTGGAGCTCTGGGTGCAAGCCCACCTGGAAACATTTTTTTTTTCTTTTTTGCCTTTTTTAGTATTTAAATATATATATATATATATATATATATACTTTTTTTAAGTTTTACCATATAGATGCATAATTTACACACTAATTTATTTTCAGAAGCGCTTTTATTCACACTCTGTGGCTTCCTAGTGCTTGCAATAGCTTCTCGGTGAGCTAATGCCAGCTCTGCAAAGGGAGAGGGATCTTCCTACGCTTTGCAGGCTGTAAAGCTGTGGCTTGCACAGCCCTAGTGTGTCACACCTCGCTCACTGGCTCCATCGCGAAGCATAGGTGCTTCATGAGTCGCGCCACACCGGAAGCCCAAAAAACGGTCGGGTGACAAACCTGAGACCATTTGTCACTGCACTCATCTATGGTATGGTGGCATGGTCGGGGCATGAAGCAGGGGTACAGCTTGGAAATGCTGATCTTCATGACATTTTAAACACATTTTTCATTACTTTTGTGTCGAGTTGTCAGCATTCTAAAGGTGAGAAAGCAAGCAGCAGCGACAGCAAGAAAAGAAAAATTTAAGAGCGCTTTCACCGAGAATCAATTACGAGCACTAGAAAGGCATGGAGTGTAATTAAAACGCTTCTAAAGGTGAATTAGCGTATAAATTAAGTACTTGTGCCTCAAAAATACAAAAAAATGTAAATATAGTTATAAGGATAAAAATATACACCAGGAGGACTTAAACCAAAACTACAGTGTGTAAGTTTGAAATTTGACACCTTAAACCACTTGGCCGCCACCCAATTTTATTTCCAAGTCGTTCATCGAGGTATATTAATTTTGTTTGCAGCTGTCGGCTGCAAGAGAGATTGCCTTATTTTCATTTACACCACTATTCCCACCAACTATGACAAGTGATAAAGAATAGAACCTCATTTGGTTGGCCGAGGCACTGTGCTTGCATCAAGGCAAACTAGCCTGTCTTGCTGGGGTCAATATTTTGTTTCATCCCCTCTTTAGGATTCTGTTGTCGCTCATGAAGAGAAGAAAAAAAAAACTGACTAATTCTGACTTATTCTGGTGTGCAGGTACCCTTGGCAGTAAACTCTGCTAAATGGGGCAAAATATAGACACTTTTTTTTAGCAAATATGCATCGTTTTAGCAAAATGAGCTACACTATTTGACTAACGTGAAACAGAACGAGCCTCTCCACTTGGCTCTTTTTTCATCTCTCGCAGACACTATTTCCTGCTTTTTTGTGGTTTGTATCAGACTTCTGTATTCTGTCCGGCCAAAGCATCTGTGTTACACTAAGACTGGGTACTTTAGGATATCTACAGGTATTCTTCGCAGCAAATGGCTTCCAATCAGGAACACGAGTTTGTTCTCGGCCACCAAGAGCAAGTATTTTCAAGGTGAGCTATTGCCCGCCTATATGAGTTTTGTATTTCATTCCTCTTGAATGCCATAACCTATGTGTTGTGGTCTTGCATTAGTATGTTGTTGTCTTTCCTCTGCAAAAACACCCAAGTTTGACTAAGACCGGGTTCTTTTTTATACATGCAGGTCTTGGTGGCAAGCACCAGCCAATCAAGGCCAGAAGTTTGCTCTTTGCCGCGCATGGCAAGTGTTTTCAAGGTGAGTGATTGACGCCTATCTGAGTTGTGCGTTTCATTCCTCACAGACACTCTATGTCCTGTCTTTATAGTGGTCTTGTGTCAGGCTTTTGTGTCCCTGTCCGGTCAAAGTATCTGTGTTAGACTAAGCCTCGGTTCTTTAGGATATCTGCAGGTATTCTTTGCAGTAAATGGCTGCCAATCAGTAACACGTGTTTGTTCTCGGCCACTCAGAGCAAGTATTTTCAAGGTGAGCTATTGCCCACCTATATCAGTTTTGTGTTTCATTCCTTTTGGATGCCATTTCCTATGTGTAGTGGTCTTGAACTAGTATTTTGTTGTATCTCTTCTGCAAAAGCACCCAAGTTTAATTAAGACCGGGTTCTTTCTTATACTTGCAGGTCTTGGTGGCAAGGACCAGCCAATCAAGGCCAGAAGTTTGCTCTTTACTGCGCATGGCAAGTGTGTTCAAGGTGAGTGATTGATCCCTATCTGAGTTGTTTGTTTCATTCCTCACAGACACTCTATTTCCTGTCTGTATAGTGGTCTTGTTTCAGGCTTTTGTGTCTCTGTCCGGCGAAAGCATCTGTGTTAGACTAATCTTTAGGATATGTGCAGCAATTCTCGGCAGCAAGTGGCTGCCAATCAGGAACACGAGTTTGTTCTCGGCCACCAAAAGCAAGTATTTTCAAGGCGAGCTATTGCCCGCCTATATGAGTTTCAGCATTCATCAAGGAGCGCAAAATCAAAGCCCGGGGGTTGGCCATTGCAAAAATGTTGACTCGGAGGCGCATAGGGAGGAAGCTTTATAAAAGTATCCACCTGCTTCGACAAGACAAACCAAAACTAAGAATGTGGGGTCCATTTGAAAAAAAAAAAACATTGTCAGCCCGAATTAACTCGGGGGCGGCACGGAGCAAACAAGCCACGGTACGAGTATGCTTGGTTCAGGCGTTTGTAGGGGTGGTAGATGACTCGGTGTTTTCTAAAAAAAATATTTTTTTTTCTAAAAGTGTGGTGGTCGAATAATCAGGGATGGGCATTTGAGTCGGGATGTTAAGGTAAAAATTTCATCCACATGCCGGGATTCAAGGCCTTCAAAATTTTGGGTTTGCAATAGGGGTGCGTCAGTATTGACGTCTCATTTTACATCATGTGTCTCAATTTAAAACGCACTATGAATGACATGCCTGCGATTCGTTTGGGTGTACTTCCTCTCAGCAAGTATATGGTTCTGTCTCAAAAAGGTCTAATCTGATGTTGACTGCTCCTCAGGTCTCCACCGACGATTCAACAGGACGAGACCCAACCGGGACACTAGGGAGGAACGGCTTAAGCAAGGGAGGCTACATATACGACAGCTTCTTGCGGACAAAGAAACGAAAATAGATAGACGGTGGGTGTTTCATTTGCTATGCCTTTTGGCGTGCACATTATGTTGTTATGTTTCAAGATTCCTGCAGAGTTCGGTTTCAACTATTGTAAAATACCGAGCATGCGCCCAGGTCGTAGAAGCGCCTACCCTCTGATTCGGAACGATCCGCAAATAAGCAAAGGGCATACCAGACACCCATCCACCTGTTTGGAGCCGTGCTCAAAATATTGAAAGAGCACATCAAGCGCCAGGTGCAGTGCGTCTTTGCCACAATAGCGCCAGTCGCAGAGCTGACAGATCCGTGACTGGCGCAAGCCATGGCATGGCCTTTGGGAACCAGGGAATCGAGATTAAAGATGTAGCGCAGAAATTGGAGGCGAGTGGTGAAGGTGAGCAGAGTCAACAGAAAACAAGGATGAAGGGAGTTCCGTCGCATGAGGCATCTGTGTCCCGTGCATGTAATTTTGAGTGTGCTGTAGGTGGCTACCCAAAAAAATTGTTACTTGGACGTAACTAATCGCAAACCTCTCTTGCAGTTTCCATGGCCCACAAGCCAGCCGGCGCCAGTTCGTTCTCGTTCAAAGGTGAGGATTCTAGATTTTCTAGATTGCTCTGAAGCAGCAATACTGAAGCCAGACAAGCAGTACGGCATATTTAATTGACAAAACGACTGGGGACGCTTTCACTGAAGCTTGTTTTGCTGCAATACAGGTGTATATTGCAGCAAAACAAGCTTCAGTGAAAGCGTCCCTACTCGTTCTGAGCTCCGTCAATTAAAGGTGCCGTACCGCTTGTCTGTCTGGCTTGAGTGTTGCTGTAGGCGACAAAACGTGTGCCCAGTTTCGTCACAAGAGGCATATTATGTCACGCACATGTAATTTTGAATTTATCCGGCTTAGTGTGCTGTAGGTGGCTGGTCAAAGAAATTGATACTTGGACGCAGCTAATCGCAAATCTTTCTGGCAGTTTCCACGGCCTAAGAGCCAGCAGGTCCCAGTTTGCTTTTCTTCAAAGGTGAGAATTCCAGATTCCCGAAGCAGGAATACTGAAGCCATACGACCGGTACAGCATTCTTAATTGACGGAGCTCAGAACGACTGGGAGCTCCTGCATTGAAGCTTTTTTTTCTGTAATACAAGCGGGCGACATTGACACGTGCCCAGTTACGTCGCAAGAGGATATCTATGTCCCGCGCATGTAATTTTGAATCTTTCAGACTTAGTGTACTTTACGTGGCTACTCAAAGTAACTGCTACTTGGACGCAACTAACCTCAATTCTCTTTTCAATTTCCACGGCCTACAAGCAAGCAAGCACCAGTTCGTTTTTCCTCAAAGGTGAGCATTCCAGATACTCTAGTTAGGTGCGAAGCAGGAATTGTGAAGCCAGACGAGCGGATACATATATTTAATTGACCGAGCTCAGAATGACCTGTGGCAGTGGCATTGAAGCTTAGTTTTCCACAATCAAACGTAGACATAATTTTGAATCTACCCGCTTGGTGAAGGATTGCTACTTGTCGCAAACTAATCACAAATTTTTATTTTGCAGTTTCTATATGGCTACAGCTAGCAGATGCTGTTTTCATTAAAGTGAGGATTTCACATTCTGTTTTCAAACATCAAGTTTTTGAATGAGAGTCCTAAACAATTAACTTCCTTTTGCAGTAAATGCCAGATCCTCCAGTTCAGGAATATGTTAAATATATTTGGTATGGATAAGTCCAGTGTTTTGCTTCTTTATCCACAATTTCACAACAGCAACATTTTTTTTTTAAATTTATCACTCAGAAATGCACACAAGAAGAGACTGCGTTGCAGAGAAATGTTGCGCTGAACGTGATATTCCAACTCGTATATAGTTTTATTGGTAGCCGATATAATATATTGGATTCCAATATCCATAATACGCTGAGTATATTGGAATCGTAAACCCTTATTGGATCCGCATACGACACATGGGGATCCAATAAGGGTTTATACGGTATTGGGTTCCAATATTTTCAGCGTATTCTGGATATTGGAATCCCATAACAAATCCTTATTATAATACAATACAATAAACGTAATATTTTCCAATATACTGTCTATATTGTATTGCAATACAATAAAAAGATATTGTTTACCAATATCCATAATACGCTGTTCATATTGGGGTTTTCCAATAGGGGTGGTTCGAAAATATTTTACTGATATACGTGATTTACTTCAGACGCTCTGTATGTTTTATAAAAGCAGATACTAATACTCACAAAAATAAATGAATATGAAGGAGTTCGGTATATCGTACACTCCGTAAATGATATTTAGCGGAACCAAGTTAACAACAATTTTCCACAGGAAACATCCTGAATGGTCCATTCGCTTTCACGCCGACTCGGGCTCGGGAAGTAAGTCCAGAAATAAATAAGACATCGCTATCATTACCAGTCATAAGAGTATAATAAGAGTGCAAAACACAGATCGAAGAGTACAAATTCCCATTTTCCAGCTATTATAAAACATACGAATTGGCATAGCCTGAAACACACTGCGGGCGAGCAAATACCAAACACTGAGAACTCTATTCGGAATCTGACAATACTCAACGTTCCTCAACCTTCCTCGAGATACCTTTGACCAGAAAGAATGTATGGCTAAGAAAAAATTGGCTAGAAAACTATAGACAGTGGATACAAAAGTGGATACATTTTCTTTCTAATATCTATAGCACCTGTACACTATTTTCCATGGAAATTCTGTAGAAAGTGGATAAATACTTTTGCAAAAGGGCCGTGACACACATTTGCTGGAAATAAGGGAAACAAACTTTTGGAATGCAAGCTGCATCCCTCAATTAATACGCATTTTCAGTTTCTGATTTGGCAACCACCTCCGTTAATACACTATTAACAGTTAAACTTGTCTAGTTGTTTTACAGCAACTGAAGAGTAACCAAACTTTGTCCAGGTTCCGGTTATGAAATCGAGCATGCCAACACAAATGTACTCTGCAAAGCATTTTTAAAAACAATTTGGGGCACTCTGAGTAATGCCAAAACTACCCAGACCTGAAAGTGTGTGATACAAGACAGAAGACACTCCTCAAACATGCGCCACGCTCTCTATTACGGTAATAACCAATTTTCTAGTTGCTGAATGAAATTAAAGGCAGCCTGGGATGGTATATTAGATTCCCGAAGAGCGTTCCAGGCACGTGATACGCTTTGAGCACAAGTAAGTACTGGTGCGGACTGACCAGGCTGTTAGACTCTTCCCTCAGCTGCTGAGAACAGCCACAGCTGTGGCTTGTCAGCTCAAGGAAATGCTTGATCCAATAGCCCCTAACGTAACAAGTGGAGAAGTCATCAAATATGTTAATCCTGATGTCTGATGTCAGCTCAGAAATATCCTCGAGTGGTGGGAAGTTATCTATTGGAAGACATTCCACATTGTCTGCAATTGAACTTTCATGATGCAAAAATATTGGCAACTCCTTCATGAGGTCAACCTTGTCATCCTCTACGTTTCCGTTGTTCAACAGTTTGAACAGTTTTTTATCCTTATCTGTTTCAGTCCTTTGGGTTTGTATTGCACCCCTGCATTTGTCATATAGCTCCAAACATGTTCTCAAGTAGGTCTTGCTGCAGGCGTCGTGTAAGTAAGAACTTAAAGTCATGGCTATTTGAAAGCTACTCCCAGAGCATGAGGACATTCTTTATAGTAACGTGCCACCCTATGATGGTTTGTGACTGCATTCTACTTTCGAACTTCCATGCTGAAATGAATCCGAGTTGCAGGTGAAGGAAATCAAATACCTCAGATTCTCCTTTCAGAATGGCATGACGCAACTTCTGCCCTGTCTTCTTGAATTGTGAGCTATTTAGAAAGCTGTCCATTCTATTGCAGAAGTAGCCTGTAGCCATGGCTACCTCAGGAAGCTCCTTGGCACAAACAATGAATAGGATTGCAAGACAGGCTGGGGCACTCATTACCTATGCGGCACGTTTCACTTTCATGTTATTGAAAGGGTTTTGAAAAATGTGTCTCTCAATAAGTTTTGGAGTCAATCGCAAGCTCATCTCATGGGTAGGACGATAAAGTTTAACAGTATGGGACTACTCAATGACCACATTTCCAATGCGAAATTTGTGTGCTTGGAGATTGTTCCTGGTTGTTTTGATAAGGTGCAGAACATCAAAGATAAAGTAAACATATTCGTTATCAACTTAAAAAAACACGGCTTACCCACAGACGCACCAAGTTGGTTGGCCAAGCTTACGTTTAAAGCCCCCTGATCACAGACCAAAGCTTTTACTGTAAAGTCAGTCTGAAGCTCTTGCAATGAGAGAAATGAGGGGACTGCGGATAACAGAAAACGGTGTTGAAGTGTGCACAACAATGTATGCAAGTGGCTGAACCCACCTCCTGGAAATTCCAGAGAGCACAACACAACAACCGAGGATCTATCTAAAACACCGTTAGACAGCGTCATCTGTAAATCCATAGATAAAGTCGTTCGCAAAGTCATAGGTCAAGTACCTTTTCAAAGAAACCTCATCAAAAATCAAGGTTCACGCACAATTGCTGCCCGACAGCCCGACGGAAGCAACAGCGCGAGGAGCTCGAGCCGCTAGGTTCCACGAACTCACGCCGAGCATGCGAGCACGCGGGCAGTCATGCGTCACCTTTTTTGATGCAAAGCCGACCGAACACGCTGCAACAGGAAGCACAAACAGACGGCACGCACGGCACGGACGAACGACGCACGGACGAGCAGAGGCCATGCAGAATGATGCTGAGGCGACGGCGTGCAGGCAAACAGGCACACGACACGGCAGGTCATGGCGGGTGCCATTGCCCACGTGATTTTCGTCACGTGTTAAATTAAAATTATTTAGTCGTTTTAAGTACTTTAAATAATTTTAAAGCATAACAATTTAGAAAACAAATACATCTCCCGGAAATAGTTCTAACTAATTTTAACCAAATTACAGAAAAGCGCCACGTAGCGGAGGGCATCAAACGCACTATCTGGGCCGCGAATCGGCTTCTGTGTCCTCCTCTTTACGTTTACTATATTACTCTATGCTACAGCTGCCTCTACGACGCAGAAGCTGGAGAGCGGCCGCCACCGTTGCCAGACTGGAGAAGGCTTGTGGCTGTTTGACCGAAAACCGGCTACAACTAGGGTGACCACCCGCCCCGCGACTCGCGGGACTGTCCCGCATTGAGGGCTCGTGTCCCGCGTCCCGCAAGAAATTTCAAAATCTTCAAAATGTTCCGCATTTCACATTGTCGTAACATTCACTGCGCAAATTATGGCGCTTCCGAACAACGGGGAACCGCGGAGGTCGCTAATAAATGTGTGAATCTCCGTGGTATGCCATTTTCTCGCTAAGCACTGCGGGAAGCAACCGGCGTTCTCGCAGGCGACTGACGCGCATGCGCCGTTGTGCCTCTCCTCTTGACGGCAAAATATTGAGAGCGAAAATTGCTCGCCAAAAGCTGAAAAATAAACTATTGTAATTAGTTGCAAATCATACTGTATCATGCGAAAGGGTTGTTGTGGAAAGCTTTTTTTTTTGTGAAGACGGCCACAGAAGGCAAAAAAACTGCAACTCACAACGGTCAAAAAAACAACATAAGGTTTTATTTTTGTGTAGGAGCATGTTAATATAAGAGTAAGTATCGACAGAAAACAATAAGCCGAAAAATATTTAGTTTTTTTAATTCCTTTTGATGCACTGGGGTCTAGTGCAGTCGATCTGTATGTTTTCAACTTAGATACTTTTAATAAAATATTTACCATCACAAATATGCAAAAGTATATCACTGTGAGTGAAACTTATCTTAATTTAAATGCCGCGTACAATTTTCAGGTGTGTAATGCGCTTTCGGACAGCACAGGAGTCCGGGGTGTGCGCGTTGGTGAATTTCCCTAAAGACTAATTTGTTGAGTCCTGAAAATACCGTCCTCCTCTTACTCCCCCCCCCCCCCCCCCGGTCAGGGTGTCCCGCATTCCGCCGGCAGGAAGGTGGTCACCCTAGCTACAACGCATAAAACATGCGCGCTGCGAAGCAGAAATCTTGCAGACTCCCAATTCAGTGTTAGTAAAGTGTGTCCCTTCCAATAAAATGAACTAATATGTTCATAATTCACACCACAATATTGTGCTTAACATCGTTTTTTCTACAACCTCGTAGCCAGACCTATTTCACGTCTCTTCGAGTTTCCTCGAGTGGAGGAAGTTTTCTCGAGGAGCTCCTCAGCCGAGGAAACGCCGAGGCACGTCTGTGAAGCCCGATGGCTCCTCGAGTGGAGGCGAGCTGGTTTCCTCCACTCCAGTGAGTCGAGGTGGAGTGTCGAGTGGAAGCCCGTTTATGAATATGGCCGTTATCTCTTTCCCCGAAAGGGCAATGGAAGGGGAACCGATGCTGTCCTTGGATCGACACATGGCGAAGGCTTCCAGAATCTCCCAGCCACACCTCGAGGGGTGACCCCCGATTCTTGTAATAGAGGGAAGGACGGCCGAGCAGGAAGAACATTCCGATGCGTGTTTGGCGACCGGGTGGTGAATAACCTCTGAACCGTTGCAGACCGCTTTTTTACCTCGTTCGCGTGCTCTCTCAGGCGGTCGTTTAAGCAGCGCCCCGTTTGGCCGATGTATCGGGCACCACAGCCCTATTGAAAAAGGCCAATATGAACTCGGCTTATTGGAAATATTGTATTCCATTGAAGTTGATGGAAACCAATAAAAACTTATTGTTATCCGATTAACCCAATACGCACGATGGGGATTCATATCGGAGCACAATATCCCGATATTGTATGCGGTTATTGGTATACAACAGGATATTGGAGCACAATATCCCGATATAACTTGCGGTTATTGGTATACAACACGATATCGAAGCACAATATCCCGACAGAACTTACGGTTATTGGAATAGAATACGACACCGCGTGCATATTGGTGACCGACATGGACATACTGTGCGGCCACACGATATATAAATATCGGTCGTCGACCACGGGCCCAAAGGAGAATACAATATCGCGTGGATAAATCTCAGAACGAATTCCAAGTTAGCAACATGAATTACGTCGGCATATACCGCGGACTAAGAGGATACGTAGCACAGTATTGATCGCCCGTGAAGCAACATGTGGATATCGGTACGCCCACAATACGACATCGCGTGAATGATATTGTAGAACAGCAGGAGTTACCATACGGCAATACGAGAGAGAACGATATTGGAGGTGGATACACACAGAACACAAACGTTCCGCGTTGCAAACACATTCACATTGATCGAAAGCGCAAGTGTACGTACGGCACACAGTACACACAGCCTCGAGCGCTTGAAATGCTAGACAACCACCAAACCATTCAGAATAACTAGCTGGGACACCCGCGACCTACCTTTCAATGAGAAAGCCCAATAACGACGTGCTCATTGGAGTGATCGTTTTCAAACAAATGTTTATTGCAGTTTTAATGCAACAAAAGTTAGGTTACCGATGTTGGAACCCAAATCGAACGCGATACGTGACAATGTCAGTTCGCACGATAAAATAATGAGGATTAATGGGCTTGACAGGTCACGTGCTTCTTACCCGCACATTTATCGATATTCACCCACCTTTCTGGGTAATCCTACGTCGTACACAAAATCCACAACCACACGCGAGCACATTTCACCCACCACTCTTCGTCGCCTGCTTCGCAAGATTCACACACTGTAAAAAACGACGGGAAAAATACGTGCATTTGCGCCATCAAACGATACGTTACAGACTCGTTTTATGAGAAAAGTTTCCATCGTCAACCCGCGCGCGCGAAAGCTCGAGCGCTCGAGCTTCGGAGGCAGTTCGAACTCCGAAGAGAGGCGAGCCCAGCGAGCCGGCGCGCCTGCGCGCATGCGCTGCCAGACAAGCGGCTGAGCGAGCCGCCGAGATTGCGCCTCCATTGCGCAACGACCGCGACCGCGCCAACCCGGCGGAACCGACGGATCAAGTTCGCCGCGCACTTCGCTTGTGGGTTCCAAGTGAAACCAACGCACTTTCAATCGCTTCGAAAGGTACGTATAGACGACTTTATTACTTGCAGCATTGAGATCAAAGTGAACACTGAAGGACAGAAGGGAGACATGATGTTTTGAAATCGCAGCTTATTTGAACGCATGCGTCCCCTGCTGAAAGCGTCTGGCTGTGCTCTGTTGCAGGCGTCATTTCGACTGCGTGTACTCTGATGTAACTTCAGTCAGTGTTTACACTCGGCTAGCTATCACTCGGCTTGTTATCTCATGTGCGAAATAGACGTAGAAACCAGCGCCTCGTCTCTTTCGGATATTCAACCTCCAGCCCCCTGGCTCCCAGCGTGCTTACCGGCGCAAACCGTTCGACGTGTTGGATTCGTGGGCTCGTTCGAAGAGGCGTTGTTTAACGCTCACGAGTCGCCGAAGTGTTACCGGAGCTTCTCTTTACGAAAGTCGCGATCGACGCTGGGCTCTGAGCTCGTACTTTTTTCTTCCTTGGTAGACTAAGAGTGCAGACCATTCATCTGTGGTGCCGACTGGCGCCGTACGAAGTTGAGAAAAGCTAGCGAGTCTGTCAGATTTTCGTGACGCCGCCCAACTACTCTGCTACCGGCTGCGCTCAACAAATAAAGTAAAAAAAACAAAAAAAAACGCGTTTTTTGTTTTCAAATTTTTTTTTTTTGACATGTTTCATTTTAGTCGCTGCAAAGTAAATCGCGGCCGTACGTCGGTTGACTCCCGATTACTGTCTCTACATCGTAGATTGTCTCACCACACTGGTGCCTCGTTGGTGTGATCTTGTTCTGATATTGTTACATCTTGCTTTTTCATCTTGGCGCGCTTCTAGACGACCTTCTACACGTTGCACTCCTTGTTGACATGTCGCTGGTGTTAGAGACAAATCTGAAGTCGCTGTTTGCTCACTCCTTGGTGCACATATTTCATGTTCAACATCAGGTATCTGAAGGAGGTGCCATGAAACCCTGGAGTTTGTTTAGAGGCACCTCAACATACTGTATACAAGTGTCGTTTTGTGTGTTATAGTTTCCTACAAAACCAAATTGCACTTTGTTCGTAATATACCCTATAACTGTTCACAACAATTAAAGTTGCTATGAAACATTGGCCACGAGAGGTGACTCGGCCAACGCAGCCTGAAAATTCCTCGCATAATTTTCTTCATGGGTCATTTTGGACATTGACAAATTTTCTTGTGAATAATGAGTGTTATGCACATGTGTTCTACTTTTCGTACAGGTACTTCAGTTAGATAAACCCCAGCGAAGGCAGCAAGACCGTCTCATGGGGTCACACCAAGGATAACTGCATTCCTGCTCGAGTCCCGAGTCTTGTCACCAAACTTCACTGAACATAATGGTACATTCCGTTTCCTTAACTTTTTCTTCTGAAATGTGTTATTTTTTTTATTGTTGCTTTTTTCTATTGAAAAAAGGGTAGTACAACGTTTAAACACCCAATCTTTTTTTTTTCTTTTTGTAAAATGTGTAGTACATCGTTTAAACACCCAAGCGTTCATAAATGGTCTCTGTACCAGACAATAGGGTGTCTTATACTCTGTTTCATACTTAGCGTGCAACGCTGTCAAAGGTACTAAAGTGGTGCGCATGAAAAAATAGAAAAAGTGTTACTCCGCGCATTTCGTGGACGAGTGGTAGAAGGCGCTGCTCTGGCGATATTTACGTCTCGGTGGCCGTGGTTCGAACCCAATTTACGCGCAAAGTGTTTTTCTTTTTTTTTTTTTCTTTCTTTTTTAGACATTTTTTTCTGCAAGATTGTGCGCATTGACGAAGTGCATATTTCGGTTCCTCCTTCTTGATTTTTATTTATAAGTCGCCTAGAGGCCAGATTTCTACCATCTGGTCTGCCGCTTTGCAAGTGTTATTTGCCTCCAGCACCGAGTTATATTTTTCTTTCGTGCAGCGTGGAATGAGGAATCGCCCTGATAGCGGCCTTGTCCCAAAATTTATAATAAAACATTAACGACAATAGTTGTGGCCTGTACAGTTTATTTTGAAATAGCTGTCAAGGGTAGGAATCTCCCTCTCGGAGCACTTGCAATGCACCTTCAGGCGAATGGCGTTCTGTGTGAACTCGTCATGCTTGACGGTCCCCGTGCTCGAAACTTTCTTGTTGCGAGGTCTTTGCTTCGGGGACGCCACCTTGCCAGATAGGCACTGTGCCTTGCACTTCGCGACAGTACAGGGCACACTCCAGTGTCGTTACTGGCCGTCTCCAGGACTTCACGACCGAATTCTCCGGGGAATGTGTTCTTATACTCCCGTACACATTGGCGATCATCTGCTTGCACTCTTTCAAGATTTTCGCACAACGAATCTTCGAAAACATAGCAGGAAAGGTACTTGAGCTTGCTGCGTAAGACGCCATCTTCTCAAAACCAGCGGCTGCCACACGGATGAACACGAAAACAATTTAAGGTGGTTTACATTATCTTTTCCTTTTTCTTGAAAAACATTTGTGCTCCGTTGAAATCATAACGCCAATATCAGTTACTAGCCCCGAGGAGGCACATTTTCCGACTTTTTAATATTTTTCTGCAGGGGACGCACTATCTTATGGGGCGAACGTAGGCACGGTCAGCAATGCAAACCGGTGCGCAAGCTTTGACTGCGTTGCACTCTATGTATGAAACAGAGTATAGGATCGCTTCAGACGGGGCAACCTTTCCAGCAATTTCGGGGCTGCTGGCGGGTTGTTCCCTAGTTTTCCCTAGATCGACACGAATTGCTGAGATTGGGTCCGGCTCGAAGCGGACGAGCAACTCTGACTACTCGGAGATGTTTGAAGTGGCAGCAGCCAATCAGGAATGCAATATTTCCACGTGACACCCCTGTGGTCGTGATGATGAGAACTGAGGACTTAGTTCTGGTTTGAAATGGATCATTTTTGAAAATAAACTGTTTCAAAAATACGAGTTAGTATTCTCAGCCCAATTTAAAGATATAAAAACATGTTTTTAGGATATAACTGTGTGTCTAAATACTGTAAGAAAAATAAAATTTCATGATGATGATGGCAAGTCGTAGCAATTCGGTTGCTGCATGTGAACGCGGGCGGCCCGTGTTGCTGGTGTTGCGACATGAAGTTGCTGGGCGAAATTGTTCCGTCTGAAGCGGGCTTTAGGGAACTGAATTCAAGGGCCGTGGAGCTCTGGGGGCAAGCCCACCTGGAAACATTTTTTTTTTCTTTTTTGCCTTTTTTAGTATTTAAATAGATATATATATACATATACACTTTTTAAGTTTTAACATATAGATGCATAATTTACACACTAATTCATTTTCAGAAGCGCTTTTATTCACACTCTGTGGCTTTCTAGTGCTTGCAATAGCTTCTCGGTGAGCTAATGCCAGCTCTGCAAAGGGAGAGAGATCTTCCCACGCTTTGCAGGCTGTAAAGCTGTGGCTTGCACAGCTCTAGCGTGTCAAACCTCGCTCTCTGGCTCCATCGCGAAGCATAGGTGCTTCATGAGTCGCCCCACACCGTAAGCCCAAAAAACGGTTGGGTGACAAACCTGGGACCATTTGTCACTGCACTCAGCTATGGTATGGTGGCATGGTCGGGGCATGAAGCAGGGGTACAGCTTGGAAATGCTGATCTTCATGACAATTTAAACACATTTTTCATTACTTTTGTGTCGAGTTGTCAGCATTCTAAAGGTGAGAAAGCAAGCAGCAGCGACAGCAAGAAAAGAAAAATTTAAGACCGCTTTCACCAAGAATCAATTACGAGCACTAGAAAGGCATGGAGTGTAATTAAAACGCTTCTAAAGGTGAATTAGCGTATAAATTAAGTACTTGTGCCTCAAAAATACAAAAAAAACAATGTAAATATAGTTATAAGGATAAAAATATACACCAGGAGGACTTAAACCAAAACTACAGTCTGTAAGTTTGAAATTTGACACCTTAAACCACTTGGCCACCACCCAATTTTATTTCCAGGTCGTTCATTGAGGTATATGAATTTTGTTTGCAGCTGTCGGCTGCAAGAGAGATTGCCTTATTTTCATTTACTTTACTATTCCCACCAAATATGACAAGTGATAAAGAATAGAACCTCATTTGGTTGGCCGAGGCACTGTGCTTGCATGAAGGCAAACTAGCCTGTCTTGCTGTGTTCATATTTTGTTTCATCATCTGTTTACGATTCTGTTGTCGCTCATCAAAAGAAGAAAAAAAAAACTGACTAATTCTGACTTATTCTGGTGTGCAGGTACCCTTGGCAGTAAACTCTGCTAAATGAGGCAAAGTATAGATAGTTTTTTTAGCAAATATGCATCGTTTTAGCAAAGTGAGCTACACTATTTGACTAACGTGAAACAGAACGAGCCTCTCTACTTGGGTCTTTTTTCATCTCTCGCAGACACTATTTCCTGCTTTTTGTGGTTTGTATCAGACTTTTGTATTCTGTCCGGCCAAAGCATCTGTATTACACTAAGACTGGGTTCTTTAGGATATCTACAGGTATTCTTCGCAGCAAATGGCTTCCAATCAGGAACTCGAGTTTGTTCTCGGCCACCGAGAGCAAGTATTTTCAAGGTGAGCTATTGCCCGCCTATGAGTTTTGTATTTCATTCCTCTTGAATGCCTTAACTTATGTGTAGTGGTCTTGCATTAGTATTTTGTTGTCTCTCTTCTGCAAAAACACACAAGTTTGACTAAGACCAGGTTCTTTCTTATACATGCAGGTCTTGGCGGCAAGCACCAGCCAATCAAGGCCAGAAGTTTGCTCTTTGCCGCGCATGGCAAGTGTTTTCAAGGTGAGTGATTCACGCCTATCTGAGTTGTGCATTTCATTCCTCACAGACACTCTATTTCCTGTCTGTATAGTGGCCTTGTTTCAGGCTTTTGGGTCTCTGTCCGGCCAAAGCATCTGTGTTAGACTAATCTTTAGGATATGTGCAGCAATTCTTGGCAGCAAGTGGCTGCCAATCAGGAACACGAGTTTGTTCTCGGCCACCAAAAGCAAGTATTTTCAAGGCGAGCTATTGCCCACCTATATGAGTTTCAGCATTCATCAAGGAGCGCAAAATCAAAGCCCGGGGGTTGGCCATTGCAAAAATGTTGACTCGGAAGCGCAAAGGGAGGAAGTTTTATAAAAGTATCCACCTGGTTCTACAAGACAAACCAAAACTAAGAATGTGGGTTCCATTTGAAAAAAAAAAAAAACATTGTCAGCCCGAATTAACTTGGGGGCGGCACTGAGCAAACAAGCCACGGTACGAGTATGCTTGGTTCAGGCGTTTGTAGGGGTGGTAGATGATTCGGTGTTTTCTAAAAAAAATATTTTTTTTCTAAAAGTGTGGTGGTCGAATATTCAGGGATGGGCATTGAGTCGGGATGTTAAGGTAAAAATTTCATCCACATGCCGGGATTCATGTGCCTTGTCCCCCTAGCGAGGGGGACAAGGCCTTCAAAATTTTGGGTTCGCAAAAGGGGTGCATCAGTATTGATGTCTCATTTTACATCATTCGTCTCAATTTAAAACGCAGTATAAATGACATGCCTGAGATTCGTTTGGGTGTACTTCCTCTCAGCAAGTATATGGTTCTGTCTCAAAAGGTCTAATCTGATGTTGACCGCTCCTCAGGTCTCCACCGACGATTCATCAGGACGAGACCCGACCGGGACACTAGGGAGGAACGGCTGAAGCAAGGGAGGCTACATATACGACAGCTTCTTGCGGACAAAGAAACGAAAATAGATAGAAGGTGTGTGTTTCATTTGCTATGCCTTTTGGCGTGCACATTATGTTTGTTATGTTTCAAGATTCCTGCAGAGTTCGGTTTCAACTATTGTAAAATACCGAGCATGCGCCCAGGTTGCAGAAGCGCCTACCCTCTGATTCGGAACGATTCGCAAATAAGCAAAGGGCATACCAGACACCCATCCACCTGTTTTGAGCCATGCTCAAAATATTGAAAGAGCACATCAAGCGTCAGGTGCTGTGGCGCCTTTTCCACAATAGCGCCAGTCGCAGGGCTAACAGATCCGTCACTGGCGCAAGCCATGGCATGGCCTTTGGGAACCAGGGAATTGAGATTAAAGAAGTAGCGCAGAAATTGGAGGCGAGTGGTGAAGGTGAGCAGAGTTAACAGAAAACAAGGATGAAGGGAGTTCCGTCGCATGAGGCATCTGTGTCCCGTGCATGTAATTTTGAGCGTGCTGTAGGTGGCTACCCAAAAAAATTGTTACTTGGACGTAACTAATCGCAAACCTCTCTTGCAGTTTCCATGGCCCACAAGCCAGCCGGCGCCAGTTCGTTGTCGTTCAAAGGTGAGGATTCTAGATATTCTAGATTGCTCTGAAGCAGCAATACTGAAGCCAGAGAAGCGGTACGGCATATTTAATTGACAGAACGACTGGGGACGCTTTCACTGAAGCTTGTTTTTCTGCAATTCACGTTTGTATTGCAGCAAAACAAGCTTCAGTGAAAGCGTCCCTACTCGTTCTGAGCTCCGTCAATTAAAGGTGCCGTACCTGTTGTCTGTCTGGCTTGAGTGTTGCTGTAGGCGACAAAACGTGTGCCCAGTTTTGTCACAAGAGGCATATTATGTCACGCACATGTAATTTTGAATTTATCGGGCTTAGTGTGCTGTAGGTGGCTGGTCAAAGAAATTGATACTTGGACGCAGCTAATCGCAAATCTTTCTGGCAGTTTCCACAGCCTAAGAGCCAGCAGGTCCCAGTTTGCTTTTCTTCAAAGGTGAGAATTCCAGATTCCCGAAGGAGGAATACTGAAGCCATATGACCGGTACAGCATTTTTAATTGACGGAGCTCAGAACGACTGGGAGCTCCTGCATTGAAGCTTATTTTTCTGTAATACAAGCGGGCGACATTGACACGTGCCCAGTTACGTCGCAAGAGGATATCTATGTCCCGCGCATGTAATTTTGAATCTTTCAGACTTAGTGTACTTTACGTGGCTACTCAGAGTAGCTGCTACTTGGACGCAACTAACCGCAAATCTCTCTTCCAGTTTCCACGGCCTACAAGCAAGCAAGCACCAGTTCGTTCTTCCTCAAAGGTGAGCATTCCAGATACTCTAGTTAGGTGCGAAGCAGGAATAGTGAAGCCAGAAGAGAGGATACGTATATTTAATTGACTGAGCTCAGAATCACCTGTGGCAGTGGCATTGAAGCTTATTTTTCCACAGTCAAACGCAGACATAATTTTTAATCTACCCGCTTGGGGAAGGATTGCTACTTGTCGCGAACTAATCACAAATTTTTATTTTGCAGTTTCTATATAACTACAGCTAGCAGGTGCTGTTTTCATTAAGGTGAGGATTTCACATTCTGTTTTCAAACATCAAGTTTTTGAATGAGAGTCCTAAACAATTAACTTTCTTTTGCAGTAAATACCAGATCCTCCAGTTCAGGAATATGTTAAATATATTTGGTATGGATAAGTCCAGTGTTTCGCTTCTTTATTCACAATTTCACAACAGCAACATTTTTTTTAATTTATCACTCAGAAATACACACAAGAAGAGACTGCGTTGCAGAGAAATGTTGCGCTGAACGTGATATTCCAACTCGTATATAGTTTTATTGGTAGCCGATATAATATATTGGATTCCAATATCCATAATACGCTGAGTATATTGGAATCGTAAACCCTTATTGGATCCCCATACGACACATGGGGATCCAGTAAGGGTTTATACGGTATTGGATTCCAATATTTTCAGCGTATTATGGATATTGGAATCCCGTAACAAATCCTTATTGTAATACAATACAATAAATGTAATGTTTTCCAATACACTGTCTATATTGTATTGCAATACAATAAAAAGATATTGATTACCAATATCCATAATACGCTGTTTATATTGGGGTTTTCCAATAGGGAGGACATAGGAATTAAGTAAACATACTCTTTGCGGCAAGGAACGTAAGAGGTTTTGTGCTGCCTTTGGCAAGGAGGTACTATTTGCAAAAAAGTCAACAGCCCCGGACCGGCACCTCCTTGCCAAAAAGCCACAAAACCCGTTACGTTCCTTGCCGCAGAGAATGTGTTTTCTCAATTCCTATGTCCTGTGGTGCCCGATACATCGACCAAACGGGGCGCTGCTTAAACGACTGCCTGAGAGAGCACGCTAACGAGGTTAAAAAAGCGGTCTCCAACGGTTCAGGGTAATACACCACCCGATCGCCAAACACGCATCGGAATGTACTTCCTGCTCGGTCATCCTTCCATCTAGTACAAGAATCGGGGGTCACCCCTCGAGGTATGGTTGAGAGATTCTGGAAGCCTTCGCCATGTGTCCATCCAAGGACAACACCGGTTCCCCTTCCATTGCCCTTCCGGGGAAAGAGATAAGATTTCTTAGTTTGGAGCTTTCTCCCCCCACGTTCCCTTTCCACCCCTCACCCCCCCCCCCACTTTTTCCTGTATATAAGCAAACTCTTGGTGTCATTAAATGTTGGGGAGGAAGTGGCCGAGTGGGCTAACGCGTCTCAGCTCGGAGCGTGGAGCGAAAGCTTGCGCTGGGAACCTCCTGGGTTCGATCCCCGCCGCCCCCGCCCGTTTTGACCTGGATGAGTTTCGTGCCGGCACGCGTTCGTGTGATCACTACTGCGTGATGCACGTTAAAAACCCCAGGTTAGCGGTTGTACCGCACTGCCCGAATTTCTCATCTACAGCTAAGAGACCGATTATCCGTTGAGGCGCATCTCTATCAAGGCTGTATAAGCATAAAGAGCAAAACAATTTTTTTTTCATTAAATGTTAGGGAAGGAAGTGACCGAGTGGGCTAACGCGTCTCAGCTCGGAGCGTGGAGCGAAAGCTTGCGCTGGGAACCTCCTGGGTCCGATCCCCGCCGCCCCCGCCCGTTTCGATCTGGATGAGTTTCGTGCCGGCACGCGTTCGCGTGATCACTACTGCGTGATGCACGTCAAAAACCCCAGGTTAGCGGTTATACCGCACTGGCCAAATTTCTCATCTACAGCTAAGAGACCGATTATCCGTTGAGGCGCATCTCCATCAAGGCTGTATAAACATAAAGAGCAAACCAATTTTTTTTTCATTAAATGTTAGGGAAGGAAGTGGCCGAGGGGGCTAACGCGTCTCAGCTCGGAGCGTGGAGCGAAAGCTTGCGCTGGGAACCTCCTGGGCTCGATCCCGCCGCCCCCGCCCGTTTCGATCTGGATGAGTTTCGTACCGGCACGCGTTCGTGTGATCACTACTGCGTGATGCACGTTAAAAACCCCAGGTTAGCGGTTGTACCGCACTGGCCAAATTTCTCATCTACAGCTAAGAGACCGATTATCCGTTCAGGCGCATCTCCATCAAGGCTGTATAAACATAAAGACCAAACCATTTTTTTTCATTAAATGTTAAGGAAGGAAGTGGCCGAGTGGGCTAACGCGTCTCAGCTCGGAGCGTGGAGCGAAAGCTTGCGCTGGGAACATCCTGGGTTCGATCCCCGCCGCCCCCGCCCGTTTTGATCTGGATGAGTTTCGTGCCGGCACGCGTTCGTGTGATCACTACTGCGTGATGCACGTTAAAAACCCCAGGTTAGCGGTTGTACCGCACTGGCCAAATTTCTCATCTACAGCTAAGAGACCGATTATCCGTTGAGGCGCATCTCCATCAAGGCTGTATAAGCATAAAGAGCAAACCAATTTTTTTTTCATTAAATGTTAGGGAAGGAAGTGGCCGAGTGGGATAACGCGTCTCAGCTCGGAGCGTGGAGCGAAAGCTTGAGCTGGGAACCTCCTGGCTTCGATCCCCGCCGCCCCCGCCCGTTTCGATCTGGATGAGCTTCGTGCGGCCACGCGTTCGTGTGATCACTACTGCGTGATGCACGTTAAAAACCCCAGGTTAGCGGTTATACCGCACTGGCCAAATTTCTCATCTACAGCTAAGAGACCCATTATTTGTTGAGGCGCATCTCTATCAAGGCTGTATAAGCATAAAGAGCAAAACAATTTTTTTTTCATTAAATGTTAGGGAAGGAAGTGGCCGAGTGGGATAACGCGTCTCAGCTCGGAGCGTGGAGCGAAAGCTTGCGCTGGGAACATCCTGGGTTCGATCCCCGCCGCCCCCGCCCGTTTCGATCTGGATGAGTTTCGTGCGGCCACGCGTTCGTGTGATCACTACTGCGTGATGCACGTTAAAAACCCCAGGTTAGCGGTTGTACCGCACTGGCCAAATTTCTCATCTACAGCTAAGAGACCCATTATTTGTTGAGGCGCATCTCCATCAAGGCTGTATAAACATAAAGAGCAAACGAATTTTTTTATTCATTAAATGTTAGGGAAGGAAGTGGCCGAGTGGGCTAACGCGTCTCAGCTCGGAGCGTGGAGCGAAAGCTTGCGCTGGGAACCTCCTGGGTTCGATCCCCGCCGCCCCCGCCCGTTTCGATCTGGATGAGCTTCGTACCGGCAGGCGTTCGTGTGATCACTACTCCGTGATGCACGTTAAAAACCCCAGGTTAGCGGTTGTACCGCACTGGCCAAATTTCTCATCTACAGCTAAGATGACGGATTATCCGTTGAGGCGCATCTCCATCAAGGCTGTATAAACATAAAGAGCAAACCATTTTTTTTTCATTAAATGTTAGGGAAGGAAGTGGCCGAGTGGGCTAACGCGTCTCAGCTCGGAGCGTGGAGCGAAAGCTTGCGCTGGGAACCTCCTGGGTTCGATCCCCGCCGCCCCCGCCCGTTTCGATCTGGATGAGTTTCGTGCCGGCACGCGTTCGTGTGATCACTACTGCGTGATGCACGTTAAAAACCCCAGGTTAGCGGTTGTACCGCACTGGCCAAATTTCTCATGTACAGCTAAGAGACCCATTATTCGTTGAGGCGCATCTCCATCAAGGCTGTATAAACATAAAGAGCAAACCAATTTTTTATTTCATTAAATGTTAGGGAAGGAAGTGGCCGAGTGGGCTAACGCGTCTCAGCTCGGAGCGTGGAGCGAAAGCTTGCGCTGGGAACCTCCTGGGTTTGATCCCCGCCGCCCCCGCCCGTTTCGATCTGGATGAGCTTCGTACCGGCAGGCGTTCGTGTGATCACTACTCCGTGATGCACGTTAAAAACCCCAGGTTAGCGGTTGTACCGCATTGGCCAAATTTCTCATCTACAGCTAAGAGACCGAATATCCGTTGAGGCGCATCTCCATCAAGGCTGTATAAACATAAAGAGCAAACCAATTTTTTTTTCATTAAATGTTAGGGAAGGGAATGGCCGAGTGGGCTAACGCGTCTCAGCTCGGAGCGTGGAGCGAAAGCTTGCGCTGGGAACCTCCTGGGTTCGATCCCCGCCGCCCCCGCCCGTTTCTATCTGGATGAGTTTCGTACCGGCACGCGTTCGTGTGATCACTCCTGCGTGATGCACGTTAAAAACCCCAGGTTAGCGGTTGTACCGCACTGGCCAAATTTCTCATCTACAGCTAAGAGACCGATTATCCGTTCAGGCGCATCTCCATCAAGGCTGTATAAACATAAAGACCAAACCATTTTTTTTTCATTAAATGTTAGGGAAGGAAGGGGCCGAGTGGGCTAACGCGTCTCAGCTCGGAGCGTGGAGCGAAAGCTTGCGCTGGGAACCTCCTGGGTTCGATCCCCGCCGCCCCCGCCCGTTTCGATCTGGATGAGTTTCGTGCCGGCACGCGTTCGTGTGATCACTACTGCGTAATGCACGTTAAAAAACCCAGGTTAGCGGTTGTACCGCACTGGCCAAATTTCTCATCTACAGCTAAGAGACCGATTATTCGTTGAGGCGCATCTCCATCAAGGCTGTATAAACATAAAGAGCAAACCAATTTTTTTTTTCAGTAAATGTTAGGGAAGGAAGTGGCCGAGTGGACTAACGCGTCTCAGCTCGGAGCGTGGAGCAAAAGCTTGCGCTGGGAACCTCCTGGGTTCGATCCCCGCCGCCCCCGCCCGTTTCGACCTGGATGGGTTTCGTGCCGGCACGCGTTCCTGTGATCACTACTGCGTGATGCACGTTAAAAACCCCAGGTTAGCGGTTGTACCGCACTGCCCAAATTTCTCATCTACAGCTAAGAGACCGATTATCCGTTGAGGCGCATCTCCATCAAGGCTGTATAAGCATAAAGAGCAAACCAATTTTTTTTCATTAAATGTTAGGGAAGGAAGTGGCCGAGTGGGCTAACGCGTCTCAGCTCGGAGCGTGGAGCGAAAGCTTGCGCTGGGAACCTCCTGGGTTTGATCCCCGCCACCCCCGCCCGTTTCGACCTGGATGGGTTTCGTGCCGGCACGCGTTCGTGTGATGACTACTGCGTGATGCACGTTAAAAACCCCAGGTTAGCGGTTGTACCGCACTGCCAAATTTCTCATCTACAGCTAAGAGACCGATTATCCGTTGAGGCGCATCTCCATCAAGGCTGTATAAACATAAAGAGCAAACCAATTTTTTTTTTCAGTAAATGTTAGGGAAGGAAGTGGCCGAGTGGGCTAACGCGTCTCAGCTCGGAGCGTGGAGCGAAAGCTTGCGCTGGGAACCTCCTGGGTTTGATCCCCGCCGCCCCCGCCCGTTTCGACCTGGATGGGTTTCGTGCCGGCACGCGTTCGTGTGATGACTACTGCGTGATGCACGTTAAAAACCCCAGGTTAGCGGTTGTACCGCACTGCCAAATTTCTCATCTACAGCTAAGAGACCGATTATCCGTTGAGGCGCATCTCCACCAACGCTGTATAAACATAAAGAGCAAACCATTTCTTTTTCATTAAATGTTATGGAAGGAAGTGGCCGAGTGGGCTAACGCGTCTCAGCTCGGAGCGTGGATCGAAAGCTTGCGCTGGGAACCTCCTGGGTTCGATCCCCGCCACCCCCGCCCGTTTCGATCTGGATGAGTTTCGTGCCGGCACGCGTTCGTGTGATCACTACTGCGTGATGCACGTCAAAAACCCCAGGTTAGCGGTTGTACCGCACTGGCCAAATTTCTCATCTACAGCTAAGAGACCGATTATCCGTTGAGGCGCATCTCCATCAAGGCTGTATAAACATAAAGAGCAAACCAATTTTTTTTTTTCATTAAATGTTAGGGAAGGAAGTGGCCGCGTGGGCTAACGCGTCTCAGCTCGGAGCGCGGACCGAAAGGTTGCGCTGGGAACCTCCTGGGTTCGATCCCCGCCGCCCCCGCCCGTTTCGATCTGGATGAGTTTCGTGCCGGCACGCGTTCGTGTGATCACTACTGCGTGATGCACGTTAAAAACCCCAGGTTAGCGGTTGTACCGCACTGGCCAGATTTCTCATCTACAGCTAAGAGACCGATTATCCGTTAGGCGCATCTCCATCAAGGCTGTATAAACATAAAGACCAAACCATTTTTTTTCATTAAATGTTAGGGAAGGAAGTGGCCGAGTGGGCTAACGCGTCTCAGCTCGGAGCGTGGTGCGAAAGCTTGCGCTGGGAACCTATCGGGTTCGATCCCCGCCGCCCCCGCCCGTTTCGATCTGGATGAGTTTCGTGCCGGCACGCGTTCCTGTGATCACTACTGCGTGATGCACGTTAAAAACCCCAGGTTAGCGGTTGTACCGCACCGGCCAAATTTCTCATCTACAGCTAAGAGACCGCGATTACCCGTTGAGGTGCATCTCCATCAAGGCTGTATAAACATAAAGAGCAAGCCATTTTGTTTTTCATTAAATATTAGAGAAGGAAGTGGCCGAGTGGGCTAACGCGAATGGGTTCGATTCCCCACCGCCCGCGCCGCCCGTTTCGATCTGGATGGGTTTCGTACCGGCATGCGTTCGTGTAATCACTACTGCGTAATGCACGTTAAAAATCCCAGGTTAGCGGTTACTGCACTGGCTAAATTTCTCATCTACAGCTAGGAGACGGATTACCCGTCGTGGCGTATCTCCATCAAGGCTGTATAAACATACAGAGCAAACCAATTTTTTTTTTCATTAAATGTTGTTGCCATTTGGAAGTTTGTGTTTGTCCGTTCCTTCTCTTTTTCTTCCTCAAGTTTAATCCTAGACGCAGTTTCTGCGATTTCCGTAGCGTCGTGAACGCCATGCCGTCGTTTCGCAAGGTTCCGAAATTCGGAGACAGCTATCTTAGCCCAGTGCACGTAGCAATGCTGGCATTGTTCAGAGTCTTGGCAGTCTCTAACGAATTCGTTTGGTTTAAGAAATTAAATATTGTTAAAAACCTAAATGAAACCAAGATATTCTGTCGCCGAAGTTAGATCAACTCAACAACATTTCTCAAGCGACGTGCGCGACGTGCTCGAAAAGCGAAACCGAAATAAGATGAGGCGGGAGGACTGAAGCTTTCTAGCGTCTGGAGAAGGGGAGAAACATCTCGTTCCTCCATTCTTCTCGTGTCTGCTTGGGGGCGCGTCACTAGAAAAGAGGAAAACGCGCAGTTGCTACCTTTTTCCTTCTGTTTTCTTTCTTAGTGTGTACTGAAAAAGTGACGCTTTCGGCAGGCAGGGGTTCACTCTTCGAAATGTAGGATTTGTTCCCAACTGATTGCAAGCAGTTTTATGGTGCCAAATGCATGTTTTGGAAGGGCGCTCCAACGCCTACGAAGCAGCAGCAGGAAAAAAATGTTCGGCATGGCAAATATTTTAGTCTGCCTGCTTGACTGGCGAGCCTGCCTGCCACTGACGTCGCGGCACTAAGAAACGCGCGTATATTTGAAAGTTGGTTTTTGCCATCATTTCTTTTTTTTATTTTCCCATTTCACAATAACCATTCTAAATGTCTCTACATGAAATAGCATACAGAAAGGGTAAAGGGTGGGGTTAAAAAATATAGGTAATTAGGGTAGCCCGAAATATCGTCACAGTACTCCTTTATGGTGAATTCACACTGGCGTTTTATTTATTTATTTAGTGGAAAGGTCGTTAACGTAGATTACAAGAGTAAAGGACCTAAGACAGACCCTTGTGGTACTCCATAAGAAACAGATGTAAGAGTAAAGTTAACTCCATTACAGGTAACATATGCAAGCGATCCGTTAAGAATGCTTCCAGCGAATGAAATACGCAGGGGTCTACGTTAACTTAATTCATGGAGTAGAAGTTTATGATGCTTTATCAAATGCTTTACAATAATAAAGAAAAATACAGTCCCCTGCATTTTTCCTTTGTCGAGAGAAAGATGAACATCGTTACAGTGATGCAGAGTATCTGTGTTTTACAAGAAAACTTTCTAGGCTCATGTTAAGGTGATGAGAAAAAGAGTGGGATTCACGGAAATTAACAAAGTGCGTGTTTATGATACTCTCGAACATTTTACAAGGAATGCAAGTTAGTGAGATACGCCTGTGATTGTAGGGGAGGGGGGGGGGGGGGGGGGACTTGTTAACAGACTCGCACAGCAATTATTTTCCCAATTTCCCATTTTTTAGATAGTAAACCAGTGTCGGGTGTCTGTTGAACAATCCTCGCAAGGATAAGAGACGAGTACTAATTAACTGATTTAAACATTTCCAGGTGATTTCGCCTTTACAAGTAGCTGAAGACAGCTTAAGCCCATCTATGCTTTGAAACTCCAATGGAGAAAGGCTGACATGGTCCGCTAATGAAAAAGTGTCACCAAGATATGTCAGAACAGTGTTGCAGAAAGGGTTAGAAAAATAAATAATGAACACTTCATTACAGATTACGGCACATAGAGATTCATCAATCTGAGCTTTGTCTGCTGCCTTAAGTGAAATCGCATTTTGTCTGTCGCGGCAAGAAATAACTTTCCGAAACTGCCGAGGAACACCTTGAAGCATGGATGGCAGCCCATGGTTAAAAAACCGTATACTTTGTCTCTCTAATCCCATTCTTTTACACCTTTCCCGCCATTTTATCATTTCTGCCAATCAACAGGACAGAGGGTTCCTTTGAGGGCTCTAAATACGCGTTGAGTTTTGTTAAAAAGTCGTAGGATGACTCTCTTGAACCATGGTGGACAAGCATTACAGGGATACTGAGAGGGCATTTATGCTCGCCGAGTTTTTTAGTTGCGCATAACATATGAGAGCCCAACTCCCCAGCACAGAGATAGCGGCTAGAAACTAGGTTTCTTTATGTCCAAAAACCGCCAATCGCGAACTGGCCGGTTTGAGTCGCGCTCAATCTCTTCTCTGTAGTCAAGGGCCGTTTTCTAGGCTTTACGCTCGACCACCAAACTTAATGAACGCAGTGGGTCACTGAAGGCCCACACTTATTATTAAGAATAAAAAAAAAATTAAACCCATTTGTTGTGGCTTCTAATAAGCTGCAAATACGTTGATTAAAAAAAAAATTCTAGA